>NC_139219.1:118423049-118521289 GCF_055691185.1 Crinia signifera | reverse complement strand
TATCTTGTTCACACAATGCCTACAAGTCTAAATCTGCATTTTCAGCCTTCAGCTCTTTTCGTTAAGGAGATATTGCAAAGCATTTGGAAAAAATGTCAACGCGGTTTTTCTCTAAGGCGGAATAAGCTGGGGCCGATTTTTCAACGTTATCTTGTTCACACAATGCCTACAAGTCTAAATCTGCATTTTCAGCCTTCTAGCTCTTTTCGTTAAGGAGATATTGCACCCATTTCCCTTCAGTTAAGGATATTGCAAAGCATTTGGAAAAAATGTCAACGCGGTTTTCTCTAAGGCGGAATAAGCTGGGGCCGATTTTTCAACGTTATCTTGTTCACACAATGCCTACAAGTCTAAATCTGCATTTTCAGCCTTCTAGCTCTTTTCGTTAAGGAGATATTGCAAAGCATTTGGAAAAAATGTCAGCGGTTCTCTAAGGCGGAATAAGCTGGGGCCGATTTTTCAACGTTATCTTGTTCACACAATGCCTACAAGTCTAAATCTGCATTTTCAGCCTTCTAGCTCTTTTCGTTAAGGAGATATTGCAAAGCATTTGGAAAAAATGTCAACGCGGTTTTCTCTAAGGCGGAATAAGCTGGGGCCGATTTTTCAACGTTATCTTGTTCACACAATGCCTACAAGTCTAAATCTGCATTTTCAGCCTTCTAGCTCTTTTCGTTAAGGAGATATTGCAAAGCATTTGGAAAAAATGTCAACGCGGTTTTCTCTAAGGCGGAATAAGCTGGGGCCGATTTTTCAACGTTATCTTGTTCACACAATGCCTACAAGTCTAAATCTGCATTTTCAGCCTTCTAGCTCTTTTCGTTAAGGAGATATTGCAAAGCATTTGGAAAAAATGTCAACGCGGTTTTCTCTAAGGCGGAATAAGCTGGGGCCGATTTTTCAACGTTATCTTGTTCACACAATGCCTACAAGTCTAAATCTGCATTTTCAGCCTTCTAGCTCTTTTCGTTAAGGAGATATTGCAAAGCATTTGGAAAAAATGTCAACGCGGTTTTCTCTAAGGCGGAATAAGCTGGGGCCGATTTTTCAACGTTATCTTGTTCACACAATGCCTACAAGTCTAAATCTGCATTTTCAGCCTTCTAGCTCTTTTCGTTAAGGAGATATTGCAAAGCATTTGGAAAAAATGTCAACGCGGTTTTCTCTAAGGCGGAATAAGCTGGGGCCGATTTTTCAACGTTATCTTGTTCACACAATGCCTACAAGTCTAAATCTGCATTTTCAGCCTTCTAGCTCTTTTCGTTAAGGAGATATTGCAAAGCATTTGGAAAAAATGTCAACGCGGTTTTCTCTAAGGCGGAATAAGCTGGGGCCGATTTTTCAACGTTATCTTGTTCACACAATGCCTACAAGTCTAAATCTGCATTTTCAGCCTTCTAGCTCTTTTCGTTAAGGAGATATTGCAAAGCATTTGGAAAAAATGTCAACGCGGTTTTCTCTAAGGCGGAATAAGCTGGGGCCGATTTTTCAACGTTATCTTGTTCACACAATGCCTACAAGTCTAAATCTGCATTTTCAGCCTTCTAGCTCTTTTCGTTAAGGAGATATTGCAAAGCATTTGGAAAAAATGTCAACGCGGTTTTCTCTAAGGCGGAATAAGCTGGGGCCGATTTTTCAACGTTATCTTGTTCACACAATGCCTACAAGTCTAAATCTGCATTTTCAGCCTTCTAGCTCTTTTCGTTAAGGAGATATTGCAAAGCATTTGGAAAAAATGTCAACGCGGTTTTCTCTAAGGCGGAATAAGCTGGGCCGATTTTTCAACGTTATCTTGTTCACACAATGCCTACAAGTCTAAATCTGCATTTTCAGCCTTCTAGCTCTTTTCGTTAAGGAGATATTGCAAAGCATTTGGAAAAAATGTCAACGCGGTTTTCTCTAAGGCGGAATAAGCTGGGGCCGATTTTTCAACGTTATCTTGTTCACACAATGCCTACAAGTCTAAATCTGCATTTTCAGCCTTCTAGCTCTTTTCGTTAAGGAGATATTGCAAAGCATTTGGAAAAAATGTCAACGCGGTTTTCTCTAAGGCGGAATAAGCTGGGGCCGATTTTTCAACGTTATCTTGTTCACACAATGCCTACAAGTCTAAATCTGCATTTTCAGCCTTCTAGCTCTTTTCGTTAAGGAGATATTGCAAAGCATTTGGAAAAAATGTCAACGCGGTTTTCTCTAAGGCGGAATAAGCTGGGGCCGATTTTTCAACGTTATCTTGTTCACACAATGCCTACAAGTCTAAATCTGCATTTTCAGCCTTCTAGCTCTTTTCGTTAAGGAGATATTGCAAAGCATTTGGAAAAAATGTCAACGCGGTTTTCTCTAAGGCGGAATAAGCTGGGGCCGATTTTTCAACGCTATCTTGTTCACACAATGCCTACAAGTCTAAATCTGCATTTTCAGCCTTCTAGCTCTTTTCGTTAAGGAGATATTGCAAAGCATTTGGAAAAAATGTCAACGCGGTTTTCTCTAAGGCGGAATAAGCTGGGGCCGATTTTTCAACGTTATCTTGTTCACACAATGCCTACAAGTCTAAATCTGCATTTTCAGCCTTCTAGCTCTTTTCGTTAAGGAGATATTGCAAAGCATTTGGAAAAAATGTCAACGCGGTTTTCTCTAAGGCGGAATAAGCTGGGGCCGATTTTTCAACGTTATCTTGTTCACACAATGCCTACAAGTCTAAATCTGCATTTTCAGCCTTCTAGCTCTTTTCGTTAAGGAGATATTGCAAAGCATTTGGAAAAAATGTCAACGCGGTTTTCTCTAAGGCGGAATAAGCTGGGGCCGATTTTTCAACGTTATCTTGTTCACACAATGCCTACAAGTCTAAATCTGCATTTTCAGCCTTCTAGCTCTTTTCGTTAAGGAGATATTGCAAAGCATTTGGAAAAAATGTCAACGCGGTTTTCTCTAAGGCGGAATAAGCTGGGGCCGATTTTTCAACGTTATCTTGTTCACACAATGCCTACAAGTCTAAATCTGCATTTTCAGCCTTCTAGCTCTTTTCGTTAAGGAGATATTGCAAGCATTTGGAAAAAATGTCAACGCGGTTTTCTCTAAGGCGGAATAAGCTGGGGCCGATTTTTCAACGCTATCTTGTTCACACAATGCCTACAAGTCTAAATCTGCATTTTCAGCCTTCTAGCTCTTTTCGTTAAGGAGATATTGCAAAGGCATTTGGAAAAAATGTCAACGCGGTTTTCTCTAAGGCGGAATAAGCTGGGGCCGATTTTTCAACGCTATCTTGTTCACACAATGCCTACAAGTCTAAATCTGCATTTTCAGCCTTCTAGCTCTTTTCGTTAAGGAGATATTGCAAAGGCATTTGGAAAAAATGTCAACGCGGTTTTCTCTAAGGCGGAATAAGCTGGGGCCGATTTTTCAACGCTATCTTGTTCACACAATGCCTACAAGTCTAAATCTGCATTTTCAGCCTTCTAGCTCTTTTCGTTAAGGAGATATTGCAAGGCATTTGGAAAAAATGTCAACGCGGTTTTCTCTAAGGCGGAATAAGCTGGGGCCGATTTTTCAACGCTATCTTGTTCACACAATGCCTACAAGTCTAAATCTGCATTTTCAGCCTTCTAGCTCTTTTCGTTAAGGAGATATTGCAAGGCATTTGGAAAAAATGTCAACGCGGTTTTCTCTAAGGCGGAATAAGCTGGGGCCGATTTTTCAACGCTATCTTGTTCACACAATGCCTACAAGTCTAAATCTGCATTTTCAGCCTTCTAGCTCTTTTCGTTAAGGAGATATTGCAAGGCATTTGGAAAAAATGTCAACGCGGTTTTCTCTAAGGCGGAATAAGCTGGGGCCGATTTTTCAACGCTATCTTGTTCACACAATGCCTACAAGTCTAAATCTGCATTTTCAGCCTTCTAGCTCTTTTCGTTAAGGAGATATTGCAAGGTATTTGGAAAAAATGTCAACGCGTTTTTCTCTAAGGCGGGGCCGATTTTTCAACGCTATCTTGTTCACACAATGCCTACAAGTCTAAATCTGCATTTTCAGCCTTCTAGCTCTTTTCGTTAAGGAGATATTGCAAGGCATTTGGAAAAAATGTCAACGCGGTTTTCTCTAAGGCGGAATAAGCTGGGGCCGATTTTTCAACGCTATCTTGTTCACACAATGCCTACAAGTCTAAATCTGCATTTTCAGCCTTCTAGCTCTTTTCGTTAAGGAGATATTGCAAGGTATTTGGAAAAAATGTCAACGCGTTTTTCTCTAAGGCGGAATAAGCTGGGGCCGATTTTTCAACGCTATCTTGTTCACACAATGCCTACAAGTCTAAATCTGCATTTTCAGCCTTCTAGCTCTTTTCGTTAAGGAGATATTGCAAGGCATTTGGAAAAAATGTCAACGCGGTTTTCTCTAAGGCGGAATAAGCTGGGGCCGATTTTTCAACGCTATCTTGTTCACACAATGCCTACAAGTCTAAATCTGCATTTTCAGCCTTCTAGCTCTTTTCGTTAAGGAGATATTGCAAGGTATTTGGAAAAAATGTCAACGCGTTTTTCTCTAAGGCGGAATAAGCTGGGGCCGATTTTTCAACGCTATCTTGTTCACACAATGCCTACAAGTCTAACTCTGCATTTTCAGCCTTCTAGATCTTTTCATTAAGGAGATATTGCAAGGCATTTGGAAAAAATGTCAACGCGGTTTTCTCTAAGGCGGAATAAGCTGGGGCCGATTTTTCAACGCTATCTTGTTCACACAATGCCTACAAGTCTAAATCTGCATTTTCAGCCTTCTAGCTCTTTTCGTTAAGGAGATATTGCAAGGCATTTGGAAAAAATGTCAACGCGGTTTTCTCTAAGGCGGAATAAGCTGGGGCCGATTTTTCAACGCTATCTTGTTCACACAATGCCTACAAGTCTAAATCTGCATTTTCAGCCTTCTAGCTCTTTTCGTTAAGGAGATATTGCAAGGCATTTGGAAAAAATGTCAACGCGGTTTTCTCTAAGGCGGAATAAGCTGGGGCCGATTTTTCAACGCTATCTTGTTCACACAATGCCTACAAGTCTAAATCTGCATTTTCAGCCTTCTAGCTCTTTTCGTTAAGGAGATATTGCAAGGTATTTGGAAAAAATGTCAACGCGTTTTTCTCTAAGGCGGGGCCGATTTTTCAACGCTATCTTGTTCACACAATGCCTACAAGTCTAAATCTGCATTTTCAGCCTTCTAGCTCTTTTCGTTAAGGAGATATTGCAAGGCGTTTGGAAAAAATGTCAACGCGGTTTTCTCTAAGGCGGAATAAGCTGGGGCCGATTTTTCAACGCTATCTTGTTCACACAATGCCTACAAGTCTAAATCTGCATTTTCAGCCTTCTAGCTCTTTTCGTTAAGGAGATATTGCAAGGCATTTGGAAAAAATGTCAACGCGGTTTTCTCTAAGGCGGAATAAGCTGGGGCCGATTTTTCAACGCTATCTTGTTCACACAATGCCTACAAGTCTAAATCTGCATTTTCAGCCTTCTAGCTCTTTTCGTTAAGGAGATATTGCAAGGCATTTGGAAAAAATGTCAACGCGGTTTTCTCTAAGGCGGAATAAGCTGGGGCCGATTTTTCAACGCTATCTTGTTCACACAATGCCTACAAGTCTAAATCTGCATTTTCAGCCTTCTAGCTCTTTTCGTTAAGGAGATATTGCAAGGCATTTGGAAAAAATTTCAACGCGGTTTTCTCTAAGGCGGAATAAGCTGGGGCCGATTTTTCAACGCTATCTTGTTCACACAATGCCTACAAGTCTAAATCTGCATTTTCAGCCTTCTAGCTCTTTTCGTTAAGGAGATATTGCAAGGCATTTGGAAAAAATGTCAACGCGGTTTTCTCTAAGGCGGAATAAGCTGGGGCTGATTTTTCAACGCTATCTTGTTCACACAATGCCTACAAGTCTAAATCTGCATTTTCAGCCTTCTAGCTCTTTTCGTTAAGGAGATATTGCAAGGCATTTGGAAAAAATGTCAACGCGGTTTTCTCTAAGGCGGAATAAGCTGGGGCCGATTTTTCAACGCTATCTTGTTCACACAATGCCTACAAGTCTAAATCTGCATTTTCAGCCTTCTAGCTCTTTTCGTTAAGGAGATATTGCAAGGCATTTGGAAAAAATGTCAACGCGGTTTTCTCTAAGGCGGAATAAGCTGAGGCCGATTTTTCAACGCTATCTTGTTCACACAATGCCTACAAGTCTAAATCTGCATTTTCAGCCTTCGTTAAGGAGATATTGCAAGGTATTTGGAAAAAATGTCAACGCGTTTTTCTCTAAGGCGGAATAAGCTGGGGCCGATTTTTCAACGCTATCTTGTTCACACAATGCCTACAAGTCTAACTCTGCATTTTCAGCCTTCTAGATCTTTTCATTAAGGAGATATTGCAAGGCATTTGGAAAAAATGTCAACGCGGTTTTCTCTAAGGCGGAATAAGCTGGGGCCGATTTTTCAATGCTATCTTGTTCACACAATGCCTACAAGTCTAAATCTGCATTTTCAGCCTTCTAGCTCTTTTCGTTAAGGAGATATTGCAAGGCATTTGGAAAAAATGTCAACGCGGTTTTCTCTAAGGCGGAATAAGCTGGGGCCGATTTTTCAACGCTATCTTGTTCACACAATGCCTACAAGTCTAAATCTGCATTTTCAGCCTTCTAGCTCTTTTCGTTAAGGAGATATTGCAAGGCATTTGGAAAAAATGTCAACGCGGTTTTCTCTAAGGCGGAATAAGCTGGGGCCGATTTTTCAACGCTATCTTGTTCACACAATGCCTACAAGTCTAAATCTGCATTTTCAGCCTTCTAGCTCTTTTCGTTAAGGAGATATTGCAAGGCATTTGGAAAAAATGTCAACGCGGTTTTCTCCAAGGCGGAATAAGCTGGGGCCGATTTTTCAACGCTATCTTGTTCACACAATGCCTACAAGTATAAATCTGCATTTTCAGCCTTCTAGCTCTTTTCTTTAAGGAGATATTGCAAGGTATTTGGAAAAAATGTCAACGCGTTTTTCTCTAAGGCGGGGCCGATTTTTCAACGCTATCTTGTTCACACAATGCCTACAAGTCTAAATCTGCATTTTCAGCCTTCTAGCTCTTTTCGTTAAGGAGATATTGCAAGGCATTTGGAAAAAATGTCAACGCGGTTTTCTCTAAGGCGGAATAAGCTGGGGCCGATTTTTCAACGCTATCTTGTTCACACAATGCCTACAAGTCTAAATCTGCATTTTCAGCCTTCTAGCTCTTTTCGTTAAGGAGATATTGCAAGGCATTTGGAAAAAATGTCAACGCGGTTTTCTCTAAGGCGGAATAAGCTGGGGCCGATTTTTCAACGCTATCTTGTTCACACAATGCCTACAAGTCTAAATCTGCATTTTCAGCCTTCTAGCTCTTTTCGTTAAGGAGATATTGCAAGGCATTTGGAAAAAATGTAAACGCGGTTTTCTCTAAGGCGGAATAAGCTGGGGCCGATTTTTCAACGCTATCTTGTTCACACAATGTCTACAAGTCTAAATCTGCATTTTCAGCCTTCTAGCTCTTTTCGTTAAGGAGATATTGCAAGGTATTTGGAAAAAATGTCAACGCGTTTTTCTCTAAGGCGGAATAAGCTGGGGCCGATTTTTCAACGCTATCTTGTTCACACAATGCCTACAAGTCTAAATCTGCATTTTCAGCCTTCTAGCTCTTTTCGTTAAGGAGAAATTGCAAGGCATTTGGAAAAAATGTCAACGCGGTTTTCTCTAAGGCGGAATAAGCTGGGGCCGATTTTTCAACGCTATCTTGTTCACACAATGCCTACAAGTCTAAATCTGCATTTTCAGCCTTCTAGCTCTTTTCGTTAAGGAGATATTGCAAGGCATTTGGAAAAAATTTCAACGTGGTTTTCTCTAAGGCGGAATAAGCTGGGGCCGATTTTTCAACGCTATCTTGTTCACACAATGCCTACAAGTCTAAATCTGCATTTTCAGCTTTCTAGCTCTTTTCGTTAAGGAGATATTGCAAGGCATTTGGAAAAAATGTCAACGCGGTTTTCTCTAAGGCGGAATAAGCTGGGGCTGATTTTTCAACGCTATCTTGTTCACACAATGCCTACAAGTCTAAATCTGCATTTTCAGCCTTCTAGCTCTTTTCGTTAAGGAGATATTGCAAGGCATTTGGAAAAAATGTCAACGCGGTTTTCTCTAAGGCGGAATAAGCTGGGGCCGATTTTTCAACGCTATCTTGTTCACACAATGCCTACAAGTCTAAATCTGCATTTTCAGCCTTCTAGATCTTTTCATTAAGGAGATATTGCAAGGCATTTGGAAAAAATGTCAACGCGGTTTTCTCTAAGGCAGAATAAGCTGGGGCCGATTTTTCAACGCTATCTTGTTCACACAATGCCTACAAGTCTAAATCTGCATTTTCAGCCTTCTAGCTCTTTTCGTTAAGGAGAGATTGCAAGGTATTTGGAAAAAATGTCAACGCGTTTTTCTCTAAGGCGGAATAAGCTGGGGCCGATTTTTCAACGCTATCTTGTTCACACAATGCCTACAAGTCTAAATCTGCATTTTCAGCCTTCTAGCTCTTTCGTTAAGGAGATATTGCAAGGCATTTGGAAAAAATGTCAACGCGGTTTTCTCTAAGGCGGAATAAGCTGGGGCCGATTTTTCAACGCTATCTTGTTCACACAATGCCTACAAGTCTAAATCTGCATTTTCAGCCTTCTAGCTCTTTTCGTTAAGGAGATATTGCAAGGCATTTGGAAAAAATGTCAACGCAGTTTTCTCTAAGGCGGAATAAGCTGGGGCCGATTTTTCAACGCTATCTTGTTCACACAATGCCTACAAGTCTAAATCTGCATTTTCAGCCTTCTAGCTCTTTTCGTTAAGGAGATATTGCAAGGCATTTGGAAAAAATGTCAACGCGGTTTTCTCTAAGGCGGAATAAGCTGGGGCCGATTTTTCAACGCTATCTTGTTCACACAATGCCTACAAGTCTAAATCTGCATTTTCAGCCTTCTAGCTCTTTTCGTTAAGGAGATATTGCAAGGCATTTGGAAAAAATGTCAACGCAGTTTTCTCTAAGGCGGAATAAGCTGGGGCCGATTTTTCAACGCTATCTTGTTCACACAATGCCTACAAGTCTAAATCTGCATTTTCAGCCTTCTAGGTCTTTTCGTTAAGGAGATATTGCAAGGCATTTGGAAAAAATGTCAACGCGGTTTTCTCTAAGGCGGAATAAGCTGGGGCCGATTTTTCAACGCTATCTTGTTCACACAATGCCTACAAGTCTAAATCTGCATTTTCAGCCTACTAGATCTTTTCATTAAGGAGATATTGCAAGGCATTTGGAAAAAATGTCAACGCGGTTTTCTCTAAGGCGGAATAAGCTGGGGCCGATTTTTCAACGCTATCTTGTTCACACAATGCCTACAAGTCTAAATCTGCATTTTCAGCCTTCTAGCTCTTTTCGTTAAGGAGATATTGCAAGGCATTTGGAAAAAATTTCAACGCGGTTTTCTCTAAGGCGGAATAAGCTGGGGCCGATTTTTCAACGCTATCTTGTTCACACAATGCCTCCAAGTCTAAATCTGCATTTTCAGCCTTCTAGCTCTTTTCGTTAAGGAGATATTGCAAGGCATTTGAAAAAAATGTCAACGCGGTTTTCTCTAAGGCGGAATAAGCTGGGGCTGATTTTTCAACGCTATCTTGTTCACACAATGCCTACAAGTCTAAATCTGCATTTTCAGCCTTCTAGCTCTTTTCGTTAAGGAGATATTGCAAGGTATTTGGAAAAAATGTCAACGCGTTTTTCTCTAAGGCGGGGCCGATTTTTCAACGCTATCTTGTTCACACAATGCCTACAAGTCTAAATCTGCATTTTCAGCCTTCTAGCTCTTTTCGTTAAGGAGATATTGCAAGGCATTTGGAAAAAATGTCAACGCGGTTTTCTCTAAGGCGGAATAAGCTGGGGCCGATTTTTCAACGCTATCTTGTTCACACAATGCCTACAAGTCTAAATCTGCATTTTCAGCCTTCTAGATCTTTTCATTAAGGAGATATTGCAAGGCATTTGGAAAAAATGTCAACGCGGTTTTCTCTAAGGCGGAATAAGCTGGGGCCGATTTTTCAACGCTATCTTGTTCACACAATGCCTACAAGTCTAAATCTGCATTTTCAGCCTTCTAGCTCTTTTCGTTAAGGAGAGATTGCAAGGTATTTGGAAAAAATGTCAACGCGTTTTTCTCTAAGGCGGAATAAGCTGGGGCCGATTTTTCAACGCTATCTTGTTCACACAATGCCTACAAGTCTAAATCTGCATTTTCAGCCTTCTAGCTCTTTCGTTAAGGAGATATTGCAAGGCATTTGGAAAAAATGTCAACGCGGTTTTCTCTAAGGCGGAATAAGCTGGGGCCGATTTTTCAACGCTATCTTGTTCACACAATGCCTACAAGTCTAAATCTGCATTTTCAGCCTTCTAGCTCTTTTCGTTAAGGAGATATTGCAAGGCATTTGGAAAAAATGTCAACGCAGTTTTCTCTAAGGCGGAATAAGCTGGGGCCGATTTTTCAACGCTATCTTGTTCACACAATGCCTACAAGTCTAAATCTGCATTTTCAGCCTTCTAGCTCTTTTCGTTAAGGAGATATTGCAAGGCATTTGGAAAAAATGTCAACGCGGTTTTCTCTAAGGCGGAATAAGCTGGGGCCGATTTTTCAACGCTATCTTGTTCACACAATGCATACAAGTCTAAATCTGCATTTTCAGCCTTCTAGCTCTTTTCGTTAAGGAGATATTGCAAGGCATTTGGAAAAAATGTCAACGCAGTTTTCTCTAAGGCGGAATAAGCTGGGGCCGATTTTTCAACGCTATCTTGTTCACACAATGCCTACAAGTCTAAATCTGCATTTTCAGCCTTCTAGCTCTTTTCGTTAAGGAGATATTGCAAGGCATTTGGAAAAAATGTCAACGCGGTTTTCTCTAAGGCGGAATAAGCTGGGGCCGATTTTTCAACGCTATCTTGTTCACACAATGCCTACAAGTCTAAATCTGCATTTTCAGCCTACTAGATCTTTTCATTAAGGAGATATTGCAAGGCATTTGGAAAAAATGTCAACGCGGTTTTCTCTAAGGCGGAATAAGCTGGGGCCGATTTTTCAACGCTATCTTGTTCACACAATGCCTACAAGTCTAAATCTGCATTTTCAGCCTTCTAGCTCTTTTCGTTAAGGAGATATTGCAAGGCATTTGGAAAAAATTTCAACGCGGTTTTCTCTAAGGCGGAATAAGCTGGGGCCGATTTTTCAACGCTATCTTGTTCACACAATGCCTCCAAGTCTAAATCTGCATTTTCAGCCTTCTAGCTCTTTTCGTTAAGGAGATATTGCAAGGCATTTGAAAAAAATGTCAACGCGGTTTTCTCTAAGGCGGAATAAGCTGGGGCTGATTTTTCAACGCTATCTTGTTCACACAATGCCTACAAGTCTAAATCTGCATTTTCAGCCTTCTAGCTCTTTTCGTTAAGGAGATATTGCAAGGCATTTGGAAAAAATGTCAACGCAGTTTTCTCTAAGGCGGAATAAGCTGGGGCCGATTTTTCAACGCTATCTTGTTCACACAATGCCTACAAGTCTAAATCTGCATTTTCAGCCTTCTAGCTCTTTTCGTTAAGGAGATATTGCAAGGCATTTGGAAAAAATGTCAACGCAGTTTTCTCTAAGGCGGAATAAGCTGGGGCCGATTTTTCAACGCTATCTTGTTCACACAATGCCTACAAGTCTAAATCTGCATTTTCAGCCTTCTAGGTCTTTTCGTTAAGGAGATATTGCAAGGCATTTGGAAAAAATGTCAACGCGGTTTTCTCTAAGGCGGAATAAGCTGGGGCCGATTTTTCAACGCTATCTTGTTCACACAATGCCTACAAGTCTAAATCTGCATTTTCAGCCTACTAGATCTTTTCATTAAGGAGATATTGCAAGGCATTTGGAAAAAATGTCAACGCGGTTTTCTCTAAGGCGGAATAAGCTGGGGCCGATTTTTCAACGCTATCTTGTTCACACAATGCCTACAAGTCTAAATCTGCATTTTCAGCCTTCTAGCTCTTTTCGTTAAGGAGATATTGCAAGGCATTTGGAAAAAATTTCAACGCGGTTTTCTCTAAGGCGGAATAAGCTGGGGCCGATTTTTCAACGCTATCTTGTTCACACAATGCCTCCAAGTCTAAATCTGCATTTTCAGCCTTCTAGCTCTTTTCGTTAAGGAGATATTGCAAGGCATTTGAAAAAAATGTCAACGCGGTTTTCTCTAAGGCGGAATAAGCTGGGGCTGATTTTTCAACGCTATCTTGTTCACACAATGCCTACAAGTCTAAATCTGCATTTTCAGCCTTCTAGCTCTTTTCGTTAAGGAGATATTGCAAGGTATTTGGAAAAAATGTCAACGCGTTTTTCTCTAAGGCGGGGCCGATTTTTCAACGCTATCTTGTTCACACAATGCCTACAAGTCTAAATCTGCATTTTCAGCCTTCTAGCTCTTTTCGTTAAGGAGATATTGCAAGGCATTTGGAAAAAATGTCAACGCGGTTTTCTCTAAGGCGGAATAAGCTGGGGCCGATTTTTCAACGCTATCTTGTTCACACAATGCCTACAAGTCTAAATCTGCATTTTCAGCCTTCTAGATCTTTTCATTAAGGAGATATTGCAAGGCATTTGGAAAAAATGTCAACGCGGTTTTCTCTAAGGCGGAATAAGCTGGGGCCGATTTTTCAACGCTATCTTGTTCACACAATGCCTACAAGTCTAAATCTGCATTTTCAGCCTTCTAGCTCTTTTCGTTAAGGAGAGATTGCAAGGTATTTGGAAAAAATGTCAACGCGTTTTTCTCTAAGGCGGAATAAGCTGGGGCCGATTTTTCAACGCTATCTTGTTCACACAATGCCTACAAGTCTAAATCTGCATTTTCAGCCTTCTAGCTCTTTCGTTAAGGAGATATTGCAAGGCATTTGGAAAAAATGTCAACGCGGTTTTCTCTAAGGCGGAATAAGCTGGGGCCGATTTTTCAACGCTATCTTGTTCACACAATGCCTACAAGTCTAAATCTGCATTTTCAGCCTTCTAGCTCTTTTCGTTAAGGAGATATTGCAAGGCATTTGGAAAAAATGTCAACGCAGTTTTCTCTAAGGCGGAATAAGCTGGGGCCGATTTTTCAACGCTATCTTGTTCACACAATGCCTACAAGTCTAAATCTGCATTTTCAGCCTTCTAGCTCTTTTCGTTAAGGAGATATTGCAAGGCATTTGGAAAAAATGTCAACGCGGTTTTCTCTAAGGCGGAATAAGCTGGGGCCGATTTTTCAACGCTATCTTGTTCACACAATGCCTACAAGTCTAAATCTGCATTTTCAGCCTTCTAGCTCTTTTCGTTAAGGAGATATTGCAAGGCATTTGGAAAAAATGTCAACGCAGTTTTCTCTAAGGCGGAATAAGCTGGGGCCGATTTTTCAACGCTATCTTGTTCACACAATGCCTACAAGTCTAAATCTGCATTTTCAGCCTTCTAGCTCTTTTCGTTAAGGAGATATTGCAAGGCATTTGGAAAAAATGTCAACGCGGTTTTCTCTAAGGCGGAATAAGCTGGGGCCGATTTTTCAACGCTATCTTGTTCACACAATGCCTACAAGTCTAAATCTGCATTTTCAGCCTACTAGATCTTTTCATTAAGGAGATATTGCAAGGCATTTGGAAAAAATGTCAACGCGGTTTTCTCTAAGGCGGAATAAGCTGGGGCCGATTTTTCAACGCTATCTTGTTCACACAATGCCTACAAGTCTAAATCTGCATTTTCAGCCTTCTAGCTCTTTTCGTTAAGGAGATATTGCAAGGCATTTGGAAAAAATTTCAACGCGGTTTTCTCTAAGGCGGAATAAGCTGGGGCCGATTTTTCAACGCTATCTTGTTCACACAATGCCTCCAAGTCTAAATCTGCATTTTCAGCCTTCTAGCTCTTTTCGTTAAGGAGATATTGCAAGGCATTTGAAAAAAATGTCAACGCGGTTTTCTCTAAGGCGGAATAAGCTGGGGCTGATTTTTCAACGCTATCTTGTTCACACAATGCCTACAAGTCTAAATCTGCATTTTCAGCCTTCTAGCTCTTTTCGTTAAGGAGATATTGCAAGGTATTTGGAAAAAATGTCAACGCGTTTTTCTCTAAGGCGGGGCCGATTTTTCAACGCTATCTTGTTCACACAATGCCTACAAGTCTAAATCTGCATTTTCAGCCTTCTAGCTCTTTTCGTTAAGGAGATATTGCAAGGCATTTGGAAAAAATGTCAACGCGGTTTTCTCTAAGGCGGAATAAGCTGGGGCCGATTTTTCAACGCTATCTTGTTCACACAATGCCTACAAGTCTAAATCTGCATTTTCAGCCTTCTAGCTCTTTTCGTTAAGGAGATATTGCAAGGCATTTGGAAAAAATGTCAACGCGGTTTTCTCTAAGGCGGAATAAGCTGGGGCCGATTTTTCAACGCTATCTTGTTCACACAATGCCTACAAGTCTAAATCTGCATTTTCAGCCTTCTAGCTCTTTTCGTTAAGGAGATATTGCAAGGCATTTGGAAAAAATTTCAACGCGGTTTTCTCTAAGGCGGAATAAGCTGGGGCCGATTTTTCAACGCTATCTTGTTCACACAATGCCTACAAGTCTAAATCTGCATTTTCAGCCTTCTAGCTCTTTTCGTTAAGGAGATATTGCAAGGCATTTGGAAAAAATGTCAACGCGGTTTTCTCTAAGGCGGAATAAGCTGGGGCTGATTTTTCAACGCTATCTTGTTCAAACAATGCCTACAAGTCTAAATCTGCATTTTCAGCCTTCTAGCTCTTTTCGTTAAGGAGATATTGCAAGGCATTTGGAAAAAATGTCAACGCGGTTTTCTCTAAGGCGGAATAAGCTGGGGCCGATTTTTCAACGCTATCTTGTTCACACAATGCCTACAAGTCTAAATCTGCATTTTCAGCCTTCTAGCTCTTTTCGTTAAGGAGATATTGCAAGGTATTTGGAAAAAATGTCAACGCGTTTTTCTCTAAGGCGGAATAAGCTGGGGCCGATTTTTCAACGCTATCTTGTTCACACAATGCCTACAAGTCTAACTCTGCATTTTCAGCCTTCTAGATCTTTTCATTAAGGAGATATTGCAAGGCATTTGGAAAAAATGTCAACGCGGTTTTCTCTAAGGCGGAATAAGCTGGGGCCGATTTTTCAATGCTATCTTGTTCACACAATGCCTACAAGTCTAAATCTGCATTTTCAGCCTTCTAGCTCTTTTCGTTAAGGAGATATTGCAAGGCATTTGGAAAAAATGTCAACGCGGTTTTCTCTAAGGCGGAATAAGCTGGGGCCGATTTTTCAACGCTATCTTGTTCACACAATGCCTACAAGTCTAAATCTGCATTTTCAGCCTTCTAGCTCTTTTCGTTAAGGAGATATTGCAAGGCATTTGGAAAAAATGTCAACGCGGTTTTCTCTAAGGCGGAATAAGCTGGGGCCGATTTTTCAACGCTATCTTGTTCACACAATGCCTACAAGTCTAAATCTGCATTTTCAGCCTTCTAGCTCTTTTCGTTAAGGAGATATTGCAAGGCATTTGGAAAAAATGTCAACGCGGTTTTCTCTAAGGCGGAATAAGCTGGGGCCGATTTTTCAACGCTATCTTGTTCACACAATGCCTACAAGTCTAAATCTGCATTTTCAGCCTTCTAGCTCTTTTCGTTAAGGAGATATTGCAAGGTATTTGGAAAAAATGTCAACGCGTTTTTCTCTAAGGCGGGGCCGATTTTTCAACGCTATCTTGTTCACACAATGCCTACAAGTCTAAATCTGCATTTTCAGCCTTCTAGCTCTTTTCGTTAAGGAGATATTGCAAGGCATTTGGAAAAAATGTCAACGCGGTTTTCTCTAAGGCGGAATAAGCTGGGGCCGATTTTTCAACGCTATCTTGTTCACACAATGCCTACAAGTCTAAATCTGCATTTTCAGCCTTCTAGCTCTTTTCGTTAAGGAGATATTGCAAGGCATTTGGAAAAAATGTCAACGCGGTTTTCTCTAAGGCGGAATAAGCTGGGGCCGATTTTTCAACGCTATCTTGTTCACACAATGCCTACAAGTCTAAATCTGCATTTTCAGCCTTCTAGCTCTTTTCGTTAAGGAGATATTGCAAGGCATTTGGAAAAAATGTAAACGCGGTTTTCTCTAAGGCGGAATAAGCTGGGGCCGATTTTTCAACGCTATCTTGTTCACACAATGCCTACAAGTCTAAATCTGCATTTTCAGCCTTCTAGCTCTTTTCGTTAAGGAGATATTGCAAGGTATTTGGAAAAAATGTCAACGCGTTTTTCTCTAAGGCGGAATAAGCTGGGGCCGATTTTTCAACGCTATCTTGTTCACACAATGCCTACAAGTCTAAATCTGCATTTTCAGCCTTCTAGCTCTTTTCGTTAAGGAGATATTGCAAGGCATTTGGAAAAAATGTCAACGCGGTTTTCTCTAAGGCGGAATAAGCTGGGGCCGATTTTTCAACGCTATCTTGTTCACACAATGCCTACAAGTCTAAATCTGCATTTTCAGCCTTCTAGCTCTTTTCGTTAAGGAGATATTGCAAGGTATTTGGAAAAAATGTCAACGCGTTTTTCTCTAAGGCGGAATAAGCTGGGGACGATTTTTCAACGCTATCTTGTTCACACAATGCCTACAAGTCTAACTCTGCATTTTCAGCCTTCTAGATCTTTTCATTAAGGAGATATTGCAAGGCATTTGGAAAAAATGTCAACGCGGTTTTCTCTAAGGCGGAATAAGCTGGGGCCGATTTTTCAACGCTATCTTGTTCACACAATGCCTACAAGTCTAAATCTGCATTTTCAGCCTTCTAGCTCTTTTCGTTAAGGAGATATTGCAAGGCATTTGGAAAAAATGTCAACGCGGTTTTCTCTAAGGCGGAATAAGCTGGGGCCGATTTTTCAACGCTATCTTGTTCACACAATGCCTACAAGTCTAAATCTGCATTTTCAGCCTTCTAGCTCTTTTCGTTAAGGAGATATTGCAAGGCATTTGGAAAAAATGTCAACGCGGTTTTCTCTAAGGCGGAATAAGCTGGGGCCGATTTTTCAACGCTATCTTGTTCACACAATGCCTACAAGTCTAAATCTGCATTTTCAGCCTTCTAGCTCTTTTCGTTAAGGAGATATTGCAAGGTATTTGGAAAAAATGTCAACGCGTTTTTCTCTAAGGCGGGGCCGATTTTTCAACGCTATCTTGTTCACACAATGCCTACAAGTCTAAATCTGCATTTTCAGCCTTCTAGCTCTTTTCGTTAAGGAGATATTGCAAGGCATTTGGAAAAAATGTCAACGCGGTTTTCTCTAAGGCGGAATAAGCTGGGGCCGATTTTTCAACGCTATCTTGTTCACACAATGCCTACAAGTCTAAATCTGCATTTTCAGCCTTCTAGCTCTTTTCGTTAAGGAGATATTGCAAGGCATTTGGAAAAAATGTCAACGCGGTTTTCTCTAAGGCGGAATAAGCTGGGGCCGATTTTTCAACGCTATCTTGTTCACACAATGCCTACAAGTCTAAATCTGCATTTTCAGCCTTCTAGCTCTTTTCGTTAAGGAGATATTGCAAGGTATTTGGAAAAAATGTCAACGCGTTTTTCTCTAAGGCGGGGCCGATTTTTCAACGCTATCTTGTTCACACAATGCCTACAAGTCTAAATCTGCATTTTCAGCCTTCTAGCTCTTTTCGTTAAGGAGATATTGCAAGGCATTTGGAAAAAATGTCAACGCGGTTTTCTCTAAGGCGGAATAAGCTGGGGCCGATTTTTCAACGCTATCTTGTTCACACAATGCCTACAAGTCTAAATCTGCATTTTCAGCCTTCTAGCTCTTTTCGTTAAGGAGATATTGCAAGGCATTTGGAAAAAATTTCAACGCAGTTTTCTCTAAGGCGGAATAAGCTGGGGCCGATTTTTCAACGCTATCTTGTTCACACAATGCCTACAAGTCTAAATCTGCATTTTCAGCCTTCTAGCTCTTTTCGTTAAGGAGATATTGCAAGGCATTTGGAAAAAATGTCAACGCGGTTTTCTCTAAGGCGGAATAAGCTGGGGCTGATTTTTCAATGCTATCTTGTTCATACAATGCCTACAAGTCTAAATCTGCATTTTCAGCCATCTAGCTCTTTTCGTTAAGGAGATATTGCAAGGCATTTGGAAAAAATGTCAACGCGGTTTTCTCTAAGGCGGAATAAGCTGGGGCCGATTTTTCAACGCTATCTTGTTCACACAATGCCTACAAGTCTAAATCTGCATTTTCAGCCTTCTAGCTCTTTTCGTTAAGGAGATATTGCAAGGCATTTGGAAAAAATGTCAACGCGGTTTTCTCTAAGGCGGAATAAGCTGGGGCCGATTTTTCAACGCTATCTTGTTCACACAATGCCTACAAGTCTAAATCTGCATTTTCAGCCTTCTAGCTCTTTTCGTTAAGGAGATATTGCAAGGTATTTGGAAAAAATGTCAACGCGTTTTTCTCTAAGGCGGGGCCGATTCTTCAACGCTATCTTGTTCACACAATGCCTACAAGTCTAAATCTGCATTTTCAGCCTTCTAGCTCTTTTCGTTAAGGAGATATTGCAAGGCATTTGGAAAAAATGTCAACGCGGTTTTCTCTAAGGCGGAATAAGCTGGGGCCGATTTTTCAACGCTATCTTGTTCACACAATGCCTACAAGTCTAAATCTGCATTTTCAGCCTTCTAGCTCTTTTCGTTAAGGAGATATTGCAAGGCATTTGGAAAAAATGTCAACGCGGTTTTCTCTAAGGCGGAATAAGCTGGGGCCGATTTTTCAACGCTATCTTGTTCACACAATGCCTACAAGTCTAAATCTGCATTTTCAGCCTTCTAGCTCTTTTCGTTAAGGAGATATTGCAAGGTATTTGGAAAAAATGTCAACGCGTTTTTCTCTAAGGCGGGGCCGATTTTTCAACGCTATCTTGTTCACACAATGCCTACAAGTCTAAATCTGCATTTTCAGCCTTCTAGCTCTTTTCGTTAAGGAGATATTGCAAGGCATTTGGAAAAAATGTCAACGCGGTTTTCTCTAAGGCGGAATAAGCTGGGGCCGATTTTTCAACGCTATCTTGTTCACACAATGCCTACAAGTCTAAATCTGCATTTTCAGCCTTCTAGCTCTTTTCGTTAAGGAGATATTGCAAGGCATTTGGAAAAAATTTCAACGCAGTTTTCTCTAAGGCGGAATAAGCTGGGGCCGATTTTTCAACGCTATCTTGTTCACACAATGCCTACAAGTCTAAATCTGCATTTTCAGCCTTCTAGCTCTTTTCGTTAAGGAGATATTGCAAGGCATTTGGAAAAAATGGCAACGCGGTTTTCTCTAAGGCGGAATAAGCTGGGGCTGATTTTTCAATGCTATCTTGTTCATACAATGCCTACAAGTCTAAATCTGCATTTTCAGCCATCTAGCTCTTTTCGTTAAGGAGATATTGCAAGGCATTTGGAAAAAATGTCAACGCGGTTTTCTCTAAGGCGGAATAAGCTGGGGCCGATTTTTCAACGCTATCTTGTTCACACAATGCCTACAAGTCTAAATCTGCATTTTCAGCCTTCTAGCTCTTTTCGTTAAGGAGATATTGCAAGGTATTTGGAAAAAAATGTCAACGCGTTTTTCTCTAAGGCGGGGCCGATTTTTCAACGCTATCTTGTTCACACAATGCCTACAAGTCTAAATCTGCATTTTCAGCCTTCTAGCTCTTTTCGTTAAGGAGATATTGCAAGGCATTTGGAAAAAATGTCAACGCGGTTTTCTCTAAGGCGGAATAAGCTGGGGCCGATTTTTCAACGCTATCTTGTTCACACAATGCCTACAAGTCTAAATCTGCATTTTCAGCCTTCTAGCTCTTTTCGTTAAGGAGATATTGCAAGGTATTTGGAAAAAATGTCAACGCGTTTTTCTCTAAGGCGGAATAAGCTGGGGCCGATTTTTCAACGCTATCTTGTTCACACAATGCCTACAAGTCTAAATCTGCATTTTCAGCCTTCTAGCTCTTTTCGTTAAGGAGATATTGCAAGGCATTTGGAAAAAATGTCAACGCGGTTTTCTCTAAGGCGGAATAAGCTGGGGCCGATTTTTCAACGCTATCTTGTTCACACAATGCCTACAAGTCTAAATCTGCATTTTCAGCCTTCTAGCTCTTTTCGTTAAGGAGATATTGCAAGGTATTTGGAAAAAATGTCAACGCGTTTTTCTCTAAGGCGGAATAAGCTGGGGCCGATTTTTCAACGCTATCTTGTTCACACAATGCCTACAAGTCTAACTCTGCATTTTCAGCCTTCTAGATCTTTTCATTAAGGAGATATTGCAAGGCATTTGAAAAAAATGTCAACGCGGTTTTCTCTAAGGCGGAATAAGCTGGGGCCGATTTTTCAACGCTATCTTGTTCACACAATGCCTACAAGTCTAAATCTGCATTTTCAGCCTTCTAGCTCTTTTCGTTAAGGAGATATTGCAAGGCATTTGGAAAAAATGTCAACGCGGTTTTCTCTAAGGCGGAATAAGCTGGGGCCGATTTTTCAACGCTATCTTGTTCACACAATGCCTACAAGTCTAAATCTGCATTTTCAGCCTTCTAGCTCTTTTCGTTAAGGAGATATTGCAAGGCATTTGGAAAAAATGTCAACGCGGTTTTCTCTAAGGCGGAATAAGCTGGGGCCGATTTTTCAACGCTATCTTGTTCACACAATGCCTACAAGTCTAAATCTGCATTTTCAGCCTTCTAGCTCTTTTCGTTAAGGAGATATTGCAAGGTATTTGGAAAAAATGTCAACGCGTTTTTCTCTAAGGCGGGGCCGATTTTTCAACGCTATCTTGTTCACACAATGCCTACAAGTCTAAATCTGCATTTTCAGCCTTCTAGCTCTTTTCGTTAAGGAGATATTGCAAGGCATTTGGAAAAAATGTCAACGCGGTTTTCTCTAAGGCGGAATAAGCTGGGGCCGATTTTTCAACGCTATCTTGTTCACACAATGCCTACAAGTCTAAATCTGCATTTTCAGCCTTCTAGCTCTTTTCGTTAAGGAGATATTGCAAGGCATTTGGAAAAAATGTCAACGCGGTTTTCTCTAAGGCGGAATAAGCTGGGGCCGATTTTTCAACGCTATCTTGTTCACACAATGCCTACAAGTCTAAATCTGCATTTTCAGCCTTCTAGCTCTTTTCGTTAAGGAGATATTGCAAGGTATTTGGAAAAAATGTCAACGCGTTTTTCTCTAAGGCGGGGCCGATTTTTCAACGCTATCTTGTTCACACAATGCCTACAAGTCTAAATCTGCATTTTCAGCCTTCTAGCTCTTTTCGTTAAGGAGATATTGCAAGGCATTTGGAAAAAATGTCAACGCGGTTTTCTCTAAGGCGGAATAAGCTGGGGCCGATTTTTCAACGCTATCTTGTTCACACAATGCCTACAAGTCTAAATCTGCATTTTCAGCCTTCTAGCTCTTTTCGTTAAGGAGATATTGCAAGGCATTTGGAAAAAATTTCAACGCAGTTTTCTCTAAGGCGGAATAAGCTGGGGCCGATTTTTCACTGCTATCTTGTTCACACAATGCCTACAAGTCTAAATCTGCATTTTCAGCCTTCTAGCTCTTTTCGTTAAGGAGATATTGCAAGGCATTTGGAAAAAATGTCAACGCGGTTTTCTCTAAGGCGGAATAAGCTGGGGCTGATTTTTCAATGCTATCTTGTTCATACAATGCCTACAAGTCTAAATCTGCATTTTCAGCCATCTAGCTCTTTTCGTTAAGGAGATATTGCAAGGCATTTGGAAAAAATGTCAACGCGGTTTTCTCTAAGGCGGAATAAGCTGGGGCCGATTTTTCAACGCTATCTTGTTCACACAATGCCTACAAGTCTAAATCTGCATTTTCAGCCTTCTAGCTCTTTTCGTTAAGGAGATATTGCAAGGCATTTGGAAAAAATGTCAACGCGGTTTTCTCTAAGGCGGAATAAGCTGGGGCCGATTTTTCAACGCTATCTTGTTCACACAATGCCTACAAGTCTAAATCTGCATTTTCAGCCTTCTAGCTCTTTTCGTTAAGGAGATATTGCAAGGCATTTGGAAAAAATGTCAACGCGGTTTTCTCTAAGGCGGAATAAGCTGGGGCCGATTTTTCAACGCTATCTTGTTCACACAATGCCTACAAGTCTAAATCTGCATTTTCAGCCTTCTAGCTCTTTTCGTTAAGGAGATATTGCAAGGTATTTGGAAAAAATGTCAACGCGTTTTTCTCTAAGGCGGGGCCGATTTTTCAACGCTATCTTGTTCACACAATGCCTACAAGTCTAAATCTGCATTTTCAGCCTTCTAGCTCTTTTCGTTAAGGAGATATTGCAAGGCATTTGGAAAAAATGTCAACGCGGTTTTCTCTAAGGCGGAATAAGGAGATATTGCAAGGCATTTGGAAAAAATGTCAACGCGGTTTTCTCTAAGGCGGAATAAGCTGGGGCCGATTTTTCAACGCTATCTTGTTCACACAATGCCTACAAGTCTAAATCTGCATTTTCAGCCTTCTAGCTCTTTTCGTTAAGGAGATATTGCAAGGCATTTGGAAAAAATGTCAACGCGGTTTTCTCTAAGGCGGAATATAGTTAAATCCATTTTCAGCCTTCTAGCTCTTTTCGTTAAGGAGATATTGCAAGGTATTTGGAAAAAATGTCAACGCGTTTTTCTCTAAGGCGGGGCCGATTTTTCAACGCTATCTTGTTCACACAATGCCTACAAGTCTAAATCTGCATTTTCAGCCTTCTAGCTCTTTTCGTTAAGGAGATATTGCAAGGCATTTGGAAAAAATTTCAACGCAGTTTTCTCAGGCGGAATAAGCTGGGGCCGATTTTTCACTGCTATCTTGTTCACACAATGCCTACAAGTCTAAATCTGCATTTTCAGCCTTCTAGCTCTTTTCGTTAAGGAGATATTGCAAGGCATTTGGAAAAAATGTCAACGCGGTTTTCTCTAAGGCGGAATAAGCTGGGGCTGATTTTTCAATGCTATCTTGTTCATACAATGCCTACAAGTCTAAATCTGCATTTTCAGCCATCTAGCTCTTTTCGTTAAGGAGATATTGCAAGGCATTTGGAAAAAATGTCAACGCGGTTTTCTCTAAGGCGGAATAAGCTGGGGCCGATTTTTCAACGCTATCTTGTTCACACAATGCCTACAAGTCTAAATCTGCATTTTCAGCCTTCTAGCTCTTTTCGTTAAGGAGATATTGCAAGGCATTTGGAAAAAATGTCAACGCGGTTTTCTCTAAGGCGGAATAAGCTGGGGCCGATTTTTCAACGCTATCTTGTTCACACAATGCCTACAAGTCTAAATCTGCATTTTCAGCCTTCTAGCTCTTTTCGTTAAGGAGATATTGCAAGGCATTTGGAAAAAATGTCAACGCGGTTTTCTCTAAGGCGGAATAAGCTGGGGCCGATTTTTCAACGCTATCTTGTTCACACAATGCCTACAAGTCTAAATCTGCATTTTCAGCCTTCTAGCTCTTTTCGTTAAGGAGATATTGCAAGGTATTTGGAAAAAATGTCAACGCGGTTTTTCTCTAAGGATGGGGCCGATTTTTCAACGCTATCTTGTTCACACAATGCCTACAAGTCTAAATCTGCATTTTCAGCCTTCTAGCTCTTTTCGTTAAGGAGATATTGCAAGGTATTTGGAAAAAATGTCAACGCGTTTTTCTCTAAGGCGGGGCCGATTTTTCAACGCTATCTTGTTCACACAATGCCTACAAGTCTAAATCTGCATTTTCAGCCTTCTAGCTCTTTTCGTTAAGGAGATATTGCAAGGCATTTGGAAAAAATGTCAACGCGGTTTTCTCTAAGGCGGAATAAGCTGGGGCCGATTTTTCAACGCTATCTTGTTCACACAATGCCTACAAGTCTAAATCTGCATTTTCAGCCTTCTAGCTCTTTTCGTTAAGGAGATATTGCAAGGCATTTGGAAAAAATGTCAACGCGGTTTTCTCTAAGGCGGAATAAGCTGGGGCCGATTTTTCAACGCTATCTTGTTCACACAATGCCTACAAGTCTAAATCTGCATTTTCAGCCTTCTAGCTCTTTTCGTTAAGGAGATATTGCAAGGCATTTGGAAAAAATGTCAACGCGGTTTTCTCTAAGGCGGAATAAGCTGGGGCCGATTTTTCAACGCTATCTTGTTCACACAATGCCTACAAGTCTAAATCTGCATTTTCAGCCTTCTAGCTCTTTTCGTTAAGGAGATATTGCAAGGTATTTGGAAAAAATGTCAACGCGTTTTTCTCTAAGGCGGAATAAGCTGGGGCCGATTTTTCAACGCTATCTTGTTCACACAATGCCTACAAGTCTAAATCTGCATTTTCAGCCTTCTAGCTCTTTTCGTTAAGGAGATATTGCAAGGCATTTGGAAAAAATGTCAACGCGGTTTTCTCTAAGGCGGAATAAGCTGGGGCCGATTTTTCAACGCTATCTTGTTCACACAATGCCTACAAGTCTAAATCTGCATTTTCAGCCTTCTAGCTCTTTTCGTTAAGGAGAAATTGCAAGGCATTTGGAAAAAATGTCAACGCGGTTTTCTCTAAGGCGGAATAAGCTGGGGCCGATTTTTCAACGCTATCTTGTTCACACAATGCCTACAAGTCTAAATCTGCATTTTCAGCCTTCTAGCTCTTTTCGTTAAGGAGATATTGCAAGGCATTTGGAAAAAATTTCAACGCGGTTTTCTCTAAGGCGGAATAAGCTGGGGCCGATTTTTCAACGCTATCTTGTTCACACAATGCCTACAAGTCTAAATCTGCATTTTCAGCCTTCTAGCTCTTTTCGTTAAGGAGAAATTGCAAGGCATTTGGAAAAAATGTCAACGCGGTTTTCTCTAAGGCGGAATAAGCTGGGGCCGATTTTTCAACGCTATCTTGTTCACACAATGCCTACAAGTCTAAATCTGCATTTTCAGCCTTCTAGCTCTTTTCGTTAAGGAGATATTGCAAGGCATTTGGAAAAAATTTCAACGCGGTTTTCTCTAAGGCGGAATAAGCTGGGGCCGATTTTTCAACGCTATCTTGTTCACACAATGCCTACAAGTCTAAATCTGCATTTTCAGCTTTCTAGCTCTTTTCGTTAAGGAGATATTGCAAGGCATTTGGAAAAAATGTCAACGCGGTTTTCTCTAAGGCGGAATAAGCTGGGGCTGATTTTTCAACGCTATCTTGTTCACACAATGCCTACAAGTCTAAATCTGCATTTTCAGCCTTCTAGCTCTTTTCGTTAAGGAGATATTGCAAGGCATTTGGAAAAAATGTCAACGCGGTTTTCTCTAAGGCGGAATAAGCTGGGGCCGATTTTTCAACGCTATCTTGTTCACACAATGCCTACAAGTCTAAATCTGCATTTTCAGCCTTCTAGCTCTTTTCGTTAAGGAGATATTGCAAGGCATTTGGAAAAAATGTCAACGCGGTTTTCTCTAAGGCGGAATAAGCTGGGGCCGATTTTTCAACGCTATCTTGTTCACACAATGCCTACAAGTCTAAATCTGCATTTTCAGCCTTCTAGCTCTTTTCGTTAAGGAGATATTGCAAGGCATTTGGAAAAAATGTCAACGCGGTTTTCTCTAAGGCGGAATAAGCTGGGGCCGATTTTTCAACGCTATCTTGTTCACACAATGCCTACAAGTCTAAATCTGCATTTTCAGCCTTCTAGCTCTTTTCGTTAAGGAGATATTGCAAGGTATTTGGAAAAAATGTCAACGCGTTTTTCTCTAAGGCGGGGCCGATTTTTCAACGCTATCTTGTTCACACAATGCCTACAAGTCTAAATCTGCATTTTCAGCCTTCTAGCTCTTTTCGTTAAGGAGATATTGCAAGGCATTTGGAAAAAATGTCAACGCGGTTTTCTCTAAGGCGGAATAAGCTGGGGCCGATTTTTCAACGCTATCTTGTTCACACAATGCCTACAAGTCTAAATCTGCATTTTCAGCCTTCTAGCTCTTTTCGTTAAGGAGATATTGCAAGGCATTTGGAAAAAATGTCAACGCGGTTTTCTCTAAGGCGGAATAAGCTGGGGCCGATTTTTCAACGCTATCTTGTTCACACAATGCCTACAAGTCTAAATCTGCATTTTCAGCCTTCTAGCTCTTTTCGTTAAGGAGATATTGCAAGGTATTTGGAAAAAATGTCAACGCGTTTTTCTCTAAGGCGGGGCCGATTTTTCAACGCTATCTTGTTCACACAATGCCTACAAGTCTAAATCTGCATTTTCAGCCTTCTAGCTCTTTTCGTTAAGGAGATATTGCAAGGCATTTGGAAAAAATGTCAACGCGGTTTTCTCTAAGGCGGAATAAGCTGGGGCCGATTTTTCAACGCTATCTTGTTCACACAATGCCTACAAGTCTAAATCTGCATTTTCAGCCTTCTAGCTCTTTTCGTTAAGGAGATATTGCAAGGCATTTGGAAAAAATTTCAACGCAGTTTTCTCTAAGGCGGAATAAGCTGGGGCCGATTTTTCACTGCTATCTTGTTCACACAATGCCTACAAGTCTAAATCTGCATTTTCAGCCTTCTAGCTCTTTTCGTTAAGGAGATATTGCAAGGCATTTGGAAAAAATGTCAACGCGGTTTTCTCTAAGGCGGAATAAGCTGGGGCTGATTTTTCAATGCTATCTTGTTCATACAATGCCTACAAGTCTAAATCTGCATTTTCAGCCATCTAGCTCTTTTCGTTAAGGAGATATTGCAAGGCATTTGGAAAAAATGTTCAACGCGGTTTTCTCTAAGGCGGAATAAGCTGGGGCTTCAACGCTATCTTGTTCACACAATGCCTCAAGTCTAAATCTGCATTTAGCCTTCTAGTCTGGGAGAAAAAATGTCAACGCGGTTTTCTCTAAGGCGGAATAAGCTGGGGCCGATTTTTCAACGCTATCTTGTTCACACAATGCCTACAAGTCTAAATCTGCATTTCAGCCTTCTAGCTCTTTTCGTTAAGGAGATATTGCAAGGCATTTGGAAAAATGTCAACGCGGTTTTCTCTAAGGCGGAATAAGCTGGGGCCGATTTTTCAACGCTATCTTGTTCACACAATGCCTACAAGTCTAAATCTGCATTTTCAGCCTTCTAATGCCTACAAGTCTAAATCTGCATTTTCAGCCTTCTAGCTCTTTTCGTTAAGGAGATATTGCAAGGTATTTGGAAAAAATGTCAACGCGTTTTTCTCTAAGGCGGGGCCGATTTTTCAACGCTATCTTGTTCACACAATGCCTACAAGTCTAAATCTGCATTTTCAGCCTTCTAGCTCTTTTCGTTAAGGAGATATTGCAAGGCATTTGGAAAAAATGTCAACGCGGTTTTCTCTAAGGCGGAATAAGCTGGGGCCGATTTTTCAACGCTATCTTGTTCACACAATGCCTACAAGTCTAAATCTGCATTTTCAGCCTTCTAGCTCTTTTCGTTAAGGAGATATTGCAAGGCATTTGGAAAAAATGTCAACGCGGTTTTCTCTAAGGCGGAATAAGCTGGGGCCGATTTTTCAACGCTATCTTGTTCACACAATGCCTACAAGTCTAAATCTGCATTTTCAGCCTTCTAGCTCTTTTCGTTAAGGAGATATTGCAAGGCATTTGGAAAAAATGTCAACGCGGTTTTCTCTAAGGCGGAATAAGCTGGGGCCGATTTTTCAACGCTATCTTGTTCACACAATGCCTACAAGTCTAAATCTGCATTTTCAGCCTTCTAGCTCTTTTCGTTAAGGAGATATTGCAAGGTATTTGGAAAAAATGTCAACGCGGTTTTCTCTAAGGCGGAATAAGCTGGGGCCGATTTTTCAACGCTATCTTGTTCACACAATGCCTACAAGTCTAAATCTGCATTTTCAGCCTTCTAGCTCTTTTCGTTAAGGAGATATTGCAAGGCATTTGGAAAAAATGTCAACGCGGTTTTCTCTAAGGCGGAATAAGCTGGGGCCGATTTTTCAACGCTATCTTGTTCACACAATGCCTACAAGTCTAAATCTGCATTTTCAGCCTTCTAGCTCTTTTCGTTAAGGAGATATTGCAAGGCATTTGGAAAAAATGTCAATGCGGTTTTCTCTAAGGCGGAATAAGCTGGGGCCGATTTTTCAACGCTATCTTGTTCACACAATGCCTACAAGTCTAAATCTGCATTTTCAGCCTTCTAGCTCTTTTCGTTAAGGAGAAATTGCAAGGCATTTGGAAAAAATGTCAACGCGGTTTTCTCTAAGGCGGAATAAGCTGGGGCCGATTTTTCAACGCTATCTTGTTCACACAATGCCTACAAGTCTAAATCTGCATTTTCAGCCTTCTAGCTCTTTTCGTTAAGGAGATATTGCAAGGCATTTGGAAAAAATTTCAACGCGGTTTTCTCTAAGGCGGAATAAGCTGGGGCCGATTTTTCAACGCTATCTTGTTCACACAATGCCTACAAGTCTAAATCTGCATTTTCAGCTTTCTAGCTCTTTTCGTTAAGGAGATATTGCAAGGCATTTGGAAAAAATGTCAACGCGGTTTTCTCTAAGGCGGAATAAGCTGGGGCTGATTTTTCAACGCTATCTTGTTCACACAATGCCTACAAGTCTAAATCTGCATTTTCAGCCTTCTAGCTCTTTTCGTTAAGGAGATATTGCAAGGCATTTGGAAAAAATGTCAACGCGGTTTTCTCTAAGGCGGAATAAGCTGGGGCCGATTTTTCAACGCTATCTTGTTCACACAATGCCTACAAGTCTAAATCTGCATTTTCAGCCTTCTAGATCTTTTCATTAAGGAGATATTGCAAGGCATTTGGAAAAAATGTCAACGCGGTTTTCTCTAAGGCGGAATAAGCTGGGGCCGATTTTTCAACGCTATCTTGTTCACACAATGCCTACAAGTCTAAATCTGCATTTTCAGCCTTCTAGCTCTTTTCGTTAAGGAGAGATTGCAAGGTATTTGGAAAAAATGTCAACGCTTTTTTCTCTAAGGCGGAATAAGCTGGGGCCGATTTTTCAACGCTATCTTGTTCACACAATGCCTACAAGTCTAAATCTGCATTTTCAGCCTTCTAGCTCTTTCGTTAAGGAGATATTGCAAGGCATTTGGAAAAAATGTCAACGCGGTTTTCTCTAAGGCGGAATAAGCTGGGGCCGATTTTTCAACGCTATCTTGTTCACACAATGCCTACAAGTCTAAATCTGCATTTTCAGCCTTCTAGCTCTTTTCGTTAAGGAGATATTGCAAGGCATTTGGAAAAAATGTCAACGCAGTTTTCTCTAAGGCGGAATAAGCTGGGGCCGATTTTTCAACGCTATCTTGTTCACACAATGCCTACAAGTCTAAATCTGCATTTTCAGCCTTTTAGCTCTTTTCGTTAAGGAGATATTGCAAGGCATTTGGAAAAAATGTCAACGCGGTTTTCTCTAAGGCGGAATAAGCTGGGGCCGATTTTTCAACGCTATCTTGTTCACACAATGCCTACAAGTCTAAATCTGCATTTTCAGCCTTCTAGCTCTTTTCGTTAAGGAGATATTGCAAGGCATTTGGAAAAAATGTCAACACAGTTTTCTCTAAGGCGGAATAAGCTGGGGCCGATTTTTCAACGCTATCTTGTTCACACAATGCCTACAAGTCTAAATCTGCATTTTCAGCCTTCTAGCTCTTTTCGTTAAGGAGATATTGCAAGGCATTTGGAAAAAATGTCAATGCGGTTTTCTCTAAGGCGGAATAAGCTGGGGCCCATTTTTCAACGCTATCTTGTTCACACAATGCCTACAAGTCTAAATCTGCATTTTCAGCCTTCTAGCTCTTTTCGTTAAGGAGAAATTGCAAGGCATTTGGAAAAAATGTCAACGCGGTTTTCTCTAAGGCGGAATAAGCTGGGGCCGATTTTTCAACGCTATCTTGTTCACACAATGCCTACAAGTCTAAATCTGCATTTTCAGCCTTCTAGCTCTTTTCGTTAAGGAGATATTGCAAGGCATTTGGAAAAAATTTCAACGCGGTTTTCTCTAAGGCGGAATAAGCTGGGGCCGATTTTTCAACGCTATCTTGTTCACACAATGCCTACAAGTCTAAATCTGCATTTTCAGCTTTCTAGCTCTTTTCGTTAAGGAGATATTGCAAGGCATTTGGAAAAAATGTCAACGCGGTTTTCTCTAAGGCGGAATAAGCTGGGGCTGATTTTTCAACGCTATCTTGTTCACACAATGCCTACAAGTCTAAATCTGCATTTTCAGCCTTCTAGCTCTTTTCGTTAAGGAGATATTGCAAGGCATTTGGAAAAAATGTCAACGCGGTTTTCTCTAAGGCGGAATAAGCTGGGGCCGATTTTTCAACGCTATCTTGTTCACACAATGCCTACAAGTCTAAATCTGCATTTTCAGCCTTCTAGATCTTTTCATTAAGGAGATATTGCAAGGCATTTGGAAAAAATGTCAACGCGGTTTTCTCTAAGGCGGAATAAGCTGGGGCCGATTTTTCAACGCTATCTTGTTCACACAATGCCTACAAGTCTAAATCTGCATTTTCAGCCTTCTAGCTCTTTTCGTTAAGGAGAGATTGCAAGGTATTTGGAAAAAATGTCAACGCTTTTTTCTCTAAGGCGGAATAAGCTGGGGCCGATTTTTCAACGCTATCTTGTTCACACAATGCCTACAAGTCTAAATCTGCATTTTCAGCCTTCTAGCTCTTTCGTTAAGGAGATATTGCAAGGCATTTGGAAAAAATGTCAACGCGGTTTTCTCTAAGGCGGAATAAGCTGGGGCCGATTTTTCAACGCTATCTTGTTCACACAATGCCTACAAGTCTAAATCTGCATTTTCAGCCTTCTAGCTCTTTTCGTTAAGGAGATATTGCAAGGCATTTGGAAAAAATGTCAACGCAGTTTTCTCTAAGGCGGAATAAGCTGGGGCCGATTTTTCAACGCTATCTTGTTCACACAATGCCTACAAGTCTAAATCTGCATTTTCAGCCTTTTAGCTCTTTTCGTTAAGGAGATATTGCAAGGCATTTGGAAAAAATGTCAACGCGGTTTTCTCTAAGGCGGAATAAGCTGGGGCCGATTTTTCAACGCTATCTTGTTCACACAATGCCTACAAGTCTAAATCTGCATTTTCAGCCTTCTAGCTCTTTTCGTTAAGGAGATATTGCAAGGCATTTGGAAAAAATGTCAACACAGTTTTCTCTAAGGCGGAATAAGCTGGGGCCGATTTTTCAACGCTATCTTGTTCACACAATGCCTACAAGTCTAAATCTGCATTTTCAGCCTTCTAGCTCTTTTCCTTAAGGAGATATTGCAAGGCATTTGGAAAAAATGTCAACGCGGTTTTCTCTAAGGCGGAATAAGCTGGGGCCGATTTTTCAACGCTATCTTGTTCACACAATGCCTACAAGTCTAAATCTGCATTTTCAGCCTACTAGATCTTTTCATTAAGGAGATATTGCAAGGCATTTGGAAAAAATGTCAACGCGGTTTTCTCTAAGGCGGAATAAGCTGGGGCCGATTTTTCAACGCTATCTTGTTCACACAATGCCTACAAGTCTAAATCTGCATTTTCAGCCTTCTAGCTCTTTTCGTTAAGGAGATATTGCAAGGCATTTGGAAAAAATTTCAACGCGGTTTTCTCTAAGGCGGAATAAGCTGGGGCCGATTTTTCAACGCTATCTTGTTCACACAATGCCTCCAAGTCTAAATCTGCATTTTCAGCCTTCTAGCTCTTTTCGTTAAGGAGATATTGCAAGGCATTTGGAAAAAATGTCAACGCGGTTTTCTCTAAGGCGGAATAAGCTGGGGCTGATTTTTCAACGCTATCTTGTTCACACAATGCCTACAAGTCTAAATCTGCATTTTCAGCCTTCTAGCTCTTTTCGTTAAGGAGATATTGCAAGGTATTTGGAAAAAATGTCAACGCGTTTTTCTCTAAGGCGGGGCCGATTTTTCAACGCTATCTTGTTCACACAATGCCTACAAGTCTAAATCTGCATTTTCAGCCTTCTAGCTCTTTTCGTTAAGGAGATATTGCAAGGCATTTGGAAAAAATGTCAACGCGGTTTTCTCTAAGGCGGAATAAGCTGGGGCCGATTTTTCAACGCTATCTTGTTCACACAATGCCTACAAGTCTAAATCTGCATTTTCAGCCTTCTAGCTCTTTTCGTTAAGGAGATATTGCAAGGCATTTGGAAAAAATGTCAACGCGGTTTTCTCTAAGGCGGAATAAGCTGGGGCCGATTTTTCAACGCTATCTTGTTCACACAATGCCTACAAGTCTAAATCTGCATTTTCAGCCTTCTAGCTCTTTTCGTTAAGGAGATATTGCAAGGCATTTGGAAAAAATGTCAACGCGGTTTTCTCTAAGGCGGAATAAGCTGGGGCCGATTTTTCAACGCTATCTTGTTCACACAATGCCTACAAGTCTAAATCTGCATTTTCAGCCTTCTAGCTCTTTTCGTTAAGGAGATATTGCAAGGCATTTGGAAAAAATTTCAACGCGGTTTTCTCTAAGGCGGAATAAGCTGGGGCCGATTTTTCAACGCTATCTTGTTCACACAATGCCTACAAGTCTAAATCTGAATTTCCAGCCTTCTAGCTCTTTTCGTTAAGGAGATATTGCAAGGCATTTGGAAAAAATGTCAACGCGGTTTTCTCTAAGGCGGAATAAGCTGGGGCTGATTTTTCAACGCTATCTTGTTCAAACAATGCCTACAAGTCTAAATCTGCATTTTCAGCCTTCTAGCTCTTTTCGTTAAGGAGATATTGCAAGGCATTTGGAAAAAATGTCAACGCGGTTTTCTCTAAGGCGGAATAAGCTGGGGCCGATTTTTCAACGCTATCTTGTTCACACAATGCCTACAAGTCTAAATCTGCATTTTCAGCCTTCTAGCTCTTTTCGTTAAGGAGATATTGCAAGGCATTTGGAAAAAATGTCAACGCGGTTTTCTCTAAGGCGGAATAAGCTGGGGCCGATTTTTCAACGCTATCTTGTTCACACAATGCCTACAAGTCTAAATCTGCATTTTCAGCCTTCTAGCTCTTTTCGTTAAGGAGATATTGCAAGGCATTTGGAAAAAATGTAAACGCGGTTTTCTCTAAGGCGGAATAAGCTGGGGCCGATTTTTCAACGCTATCTTGTTCACACAATGCCTACAAGTCTAAATCTGCATTTTCAGCCTTCTAGCTCTTTTCGTTAAGGAGATATTGCAAGGTATTTGGAAAAAATGTCAACGCGTTTTTCTCTAAGGCGGAATAAGCTGGGGCCGATTTTTCAACGCTATCTTGTTCACACAATGCCTACAAGTCTAAATCTGCATTTTCAGCCTTCTAGCTCTTTTCGTTAAGGAGATATTGCAAGGCATTTGGAAAAAATGTCAACGCGGTTTTCTCTAAGGCGGAATAAGCTGGGGCCGATTTTTCAACGCTATCTTGTTCACACAATGCCTACAAGTCTAAATCTGCATTTTCAGCCTTCTAGCTCTTTTCGTTAAGGAGATATTGCAAGGCATTTGGAAAAAATGTCAATGCGGTTTTCTCTAAGGCGGAATAAGCTGGGGCCGATTTTTCAACGCTATCTTGTTCACACAATGCCTACAAGTCTAAATCTGCATTTTCAGCCTTCTAGCTCTTTTCGTTAAGGAGAAATTGCAAGGCATTTGGAAAAAATGTCAACGCGGTTTTCTCTAAGGCGGAATAAGCTGGGGCCGATTTTTCAACGCTATCTTGTTCACACAATGCCTACAAGTCTAAATCTGCATTTTCAGCCTTCTAGCTCTTTTCGTTAAGGAGATATTGCAAGGCATTTGGAAAAAATTTCAACGCGGTTTTCTCTAAGGCGGAATAAGCTGGGGCCGATTTTTCAACGCTATCTTGTTCACACAATGCCTACAAGTCTAAATCTGCATTTTCAGCTTTCTAGCTCTTTTCGTTAAGGAGATATTGCAAGGCATTTGGAAAAAATGTCAACGCGGTTTTCTCTAAGGCGGAATAAGCTGGGGCTGATTTTTCAACGCTATCTTGTTCACACAATGCCTACAAGTCTAAATCTGCATTTTCAGCCTTCTAGCTCTTTTCGTTAAGGAGATATTGCAAGGCATTTGGAAAAAATGTCAACGCGGTTTTCTCTAAGGCGGAATAAGCTGGGGCCGATTTTTCAACGCTATCTTGTTCACACAATGCCTACAAGTCTAAATCTGCATTTTCAGCCTTCTAGATCTTTTCATTAAGGAGATATTGCAAGGCATTTGGAAAAAATGTCAACGCGGTTTTCTCTAAGGCGGAATAAGCTGGGGCCGATTTTTCAACGCTATCTTGTTCACACAATGCCTACAAGTCTAAATCTGCATTTTCAGCCTTCTAGCTCTTTTCGTTAAGGAGAGATTGCAAGGTATTTGGAAAAAATGTCAACGCGTTTTTCTCTAAGGCGGAATAAGCTGGGGCCGATTTTTCAACGCTATCTTGTTCACACAATGCCTACAAGTCTAAATCTGCATTTTCAGCCTTCTAGCTCTTTCGTTAAGGAGATATTGCAAGGCATTTGGAAAAAATGTCAACGCGGTTTTCTCTAAGGCGGAATAAGCTGGGGCCGATTTTTCAACGCTATCTTGTTCACACAATGCCTACAAGTCTAAATCTGCATTTTCAGCCTTCTAGCTCTTTTCGTTAAGGAGATATTGCAAGGCATTTGGAAAAAATGTCAACGCAGTTTTCTCTAAGGCGGAATAAGCTGGGGCCGATTTTTCAACGCTATCTTGTTCACACAATGCCTACAAGTCTAAATCTGCATTTTCAGCCTTCTAGCTCTTTTCGTTAAGGAGATATTGCAAGGCATTTGGAAAAAATGTCAACGCGGTTTTCTCTAAGGCGGAATAAGCTGGGGCCGATTTTTCAACGCTATCTTGTTCACACAATGCCTACAAGTCTAAATCTGCATTTTCAGCCTTCTAGCTCTTTTCGTTAAGGAGATATTGCAAGGCATTTGGAAAAAATGTCAACGCAGTTTTCTCTAAGGCGGAATAAGCTGGGGCCGATTTTTCAACGCTATCTTGTTCACACAATGCCTACAAGTCTAACTCTGCATTTTCAGCCTTCTAGATCTTTTCATTAAGGAGATATTGCAAGGCATTTGGAAAAAATGTCAACGCGGTTTTCTCTAAGGCGGAATAAGCTGGGGCCGATTTTTCAACGCTATCTTGTTCACACAATGCCTACAAGTCTAAATCTGCATTTTCAGCCTACTAGATCTTTTCATTAAGGAGATATTGCAAGGCATTTGGAAAAAATGTCAACGCGGTTTTCTCTAAGGCGGAATAAGCTGGGGCCGATTTTTCAACGCTATCTTGTTCACACAATGCCTACAAGTCTAAATCTGCATTTTCAGCCTTCTAGCTCTTTTCGTTAAGGAGATATTGCAAGGCATTTGGAAAAAATTTCAACGCGGTTTTCTCTAAGGCGGAATAAGCTGGGGCCGATTTTTCAACGCTATCTTGTTCACACAATGCCTCCAAGTCTAAATCTGCATTTTCAGCCTTCTAGCTCTTTTCGTTAAGGAGATATTGCAAGGCATTTGGAAAAAATGTCAACGCGGTTTTCTCTAAGGCGGAATAAGCTGGGGCTGATTTTTCAACGCTATCTTGTTCACACAATGCCTACAAGTCTAAATCTGCATTTTCAGCCTTCTAGCTCTTTTCGTTAAGGAGATATTGCAAGGTATTTGGAAAAAATGTCAACGCGTTTTTCTCTAAGGCGGAATAAGCTGGGGCCGATTTTTCAACGCTATCTTGTTCACACAATGCCTACAAGTCTAACTCTGCATTTTCAGCCTTCTAGATCTTTTCATTAAGGAGATATTGCAAGGCATTTGGAAAAAATGTCAACGCGGTTTTCTCTAAGGCGGAATAAGCTGGGGCCGATTTTTCAACGCTATCTTGTTCACACAATGCCTACAAGTCTAAATCTGCATTTTCAGCCTTCTAGCTCTTTTCGTTAAGGAGATATTGCAAGGCATTTGGAAAAAATGTCAACGCGGTTTTCTCTAAGGCGGAATAAGCTGGGGCCGATTTTTCAACGCTATCTTGTTCACACAATGCCTACAAGTCTAAATCTGCATTTTCAGCCTTCTAGCTCTTTTCGTTAAGGAGATATTGCAAGGCATTTGGAAAAAATGTCAACGCGGTTTTCTCTAAGGCGGAATAAGCTGGGGCCGATTTTTCAACGCTATCTTGTTCACACAATGCCTACAAGTCTAAATCTGCATTTTCAGCCTTCTAGCTCTTTTCGTTAAGGAGATATTGCAAGGTATTTGGAAAAAATGTCAACGCGTTTTTCTCTAAGGCGGGGCCGATTTTTCAACGCTATCTTGTTCACACAATGCCTACAAGTCTAAATCTGCATTTTCAGCCTTCTAGCTCTTTTCGTTAAGGAGATATTGCAAGGCATTTGGAAAAAATGTCAACGCGGTTTTCTCTAAGGCGGAATAAGCTGGGGCCGATTTTTCAACGCTATCTTGTTCACACAATGCCTACAAGTCTAAATCTGCATTTTCAGCCTTCTAGCTCTTTTCGTTAAGGAGATATTGCAAGGCATTTGGAAAAAATGTCAACGCGGTTTTCTCTAAGGCGGAATAAGCTGGGGCCGATTTTTCAACGCTATCTTGTTCACACAATGCCTACAAGTCTAAATCTGCATTTTCAGCCTTCTAGCTCTTTTCGTTAAGGAGATATTGCAAGGCATTTGGAAAAAATGTCAACGCGGTTTTCTCTAAGGCGGAATAAGCTGGGGCCGATTTTTCAACGCTATCTTGTTCACACAATGCCTACAAGTCTAAATCTGCATTTTAAGCCTTCTAGCTCTTTTCGTTAAGGAGATATTGCAAGGCATTTGGAAAAAATGTCAACGCGGTTTTCTCTAAGGCGGAATAAGCTGGGTCCGATTTTTCAACGCTATCTTGTTCACACAATGCCTACAAGTCTAAATCTGCATTTTCAGCCTTCTAGCTCTTTTCGTTAAGGAGATATTGCAAGGTATTTGGAAAAAATGTCAACGCGTTTTTCTCTAAGGCGGGGCCGATTTTTCAACGCTATCTTGTTCACACAATGCCTACAAGTCTAAATCTGCATTTTCAGCCTTCTAGCTCTTTTCGTTAAGGAGATATTGCAAGGCATTTGGAAAAAATGTCAACGCGGTTTTCTCTAAGGCGGAATAAGCTGGGGCCGATTTTTCAACGCTATCTTGTTCACACAATGCCTACAAGTCTAAATCTGCATTTTCAGCCTTCTAGCTCTTTTCGTTAAGGAGATATTGCAAGGCATTTGGAAAAAATGTCAACGCGGTTTTCTCTAAGGCGGAATAAGCTGGGGCCGATTTTTCAACGCTATCTTGTTCACACAATGCCTACAAGTCTAAATCTGCATTTTCAGCCTTCTAGCTCTTTTCGTTAAGGAGATATTGCAAGGCATTTGGAAAAAATGTAAACGCGGTTTTCTCTAAGGCGGAATAAGCTGGGGCCGATTTTTCAACGCTATCTTGTTCACACAATGCCTACAAGTCTAAATCTGCATTTTCAGCCTTCTAGCTCTTTTCGTTAAGGAGATATTGCAAGGTATTTGGAAAAAATGTCAACGCGTTTTTCTCTAAGGCGGAATAAGCTGGGGCCGATTTTTCAACGCTATCTTGTTCACACAATGCCTACAAGTCTAAATCTGCATTTTCAGCCTTCTAGCTCTTTTCGTTAAGGAGATATTGCAAGGCATTTGGAAAAAATGTCAACGCGGTTTTCTCTAAGGCGGAATAAGCTGGGGCCGATTTTTCAACGCTATCTTGTTCACACAATGCCTACAAGTCTAAATCTGCATTTTCAGCCTTCTAGCTCTTTTCGTTAAGGCGATATTGCAAGGTATTTGGAAAAAATGTCAACGCGTTTTTCTCTAAGGCGGAATAAGCTGGGGCCGATTTTTCAACGCTATCTTGTTCACACAATGCCTACAAGTCTAACTCTGCATTTTCAGCATTCTAGATCTTTTCATTAAGGAGATATTGCAAGGCATTTGGAAAAAATGTCAACGCGGTTTTCTCTAAGGCGGAATAAGCTGGGGCCGATTTTTCAACGCTATCTTGTTCACACAATGCCTACAAGTCTAAATCTGCATTTTCAGCCTTCTAGCTCTTTTCGTTAAGGAGATATTGCAAGGCATTTGGAAAAAATGTCAACGCGGTTTTCTCTAAGGCGGAATAAGCTGGGGCCGATTTTTCAACGCTATCTTGTTCACACAATGCCTACAAGTCTAAATCTGCATTTTCAGCCTTCTAGCTCTTTTCGTTAAGGAGATATTGCAAGGCATTTGGAAAAAATGTCAACGCGGTTTTCTCTAAGGCGGAATAAGCTGGGGCCGATTTTTCAACGCTATCTTGTTCACACAATGCCTACAAGTCTAAATCTGCATTTTCAGCCTTCTAGCTCTTTTCGTTAAGGAGATATTGCAAGGTATTTGGAAAAAATGTCAACGCGTTTTTCTCTAAGGCGGGGCCGATTTTTCAACGCTATCTTGTTCACACAATGCCTACAAGTCTAAATCTGCATTTTCAGCCTTCTAGCTCTTTTCGTTAAGGAGATATTGCAAGGCATTTGGAAAAAATGTCAACGCGGTTTTCTCTAAGGCGGAATAAGCTGGGGCCGATTTTTCAACGCTATCTTGTTCACACAATGCCTACAAGTCTAAATCTGCATTTTCAGCCTTCTAGCTCTTTTCGTTAAGGAGATATTGCAAGGCATTTGGAAAAAATGTCAACGCGGTTTTCTCTAAGGCGGAATAAGCTGGGGCCGATTTTTCAACGCTATCTTGTTCACACAATGCCTACAAGTCTAAATCTGCATTTTCAGCCTTCTAGCTCTTTTCGTTAAGGAGATATTGCAAGGCATTTGGAAAAAATTTCAACGCGGTTTTCTCTAAGGCGGAATAAGCTGGGGCCGATTTTTCAACGCTATCTTGTTCACACAATGCCTACAAGTCTAAATCTGCATTTTCAGCCTTCTAGCTCTTTTCGTTAAGGAGATATTGCAAGGCATTTGGAAAAAATGTCAACGCGGTTTTCTCTAAGGCGGAATAAGCTGGGGCCGATTTTTCAACGCTATCTTGTTCACACAATGCCTACAAGTCTAAATCTGCATTTTCAGCCTTCTAGCTCTTTTCGTTAAGGAGATATTGCAAGGCATTTGGAAAAAATGTCAACGCGGTTTTCTCTAAGGCGGAATAAGCTGGGGCCGATTTTTCAACGCTATCTTGTTCACACAATGCCTACAAGTCTAAATCTGCATTTTCAGCCTTCTAGCTCTTTTCGTTAAGGAGATATTGCAAGGCATTTGGAAAAAATTTCAACGCGGTTTTCTCTAAGGCGGAATAAGCTGGGGCCGATTTTTCAACGCTATCTTGTTCACACAATGCCTACAAGTCTAAATCTGCATTTTCAGCCTTCTAGCTCTTTTCGTTAAGGAGATATTGCAAGGCATTTGGAAAAAATGTCAACGCGGTTTTCTCTAAGGCGGAATAAGCTGGGGCTGATTTTTCAACGCTATCTTGTTCACACAATGCCTACAAGTCTAAATCTGCATTTTCAGCCTTCTAGCTCTTTTCGTTAAGGAGATATTGCAAGGCATTTGGAAAAAATGTCAACGCGGTTTTCTCTAAGGCGGAATAAGCTGGGGCCGATTTTTCAACGCTATCTTGTTCACACAATGCCTACAAGTCTAAATCTGCATTTTCAGCCTTCTAGCTCTTTTCGTTAAGGAGATATTGCAAGGCATTTGGAAAAAATGTCAACGCGGTTTTCTCTAAGGCGGAATAAGCTGGGGCCGATTTTTCAACGCTATCTTGTTCACACAATGCCTACAAGTCTAAATCTGCATTTTCAGCCTTCTAGCTCTTTTCGTTAAGGAGATATTGCAAGGTATTTGGAAAAAATGTCAACGCGTTTTTCTCTAAGGCGGAATAAGCTGGGGCCGATTTTTCAACGCTATCTTGTTCACACAATGCCTACAAGTCTAACTCTGCATTTTCAGCCTTCTAGATCTTTTCATTAAGGAGATATTGCAAGGCATTTGGAAAAAATGTCAACGCGGTTTTCTCTAAGGCGGAATAAGCTGGGGCCGATTTTTCAACGCTATCTTGTTCACACAATGCCTACAAGTCTAAATCTGCATTTTCAGCCTTCTAGCTCTTTTCGTTAAGGAGATATTGCAAGGCATTTGGAAAAAATGTCAACGCGGTTTTCTCTAAGGCGGAATAAGCTGGGGCCGATTTTTCAACGCTATCTTGTTCACACAATGCCTACAAGTCTAAATCTGCATTTTCAGCCTTCTAGCTCTTTTCGTTAAGGAGATATTGCAAGGCATTTGGAAAAAATGTCAACGCGGTTTTCTCTAAGGCGGAATAAGCTGGGGCCGATTTTTCAACGCTATCTTGTTCACACAATGCCTACAAGTCTAAATCTGCATTTTCAGCCTTCTAGCTCTTTTCGTTAAGGAGATATTGCAAGGTATTTGGAAAAAATGTCAACGCGTTTTTCTCTAAGGCGGGGCCGATTTTTCAACGCTATCTTGTTCACACAATGCCTACAAGTCTAAATCTGCATTTTCAGCCTTCTAGCTCTTTTCGTTAAGGAGATATTGCAAGGCATTTGGAAAAAATGTCAACGCGGTTTTCTCTAAGGCGGAATAAGCTGGGGCCGATTTTTCAACGCTATCTTGTTCACACAATGCCTACAAGTCTAAATCTGCATTTTCAGCCTTCTAGCTCTTTTCGTTAAGGAGATATTGCAAGGCATTTGGAAAAAATGTCAACGCGGTTTTCTCTAAGGCGGAATAAGCTGGGGCCGATTTTTCAACGCTATCTTGTTCACACAATGCCTACAAGTCTAAATCTGCATTTTCAGCCTTCTAGCTCTTTTCGTTAAGGAGATATTGCAAGGCATTTGGAAAAAATTTCAACGCGGTTTTCTCTAAGGCGGAATAAGCTGGGGCCGATTTTTCAACGCTATCTTGTTCACACAATGCCTACAAGTCTAAATCTGCATTTTCAGCCTTCTAGCTCTTTTCGTTAAGGAGATATTGCAAGGCATTTGGAAAAAATGTCAACGCGGTTTTCTCTAAGGCGGAATAAGCTGGGGCTGATTTTTCAACGCTATCTTGTTCACACAATGCCTACAAGTCTAAATCTGCATTTTCAGCCTTCTAGCTCTTTTCGTTAAGGAGATATTGCAAGGCATTTGGAAAAAATGTCAACGCGGTTTTCTCTAAGGCGGAATAAGCTGGGGCCGATTTTTCAACGCTATCTTGTTCACACAATGCCTACAAGTCTAAATCTGCATTTTCAGCCTTCTAGCTCTTTTCGTTAAGGAGATATTGCAAGGCATTTGGAAAAAATGTCAACGCGGTTTTCTCTAAGGCGGAATAAGCTGGGGCCGATTTTTCAACGCTATCTTGTTCACACAATGCCTACAAGTCTAAATCTGCATTTTCAGCCTTCTAGCTCTTTTCGTTAAGGAGATATTGCAAGGTATTTGGAAAAAATGTCAACGCGTTTTTCTCTAAGGCGGAATAAGCTGGGGCCGATTTTTCAACGCTATCTTGTTCACACAATGCCTACAAGTCTAACTCTGCATTTTCAGCCTTCTAGATCTTTTCATTAAGGAGATATTGCAAGGCATTTGGAAAAAATGTCAACGCGGTTTTCTCTAAGGCGGAATAAGCTGGGGCCGATTTTTCAATGCTATCTTGTTCACACAATGCCTACAAGTCTAAATCTGCATTTTCAGCCTTCTAGCTCTTTTCGTTAAGGAGATATTGCAAGGCATTTGGAAAAAATGTCAACGCGGTTTTCTCTAAGGCGGAATAAGCTGGGGCCGATTTTTCAACGCTATCTTGTTCACACAATGCCTACAAGTCTAAATCTGCATTTTCAGCCTTCTAGCTCTTTTCGTTAAGGAGATATTGCAAGGCATTTGGAAAAAATGTCAACGCGGTTTTCTCTAAGGCGGAATAAGCTGGGGCCGATTTTTCAACGCTATCTTGTTCACACAATGCCTACAAGTCTAAATCTGCATTTTCAGCCTTCTAGCTCTTTTCGTTAAGGAGATATTGCAAGGCATTTGGAAAAAATGTCAACGCGGTTTTCTCTAAGGCGGAATAAGCTGGGGCCGATTTTTCAACGCTATCTTGTTCACACAATGCCTACAAGTCTAAATCTGCATTTTCAGCCTTCTAGCTCTTTTCGTTAAGGAGATATTGCAAGGTATTTGGAAAAAATGTCAACGCGTTTTTCTCTAAGGCGGGGCCGATTTTTCAACGCTATCTTGTTCACACAATGCCTACAAGTCTAAATCTGCATTTTCAGCCTTCTAGCTCTTTTCGTTAAGGAGATATTGCAAGGCATTTGGAAAAAATGTCAACGCGGTTTTCTCTAAGGCGGAATAAGCTGGGGCCGATTTTTCAATGCTATCTTGTTCACACAATGCCTACAAGTCTAAATCTGCATTTTCAGCCTTCTAGCTCTTTTCGTTAAGGAGATATTGCAAGGCATTTGGAAAAAATGTCAACGCGGTTTTCTCTAAGGCGGAATAAGCTGGGGCCGATTTTTCAACGCTATCTTGTTCACACAATGCCTACAAGTCTAAATCTGCATTTTCAGCCTTCTAGCTCTTTTCGTTAAGGAGATATTGCAAGGTATTTGGAAAAAATGTCAACGCGTTTTTCTCTAAGGCGGAAAGCTGGGCCGATTTTTCAACGCTATCTTGTTCACACAATGCCTACAAGTCTAAATCTGCATTTTCAGCCTTCTAGCTCTTTTCGTTAAGGAGATATTGCAAGGCATTTGGAAAAAATGTCAACGCGGTTTACTCTAAGGCGGAATAAGCTGGGGCCGATTTTTCAACGCTATCTTGTTCACACAATGCCTACAAGTCTAAATCTGCATTTTCAGCCTTCTAGCTCTTTTCGTTAAGGAGATATTGCAAGGCATTTGGAAAAAATGTCAACGCGGTTTTCTCTAAGGCGGAATAAGCTGGGGCCGATTTTTCAACGCTATCTTGTTCACACAATGCCTACAGGTCTAAATCTGCATTCTCAGCCTTCTAGCTCTTTTCGTTAAGGAGATATTGCAAGGCATTTGGAAAAAATGTCAACGCGGTTTTCTCTAAGGCGGAATAAGCTGGGTCCGATTTTTCAACGCTATCTTGTTCACACAATGCCTACAAGTCTAAATCTGCATTTTCAGCCTTCTAGCTCTTTTCGTTAAGGAGATATTGCAAGGCATTTGGAAAAAATGTCAACGCGGTTTTCTCTAAGGCGGAATAAGCTGGGGCCGATTTTTCAACGCTATCTTGTTCACACAATGCCTACAAGTCTAAATCTGCATTTTCAGCCTTCTAGCTCTTTTCGTTAAGGAGATATTGCAAGGCATTTGGAAAAAATGTCAACGCGGTTTTCTCTAAGGCGGAATAAGCTGGGGCCGATTTTTCAATGCTATCTTGTTCACACAATGCCTACAAGGTCTAAATCTGCATTTTCAGCCTTCTAGCTCTTTTCGTTAAGGAGATATTGCAAGGCATTTGGAAAAAATGTCAACGCGGTTTTCTCTAAGGCGGAATAAGCTGGGTCCGATTTTTCAACGCTATCTTGTTCACACAATGCCTACAAGTCTAAATCTGCATTTTCAGCCTTCTAGCTCTTTTCGTTAAGGAGATATTGCAAGGCATTTGGAAAAAATGTCAACGCGGTTTTCTCTAAGGCGGAATAAGCTGGGGCCGATTTTTCAACGCTATCTTGTTCACACAATGCCTACAAGTCTAAATCTGCATTTTCAGCCTTCTAGCTCTTTTCGTTAAGGAGATATTGCAAGGCATTTGGAAAAAATGTCAACGCGGTTTTCTCTAAGGCGGAATAAGCTGGGGCCGATTTTTCAACGCTATCTTGTTCACACAATGCCTACAAGTCTAAATCTGCATTTTCAGCCTTCTAGCTCTTTTCGTTAAGGAGATATTGCAAGGTATTTGGAAAAAATGTCAACGCGTTTTTCTCTAAGGCGGGGCCGATTTTTCAACGCTATCTTGCTATCTTGTTCACACAATGAAGTCTAAATCTGCATTTTCAGCCTTCTAGCTCTTTTCGTTAAGGAGATATTGCAAGGCATTTGGAAAAAATGTCAATGCGGTTTTCTCTAAGGCGGAATAAGCTGGGGCCGATTTTTCAACGCTATCTTGTTCACACAATGCCTACAAGTCTAAATCTGCATTTTCAGCCTTCTAGCTCTTTTCGTTAAGGAGATATTGCAAGGCATTTGGAAAAAATGTCAACGCGGTTTTCTCTAAGGCGGAATAAGCTGGGGCCGATTTTTCAACGCTATCTTGTTCACACAATGCCTACAGGTCTAAATCTGCATTCTCAGCCTTCTAGCTCTTTTCGTTAAGGAGATATTGCAAGGCATTTGGAAAAAATGTCAACGCGGTTTTCTCTAAGGCGGAATAAGCTGGGTCCGATTTTTCAACGCTATCTTGTTCACACAATGCCTACAAGTCTAAATCTGCATTTTCAGCCTTCTAGCTCTTTTCGTTAAGGAGATATTGCAAGGCATTTGGAAAAAATGTCAACGCGGTTTTCTCTAAGGCGGAATAAGCTGGGGCCGATTTTTCAACGCTATCTTGTTCACACAATGCCTACAAGTCTAAATCTGCATTTTCAGCCTTCTAGCTCTTTTCGTTAAGGAGATATTGCAAGGCATTTGGAAAAAATGTCAACGCGGTTTTCTCTAAGGCGGAATAAGCTGGGGCCGATTTTTCAACGCTATCTTGTTCACACAATGCCTACAAGTCTAAATCTGCATTTTCAGCCTTCTAGCTCTTTTCGTTAAGGAGATATTGCAAGGCATTTGGAAAAAATGTCAACGCGGTTTTCTCTAAGGCGGAATAAGCTGTGTCCGATTTTTCAACGCTATCTTGTTCACACAATGCCTACAAGTCTAAATCTGCATTTTCAGCCTTCTAGCTCTTTTCGTTAAGGAGATATTGCAAGGTATTTGGAAAAAATGTCAACGCGTTTTTCTCTAAGGCGGGGCCGATTTTTCAACGCTATCTTGTTCACACAATGCCTACAAGTCTAAATCTGCATTTTCAGCCTTCTAGCTCTTTTCGTTAAGGAGATATTGCAAGGCATTTGGAAAAAATGTCAACGCGGTTTTCTCTAAGGCGGAATAAGCTGGGGCCGATTTTTCAACGCTATCTTGTTCACACAATGCCTACAAGTCTAAATCTGCATTTTCAGCCTTCTAGCTCTTTTCGTTAAGGAGATATTGCAAGGCATTTGGAAAAAATGTCAACGCGGTTTTCTCTAAGGCGGAATAAGCTGGGGCCGATTTTTCAACGCTATCTTGTTCACACAATGCCTACAAGTCTAAATCTGCATTTTCAGCCTTCTAGCTCTTTTCGTTAAGGAGATATTGCAAGGCATTTGGAAAAATGTAAACGCGGTTTTCTCTAAGGCGAAATAAGCTGGGGCCGATTTTTCAACGCTATCTTGTTCACACAATGCCTACAAGTCTAAATCTGCATTTTCAGCCTTCTAGCTCTTTTCGTTAAGGAGATATTGCAAGGTATTTGGAAAAAATGTCAACGCGTTTTTCTCTAAGGCGGAATAAGCTAGGGCCGATTTTGCAACGCTATCTTGTTCACACAATGCCTACAAGTCTAAATCTGCATTTTCAGCCTTCTAGCTCTTTTCGTTAAGGAGATATTGCAAGGCATTTGGAAAAAATGTCAACGCGGTTTTCTCTAAGGCGGAATAAGCTGGGGCCGATTTTTCAACGCTATCTTGTTCACACAATGCCTACAAGTCTAAATCTGCATTTTCAGCCTTCTAGCTCTTTTCGTTAAGGAGATATTGCAAGGTATTTGGAAAAAATGTCAACGCGTTTTTCTCTAAGGCGGAATAAGCTGGGGCCGATTTTTCAACGCTATCTTGTTCACACAATGCCTACAAGTCTAACTCTGCATTTTCAGCCTTCTAGATCTTTTCATTAAGGAGATATTGCAAGGCATTTGGAAAAAATGTCAACGCGGTTTTCTCTAAGGCAGAATAAGCTGGGGCCGATTTTTCAACGCTATCTTGTTCACACAATGCCTACAAGTCTAAATCTGCATTTTCAGCCTTCTAGCTCTTTTCGTTAAGGAGATATTGCAAGGCATTTGGAAAAAATGTCAACGCGGTTTTCTCTAAGGCGGAATAAGCTGGGGCCGATTTTTCAACGCTATCTTGTTCACACAATGCCTACAAGTCTAAATCTGCATTTTCAGCCTTCTAGCTCTTTTCGTTAAGGAGATATTGCAAGGCATTTGGAAAAAATGTCAACGCGGTTTTCTCTAAGGCGGAATAAGCTGGGGCCGATTTTTCAACGCTATCTTGTTCACACAATGCCTACAAGTCTAAATCTGCATTTTCAGCCTTCTAGCTCTTTTCGTTAAGGAGATATTGCAAGGCATTTGGAAAAAATGTCAACGCGTTTTTCTCTAAGACGGGGCCGATTTTTCAACGCTATCTTGTTCACACAATGCCTACAAGTCTAAATCTGCATTTTCAGCCTTCTAGCTCTTTTCGTTAAGGAGATATTGCAAGGCATTTGGAAAAAATGTCAACGCGGTTTTCTCTAAGGCGGAATAAGCTGGGGCCGATTTTTCAACGCTATCTTGTTCACACAATGCCTACAAGTCTAAATCTGCATTTTCAGCCTTCTAGCTCTTTTCGTTAAGGAGATATTGCAAGGCATTTGGAAAAAATGTCAACGCGGTTTTCTCTAAGGCGGAATAAGCTGGGGCCGATTTTTCAACGCTATCTTGTTCACACAATGCCTACAAGTCTAAATCTGCATTTTCAGCCTTCTAGCTCTTTTCGTTAAGGAGATATTGCAAGGCATTTGGAAAAAATGTCAACGCGGTTTTCTCTAAGGCGGAATAAGCTGGGGCCGATTTTTCAACGCTATCTTGTTCACACAATGCCTACAAGTCTAAATCTGCATTTTCAGCCTTCTAGCTCTTTTCGTTAAGGAGATATTGCAAGGCATTTGGAAAAAATGTCAACGCGTTTTTCTCTAAGGCGGGGCCGATTTTTCAACGCTATCTTGTTCACACAATGCCTACAAGTCTAAATCTGCATTTTCAGCCTTCTAGCTCTTTTCGTTAAGGAGATATTGCAAGGCATTTGGAAAAAATGTCAACGCGGTTTTCTCTAAGGCGGAATAAGCTGGGGCCGATTTTTCAATGCTATCTTGTTCACACAATGCCTACAAGTCTAAATCTGCATTTTCAGCCTTCTAGCTCTTTTCGTTAAGGAGATATTGCAAGGCATTTGGAAAAAATGTCAACGCGGTTTTCTCTAAGGCGGAATAAGCTGGGGCCGATTTTTCAACGCTATCTTGTTCACACAATGCCTACAAGTCTAAATCTGCATTTTCAGCCTTCTAGCTCTTTTCGTTAAGGAGATATTGCAAGGTATTTGGAAAAAATGTCAACGCGTTTTTCTCTAAGGCGGGGCCGATTTTTCAACGCTATCTTGTTCACACAATGCCTACAAGTCTAAATCTGCATTTTCAGCCTTCTAGCTCTTTTCGTTAAGGAGATATTGCAAGGCATTTGGAAAAAATGTCAATGCGGTTTTCTCTAAGGCGGAATAAGCTGGGGCCGATTTTTCAACGCTATCTTGTTCACACAATGCCTACAAGTCTAAATCTGCATTTTCAGCCTTCTAGCTCTTTTCGTTAAGGAGATATTGCAAGGCATTTGGAAAAAATGTCAACGCGGTTTTCTCTAAGGCGGAATAAGCTGGGGCCGATTTTTCAACGCTATCTTGTTCACACAATGCCTACAGGTCTAAATCTGCATTCTCAGCCTTCTAGCTCTTTTCGTTAAGGAGATATTGCAAGGCATTTGGAAAAAATGTCAACGCGGTTTTCTCTAAGGCGGAATAAGCTGGGTCCGATTTTTCAACGCTATCTTGTTCACACAATGCCTACAAGTCTAAATCTGCATTTTCAGCCTTCTAGCTCTTTTCGTTAAGGAGATATTGCAAGGCATTTGGAAAAAATGTCAACGCGGTTTTCTCTAAGGCGGAATAAGCTGGGGCCGATTTTTCAACGCTATCTTGTTCACACAATGCCTACAAGTCTAAATCTGCATTTTCAGCCTTCTAGCTCTTTTCGTTAAGGAGATATTGCAAGGCATTTGGAAAAAATGTCAACGCGGTTTTCTCTAAGGCGGAATAAGCTGGGGCCGATTTTTCAACGCTATCTTGTTCACACAATGCCTACAAGTCTAAATCTGCATTTTCAGCCTTCTAGCTCTTTTCGTTAAGGAGATATTGCAAGGCATTTGGAAAAAATGTCAACGCGGTTTTCTCTAAGGCGGAATAAGCTGGGTCCGATTTTTCAACGCTATCTTGTTCACACAATGCCTACAAGTCTAAATCTGCATTTTCAGCCTTCTAGCTCTTTTCGTTAAGGAGATATTGCAAGGTATTTGGAAAAAATGTCAACGCGTTTTTCTCTAAGGCGGGGCCGATTTTTCAACGCTATCTTGTTCACACAATGCCTACAAGTCTAAATCTGCATTTTCAGCCTTCTAGCTCTTTTCGTTAAGGAGATATTGCAAGGCATTTGGAAAAAATGTCAACGCGGTTTTCTCTAAGGCGGAATAAGCTGGGGCCGATTTTTCAACGCTATCTTGTTCACACAATGCCTACAAGTCTAAATCTGCATTTTCAGCCTTCTAGCTCTTTTCGTTAAGGAGATATTGCAAGGCATTTGGAAAAAATGTCAACGCGGTTTTCTCTAAGGCGGAATAAGCTGGGGCCGATTTTTCAACGCTATCTTGTTCACACAATGCCTACAAGTCTAAATCTGCATTTTCAGCCTTCTAGCTCTTTTCGTTAAGGAGATATTGCAAGGCATTTGGAAAAAATGTAAACGCGGTTTTCTCTAAGGCGGAATAAGCTGGGGCCGATTTTTCAACGCTATCTTGTTCACACAATGCCTACAAGTCTAAATCTGCATTTTCAGCCTTCTAGCTCTTTTCGTTAAGGAGATATTGCAAGGTATTTGGAAAAAATGTCAACGCGTTTTTCTCTAAGGCGGAATAAGCTGGGGCCGATTTTTCAACGCTATCTTGTTCACACAATGCCTACAAGTCTAAATCTGCATTTTCAGCCTTCTAGCTCTTTTCGTTAAGGAGATATTGCAAGGCATTTGGAAAAAATGTCAACGCGGTTTTCTCTAAGGCGGAATAAGCTGGGGCCGATTTTTCAACGCTATCTTGTTCACACAATGCCTACAAGTCTAAATCTGCATTTTCAGCCTTCTAGCTCTTTTCGTTAAGGAGATATTGCAAGGTATTTGGAAAAAATGTCAACGCGTTTTTCTCTAAGGCGGAATAAGCTGGGGCCGATTTTTCAACGCTATCTTGTTCACACAATGCCTACAAGTCTAACTCTGCATTTTCAGCCTTCTAGATCTTTTCATTAAGGAGATATTGCAAGGCATTTGGAAAAAATGTCAACGCGGTTTTCTCTAAGGCGGAATAAGCTGGGGCCGATTTTTCAACGCTATCTTGTTCACACAATGCCTACAAGTCTAAATCTGCATTTTCAGCCTTCTAGCTCTTTTCGTTAAGGAGATATTGCAAGGCATTTGGAAAAAATGTCAACGCGGTTTTCTCTAAGGCGGAATAAGCTGGGGCCGATTTTTCAACGCTATCTTGTTCACACAATGCCTACAAGTCTAAATCTGCATTTTCAGCCTTCTAGCTCTTTTCGTTAAGGAGATATTGCAAGGCATTTGGAAAAAATGTCAACGCGGTTTTCTCTAAGGCGGAATAAGCTGGGGCCGATTTTTCAACGCTATCTTGTTCACACAATGCCTACAAGTCTAAATCTGCATTTTCAGCCTTCTAGCTCTTTTCGTTAAGGCGATATTGCAAGGTATTTGGAAAAAATGTCAACGCGTTTTTCTCTAAGGCGGAATAAGCTGGGGCCGATTTTTCAACGCTATCTTGTTCACACAATGCCTACAAGTCTAACTCTGCATTTTCAGCCTTCTAGATCTTTTCATTAAGGAGATATTGCAAGGCATTTGGAAAAAATGTCAACGCGGTTTTCTCTAAGGCGGAATAAGCTGGGGCCGATTTTTCAACGCTATCTTGTTCACACAATGCCTACAAGTCTAAATCTGCATTTTCAGCCTTCTAGCTCTTTTCGTTAAGGAGATATTGCAAGGCATTTGGAAAAAATGTCAACGCGGTTTTCTCTAAGGCGGAATAAGCTGGGGCCGATTTTTCAACGCTATCTTGTTCACACAATGCCTACAAGTCTAAATCTGCATTTTCAGCCTTCTAGCTCTTTTCGTTAAGGAGATATTGCAAGGCATTTGGAAAAAATGTCAACGCGGTTTTCTCTAAGGCGGAATAAGCTGGGGCCGATTTTTCAACGCTATCTTGTTCACACAATGCCTACAAGTCTAAATCTGCATTTTCAGCCTTCTAGCTCTTTTCGTTAAGGAGATATTGCAAGGTATTTGGAAAAAATGTCAACGCGTTTTTCTCTAAGGCGGGGCCGATTTTTCAACGCTATCTTGTTCACACAATGCCTACAAGTCTAAATCTGCATTTTCAGCCTTCTAGCTCTTTTCGTTAAGGAGATATTGCAAGGCATTTGGAAAAAATGTCAATGCGGTTTTCTCTAAGGCGGAATAAGCTGGGGCCGATTTTTCAACGCTATCTTGTTCACACAATGCCTACAAGTCTAAATCTGCATTTTCAGCCTTCTAGCTCTTTTCGTTAAGGAGATATTGCAAGGCATTTGGAAAAAATGTCAACGCGGTTTTCTCTAAGGCGGAATAAGCTGGGGCCGATTTTTCAACGCTATCTTGTTCACACAATGCCTACAGGTCTAAATCTGCATTCTCAGCCTTCTAGCTCTTTTCGTTAAGGAGATATTGCAAGGCATTTGGAAAAAATGTCAACGCGGTTTTCTCTAAGGCGGAATAAGCTGGGTCCGATTTTTCAACGCTATCTTGTTCACACAATGCCTACAAGTCTAAATCTGCATTTTCAGCCTTCTAGCTCTTTTCGTTAAGGAGATATTGCAAGGCATTTGGAAAAAATGTCAACGCGGTTTTCTCTAAGGCGGAATAAGCTGGGGCCGATTTTTCAACGCTATCTTGTTCACACAATGCCTACAAGTCTAAATCTGCATTTTCAGCCTTCTAGCTCTTTTCGTTAAGGAGATATTGCAAGGCATTTGGAAAAAATGTCAACGCGGTTTTCTCTAAGGCGGAATAAGCTGGGGCCGATTTTTCAACGCTATCTTGTTCACACAATGCCTACAAGTCTAAATCTGCATTTTCAGCCTTCTAGCTCTTTTCGTTAAGGAGATATTGCAAGGCATTTGGAAAAAATGTCAACGCGGTTTTCTCTAAGGCGGAATAAGCTGTGTCCGATTTTTCAACGCTATCTTGTTCACACAATGCCTACAAGTCTAAATCTGCATTTTCAGCCTTCTAGCTCTTTTCGTTAAGGAGATATTGCAAGGTATTTGGAAAAAATGTCAACGCGTTTTTCTCTAAGGCGGGGCCGATTTTTCAACGCTATCTTGTTCACACAATGCCTACAAGTCTAAATCTGCATTTTCAGCCTTCTAGCTCTTTTCGTTAAGGAGATATTGCAAGGCATTTGGAAAAAATGTCAACGCGGTTTTCTCTAAGGCGGAATAAGCTGGGGCCGATTTTTCAACGCTATCTTGTTCACACAATGCCTACAAGTCTAAATCTGCATTTTCAGCCTTCTAGCTCTTTTCGTTAAGGAGATATTGCAAGGCATTTGGAAAAAATGTCAACGCGGTTTTCTCTAAGGCGGAATAAGCTGGGGCCGATTTTTCAACGCTATCTTGTTCACACAATGCCTACAAGTCTAAATCTGCATTTTCAGCCTTCTAGCTCTTTTCGTTAAGGAGATATTGCAAGGCATTTGGAAAAAATGTAAACGCGGTTTTCTCTAAGGCGGAATAAGCTGGGGCCGATTTTTCAACGCTATCTTGTTCACACAATGCCTACAAGTCTAAATCTGCATTTTCAGCCTTCTAGCTCTTTTCGTTAAGGAGATATTGCAAGGTATTTGGAAAAAATGTCAACGCGTTTTTCTCTAAGGCGGAATAAGCTAGGGCCGATTTTGCAACGCTATCTTGTTCACACAATGCCTACAAGTCTAAATCTGCATTTTCAGCCTTCTAGCTCTTTTCGTTAAGGAGATATTGCAAGGCATTTGGAAAAAATGTCAACGCGGTTTTCTCTAAGGCAGAATAAGCTGGGGCCGATTTTTCAACGCTATCTTGTTCACACAATGCCTACAAGTCTAAATCTGCATTTTCAGCCTTCTAGCTCTTTTCGTTAAGGAGATATTGCAAGGCATTTGGAAAAAATGTCAACGCGGTTTTCTCTAAGGCGGAATAAGCTGGGGCCGATTTTTCAACGCTATCTTGTTCACACAATGCCTACAAGTCTAAATCTGCATTTTCAGCCTTCTAGCTCTTTTCGTTAAGGAGATATTGCAAGGCATTTGGAAAAAATGTCAACGCGGTTTTCTCTAAGGCGGAATAAGCTGGGGCCGATTTTTCAACGCTATCTTGTTCACACAATGCCTACAAGTCTAAATCTGCATTTTCAGCCTTCTAGCTCTTTTCGTTAAGGAGATATTGCAAGGCATTTGGAAAAAATGTCAACGCGTTTTTCTCTAAGACGGGGCCGATTTTTCAACGCTATCTTGTTCACACAATGCCTACAAGTCTAAATCTGCATTTTCAGCCTTCTAGCTCTTTTCGTTAAGGAGATATTGCAAGGCATTTGGAAAAAATGTCAACGCGGTTTTCTCTAAGGCGGAATAAGCTGGGGCCGATTTTTCAACGCTATCTTGTTCACACAATGCCTACAAGTCTAAATCTGCATTTTCAGCCTTCTAGCTCTTTTCGTTAAGGAGATATTGCAAGGCATTTGGAAAAAATGTCAACGCGGTTTTCTCTAAGGCGGAATAAGCTGGGGCCGATTTTTCAACGCTATCTTGTTCACACAATGCCTACAAGTCTAAATCTGCATTTTCAGCCTTCTAGCTCTTTTCGTTAAGGAGATATTGCAAGGCATTTGGAAAAAATGTCAACGCGGTTTTCTCTAAGGCGGAATGAGCTGGGGCCGATTTTTCAACGCTATCTTGTTCACACAATGCCTACAAGTCTAAATCTGCATTTTCAGCCTTCTAGCTCTTTTCGTTAAGGAGATATTGCAAGGCATTTGGAAAAAATGTCAACGCGTTTTTCTCTAAGGCGGGGCCGATTTTTCAACGCTATCTTGTTCACACAATGCCTACAAGTCTAAATCTGCATTTTCAGCCTTCTAGCTCTTTTCGTTAAGGAGATATTGCAAGGCATTTGGAAAAAATGTCAACGCGGTTTTCTCTAAGGCGGAATAAGCTGGGGCCGATTTTTCAATGCTATCTTGTTCACACAATGCCTACAAGTCTAAATCTGCATTTTCAGCCTTCTAGCTCTTTTCGTTAAGGAGATATTGCAAGGCATTTGGAAAAAATGTCAACGCGGTTTTCTCTAAGGCGGAATAAGCTGGGGCCGATTTTTCAACGCTATCTTGTTCACACAATGCCTACAAGTCTAAATCTGCATTTTCAGCCTTCTAGCTCTTTTCGTTAAGGAGATATTGCAAGGTATTTGGAAAAAATGCCAACGCGTTTTTCTCTAAGGCGGGGCCGATTTTTCAACGCTATCTTGTTCACACAATGCCTACAAGTCTAAATCTGCATTTTCAGCCTTCTAGCTCTTTTCGTTAAGGAGATATTGCAAGGCATTTGGAAAAAATGTCAATGCGGTTTTCTCTAAGGCGGAATAAGCTGGGGCCGATTTTTCAACGCTATCTTGTTCACACAATGCCTACAAGTCTAAATCTGCATTTTCAGCCTTCTAGCTCTTTTCGTTAAGGAGATATTGCAAGGCATTTGGAAAAAATGTCAACGCGGTTTTCTCTAAGGCGGAATAAGCTGGGGCCGATTTTTCAACGCTATCTTGTTCACACAATGCCTACAGGTCTAAATCTGCATTCTCAGCCTTCTAGCTCTTTTCGTTAAGGAGATATTGCAAGGCATTTGGAAAAAATGTCAACGCGGTTTTCTCTAAGGCGGAATAAGCTGGGTCCGATTTTTCAACGCTATCTTGTTCACACAATGCCTACAAGTCTAAATCTGCATTTTCAGCCTTCTAGCTCTTTTCGTTAAGGAGATATTGCAAGGCATTTGGAAAAAATGTCAACGCGGTTTTCTCTAAGGCGGAATAAGCTGGGGCCGATTTTTCAACGCTATCTTGTTCACACAATGCCTACAAGTCTAAATCTGCATTTTCAGCCTTCTAGCTCTTTTCGTTAAGGAGATATTGCAAGGCATTTGGAAAAAATGTCAACGCGGTTTTCTCTAAGGCGGAATAAGCTGGGGCCGATTTTTCAACGCTATCTTGTTCACACAATGCCTACAAGTCTAAATCTGCATTTTCAGCCTTCTAGCTCTTTTCGTTAAGGAGATATTGCAAGGCATTTGGAAAAAATGTCAACGCGGTTTTCTCTAAGGCGGAATAAGCTGGGTCCGATTTTTCAACGCTATCTTGTTCACACAATGCCTACAAGTCTAAATCTGCATTTTCAGCCTTCTAGCTCTTTTCGTTAAGGAGATATTGCAAGGTATTTGGAAAAAATGTCAACGCGTTTTTCTCTAAGGCGGGGCCGATTTTTCAACGCTATCTTGTTCACACAATGCCTACAAGTCTAAATCTGCATTTTCAGCCTTCTAGCTCTTTTCGTTAAGGAGATATTGCAAGGCATTTGGAAAAAATGTCAACGCGGTTTTCTCTAAGGCGGAATAAGCTGGGGCCGATTTTTCAACGCTATCTTGTTCACACAATGCCTACAAGTCTAAATCTGCATTTTCAGCCTTCTAGCTCTTTTCGTTAAGGAGATATTGCAAGGCATTTGGAAAAAATGTAAACGCGGTTTTCTCTAAGGCGGAATAAGCTGGGGCCGATTTTTCAACGCTATCTTGTTCACACAATGCCTACAAGTCTAAATCTGCATTTTCAGCCTTCTAGCTCTTTTCGTTAAGGAGATATTGCAAGGTATTTGGAAAAAATGTCAACGCGTTTTTCTCTAAGGCGGAATAAGCTGGGGCCGATTTTTCAACGCTATCTTGTTCACACAATGCCTACAAGTCTAAATCTGCATTTTCAGCCTTCTAGCTCTTTTCGTTAAGGAGATATTGCAAGGCATTTGGAAAAAATGTCAACGCGGTTTTCTCTAAGGCGGAATAAGCTGGGGCCGATTTTTCAACGCTATCTTGTTCACACAATGCCTACAAGTCTAAATCTGCATTTTCAGCCTTCTAGCTCTTTTCGTTAAGGAGATATTGCAAGGCATTTGGAAAAAATGTCAACGCGGTTTTCTCTAAGGCGGAATAAGCTGGGGCCGATTTTTCAACGCTATCTTGTTCACACAATGCCTACAAGTCTAAATCTGCATTTTCAGCCTTCTAGCTCTTTTCGTTAAGGAGATATTGCAAGGCATTTGGAAAAAATGTCAACGCGGTTTTCTCTAAGGCGGAATAAGCTGGGGCCGATTTTTCAACGCTATCTTGTTCACACAATGCCTACAAGTCTAAATCTGCATTTTCAGCCTTCTAGCTCTTTTCGTTAAGGAGATATTGCAAGGTATTTGGAAAAAATGTCAACGCGTTTTTCTCTAAGGCGGGGCCGATTTTTCAACGCTATCTTGTTCACACAATGCCTACAAGTCTAAATCTGCATTTTCAGCCTTCTAGCTCTTTTCGTTAAGGAGATATTGCAAGGCATTTGGAAAAAATGTCAACGCGGTTTTCTCTAAGGCGGAATAAGCTGGGGCCGATTTTTCAACGCTATCTTGTTCACACAATGCCTACAAGTCTAAATCTGCATTTTCAGCCTTCTAGCTCTTTTCGTTAAGGAGATATTGCAAGGCATTTGGAAAAAATGTCAACGCGGTTTTCTCTAAGGCGGAATAAGCTGGGGCCGATTTTTCAACGCTATCTTGTTCACACAATGCCTACAAGTCTAAATCTGCATTTTCAGCCTTCTAGCTCTTTTCGTTAAGGAGATATTGCAAGGCATTTGGAAAAAATTTCAACGCGGTTTTCTCTAAGGCGGAATAAGCTGGGGCCGATTTTTCAACGCTATCTTGTTCACACAATGCCTACAAGTCTAAATCTGCATTTTCAGCCTTCTAGCTCTTTTCGTTAAGGAGATATTGCAAGGCATTTGGAAAAAATGTCAACGCGGTTTTCTCTAAGGCGGAATAAGCTGGGGCTGATTTTTCAACGCTATCTTGTTCACACAATGCCTACAAGTCTAAATCTGCATTTTCAGCCTTCTAGCTCTTTTCGTTAAGGAGATATTGCAAGGCATTTGGAAAAAATGTCAACGCGGTTTTCTCTAAGGCGGAATAAGCTGGGGCCGATTTTTCAACGCTATCTTGTTCACACAATGCCTACAAGTCTAAATCTGCATTTTCAGCCTTCTAGCTCTTTTCGTTAAGGAGATATTGCAAGGCATTTGGAAAAAATGTCAACGCGGTTTTCTCTAAGGCGGAATAAGCTAGGGCCGATTTTTCAACGCTATCTTGTTCACACAATGCCTACAAGTCTAAATCTGCATTTTCAGCCTTCTAGCTCTTTTCGTTAAGGAGATATTGCAAGGTATTTGGAAAAAATGTCAACGCGTTTTTCTCTAAGGCGGAATAAGCTGGGGCCGATTTTTCAACGCTATCTTGTTCACACAATGCCTACAAGTCTAACTCTGCATTTTCAGCCTTCTAGATCTTTTCATTAAGGAGATATTGCAAGGCATTTGGAAAAAATGTCAACGCGGTTTTCTCTAAGGCGGAATAAGCTGGGGCCGATTTTTCAACGCTATCTTGTTCACACAATGCCTACAAGTCTAAATCTGCATTTTCAGCCTTCTAGCTCTTTTCGTTAAGGAGATATTGCAAGGCATTTGGAAAAAATGTCAACGCGGTTTTCTCTAAGGCGGAATAAGCTGGGGCCGATTTTTCAACGCTATCTTGTTCACACAATGCCTACAAGTCTAAATCTGCATTTACAGCCTTCTAGCTCTTTTCGTTAAGGAGATATTGCAAGGCATTTGGAAAAAATGTCAACGCGGTTTTCTCTAAGGCGGAATAAGCTGGGGCCGATTTTTCAACGCTATCTTGTTCACACAATGCCTACAAGTCTAAATCTGCATTTTCAGCCTTCTAGCTCTTTTCGTTAAGGAGATATTGCAAGGCATTTGGAAAAAATGTCAACGCGTTTTTCTCTAAGACGGGGCCGATTTTTCAACGCTATCTTGTTCACACAATGCCTACAAGTCTAAATCTGCATTTTCAGCCTTCTAGCTCTTTTCGTTAAGGAGATATTGCAAGGCATTTGGAAAAAATGTCAACGCGGTTTTCTCTAAGGCGGAATAAGCTGGGGCCGATTTTTCAACGCTATCTTGTTCACACAATGCCTACAAGTCTAAATCTGCATTTTCAGCCTTCTAGCTCTTTTCGTTAAGGAGATATTGCAAGGCATTTGGAAAAAATGTCAACGCGGTTTTCTCTAAGGCGGAATAAGCTGGGGCCGATTTTTCAACGCTATCTTGTTCACACAATGCCTACAAGTCTAAATCTGCATTTTCAGCCTTCTAGCTCTTTTCGTTAAGGAGATATTGCAAGGCATTTGGAAAAAATGTCAACGCGGTTTTCTCTAAGGCGGAATAAGCTGGGGCCGATTTTTCAACGCTATCTTGTTCACACAATGCCTACAAGTCTAAATCTGCATTTTCAGCCTTCTAGCTCTTTTCGTTAAGGAGATATTGCAAGGCATTTGGAAAAAATGTCAACGCGTTTTTCTCTAAGGCGGGGCCGATTTTTCAACGCTATCTTGTTCACACAATGCCTACAAGTCTAAATCTGCATTTTCAGCCTTCTAGCTCTTTTCGTTAAGGAGATATTGCAAGGCATTTGGAAAAAATGTCAACGCGGTTTTCTCTAAGGCGGAATAAGCTGGGGCCGATTTTTCAATGCTATCTTGTTCACACAATGCCTACAAGTCTAAATCTGCATTTTCAGCCTTCTAGCTCTTTTCGTTAAGGAGATATTGCAAGGCATTTGGAAAAAATGTCAACGCGGTTTTCTCTAAGGCGGAATAAGCTGGGGCCGATTTTTCAACGCTATCTTGTTCACACAATGCCTACAAGTCTAAATCTGCATTTTCAGCCTTCTAGCTCTTTTCGTTAAGGAGATATTGCAAGGTATTTGGAAAAAATGTCAACGCGTTTTTCTCTAAGGCGGGGCCGATTTTTCAACGCTATCTTGTTCACACAATGCCTACAAGTCTAAATCTGCATTTTCAGCCTTCTAGCTCTTTTCGTTAAGGAGATATTGCAAGGCATTTGGAAAAAATGTCAATGCGGTTTTCTCTAAGGCGGAATAAGCTGGGGCCGATTTTTCAACGCTATCTTGTTCACACAATGCCTACAAGTCTAAATCTGCATTTTCAGCCTTCTAGCTCTTTTCGTTAAGGAGATATTGCAAGGCATTTGGAAAAAATGTCAACGCGGTTTTCTCTAAGGCGGAATAAGCTGGGGCCGATTTTTCAACGCTATCTTGTTCACACAATGCCTACAGGTCTAAATCTGCATTCTCAGCCTTCTAGCTCTTTTCGTTAAGGAGATATTGCAAGGCATTTGGAAAAAATGTCAACGCGGTTTTCTCTAAGGCGGAATAAGCTGGGTCCGATTTTTCAACGCTATCTTGTTCACACAATGCCTACAAGTCTAAATCTGCATTTTCAGCCTTCTAGCTCTTTTCGTTAAGGAGATATTGCAAGGCATTTGGAAAAAATGTCAACGCGGTTTTCTCTAAGGCGGAATAAGCTGGGGCCGATTTTTCAACGCTATCTTGTTCACACAATGCCTACAAGTCTAAATCTGCATTTTCAGCCTTCTAGCTCTTTTCGTTAAGGAGATATTGCAAGGCATTTGGAAAAAATGTCAACGCGGTTTTCTCTAAGGCGGAATAAGCTGGGGCCGATTTTTCAACGCTATCTTGTTCACACAATGCCTACAAGTCTAAATCTGCATTTTCAGCCTTCTAGCTCTTTTCGTTAAGGAGATATTGCAAGGCATTTGGAAAAAATGTCAACGCGGTTTTCTCTAAGGCGGAATAAGCTGGGGCCGATTTTTCAACGCTATCTTGTTCACACAATGCCTACAAGTCTAAATCTGCATTTTCAGCCTTCTAGCTCTTTTCGTTAAGGAGATATTGCAAGGTATTTGGAAAAAATGTCAACGCGTTTTTCTCTAAGGCGGGGCCGATTTTTCAACGCTATCTTGTTCACACAATGCCTACAAGTCTAAATCTGCATTTTCAGCCTTCTAGCTCTTTTCGTTAAGGAGATATTGCAAGGCATTTGGAAAAAATGTCAACGCGGTTTTCTCTAAGGCGGAATAAGCTGGGGCCGATTTTTCAACGCTATCTTGTTCACACAATGCCTACAAGTCTAAATCTGCATTTTCAGCCTTCTAGCTCTTTTCGTTAAGGAGATATTGCAAGGCATTTGGAAAAAATGTCAACGCGGTTTTCTCTAAGGCGGAATAAGCTGGGGCCGATTTTTCAACGCTATCTTGTTCACACAATGCCTACAAGTCTAAATCTGCATTTTCAGCCTTCTAGCTCTTTTCGTTAAGGAGATATTGCAAGGCATTTGGAAAAAATGTAAACGCGGTTTTCTCTAAGGCGGAATAAGCTGGGGCCGATTTTTCAACGCTATCTTGTTCACACAATGCCTACAAGTCTAAATCTGCATTTTCAGCCTTCTAGCTCTTTTCGTTAAGGAGATATTGCAAGGTATTTGGAAAAAATGTCAACGCGTTTTTCTCTAAGGCGGAATAAGCTGGGGCCGATTTTTCAACGCTATCTTGTTCACACAATGCCTACAAGTCTAAATCTGCATTTTCAGCCTTCTAGCTCTTTTCGTTAAGGAGATATTGCAAGGCATTTGGAAAAAATGTCAACGCGGTTTTCTCTAAGGCGGAATAAGCTGGGGCCGATTTTTCAACGCTATCTTGTTCACACAATGCCTACAAGTCTAAATCTGCATTTTCAGCCTTCTAGCTCTTTTCGTTAAGGAGATATTGCAAGGTATTTGGAAAAAATGTCAACGCGTTTTTCTCTAAGGCGGAATAAGCTGGGGCCGATTTTTCAACGCTATCTTGTTCACACAATGCCTACAAGTCTAACTCTGCATTTTCAGCCTTCTAGATCTTTTCATTAAGGAGATATTGCAAGGCATTTGGAAAAAATGTCAACGCGGTTTTCTCTAAGGCGGAATAAGCTGGGGCCGATTTTTCAACGCTATCTTGTTCACACAATGCCTACAAGTCTAAATCTGCATTTTCAGCCTTCTAGCTCTTTTCGTTAAGGAGATATTGCAAGGCATTTGGAAAAAATGTCAACGCGGTTTTCTCTAAGGCGGAATAAGCTGGGGCCGATTTTTCAACGCTATCTTGTTCACACAATGCCTACAAGTCTAAATCTGCATTTTCAGCCTTCTAGCTCTTTTCGTTAAGGAGATATTGCAAGGCATTTGGAAAAAATGTCAACGCGGTTTTCTCTAAGGCGGAATAAGCTGGGGCCGATTTTTCAACGCTATCTTGTTCACACAATGCCTACAAGTCTAAATCTGCATTTTCAGCCTTCTAGCTCTTTTCGTTAAGGCGATATTGCAAGGTATTTGGAAAAAATGTCAACGCGTTTTTCTCTAAGGCGGAATAAGCTGGGGCCGATTTTTCAACGCTATCTTGTTCACACAATGCCTACAAGTCTAACTCTGCATTTTCAGCCTTCTAGATCTTTTCATTAAGGAGATATTGCAAGGCATTTGGAAAAAATGTCAACGCGGTTTTCTCTAAGGCGGAATAAGCTGGGGCCGATTTTTCAACGCTATCTTGTTCACACAATGCCTACAAGTCTAAATCTGCATTTTCAGCCTTCTAGCTCTTTTCGTTAAGGAGATATTGCAAGGCATTTGGAAAAAATGTCAACGCGGTTTTCTCTAAGGCGGAATAAGCTGGGGCCGATTTTTCAACGCTATCTTGTTCACACAATGCCTACAAGTCTAAATCTGCATTTTCAGCCTTCTAGCTCTTTTCGTTAAGGAGATATTGCAAGGCATTTGGAAAAAATGTCAACGCGGTTTTCTCTAAGGCGGAATAAGCTGGGGCCGATTTTTCAACGCTATCTTGTTCACACAATGCCTACAAGTCTAAATCTGCATTTTCAGCCTTCTAGCTCTTTTCGTTAAGGAGATATTGCAAGGTATTTGGAAAAAATGTCAACGCGTTTTTCTCTAAGGCGGGGCCGATTTTTCAACGCTATCTTGTTCACACAATGCCTACAAGTCTAAATCTGCATTTTCAGCCTTCTAGCTCTTTTCGTTAAGGAGATATTGCAAGGCATTTGGAAAAAATGTCAATGCGGTTTTCTCTAAGGCGGAATAAGCTGGGGCCGATTTTTCAACGCTATCTTGTTCACACAATGCCTACAAGTCTAAATCTGCATTTTCAGCCTTCTAGCTCTTTTCGTTAAGGAGATATTGCAAGGCATTTGGAAAAAATGTCAACGCGGTTTTCTCTAAGGCGGAATAAGCTGGGGCCGATTTTTCAACGCTATCTTGTTCACACAATGCCTACAGGTCTAAATCTGCATTCTCAGCCTTCTAGCTCTTTTCGTTAAGGAGATATTGCAAGGCATTTGGAAAAAATGTCAACGCGGTTTTCTCTAAGGCGGAATAAGCTGGGTCCGATTTTTCAACGCTATCTTGTTCACACAATGCCTACAAGTCTAAATCTGCATTTTCAGCCTTCTAGCTCTTTTCGTTAAGGAGATATTGCAAGGCATTTGGAAAAAATGTCAACGCGGTTTTCTCTAAGGCGGAATAAGCTGGGGCCGATTTTTCAACGCTATCTTGTTCACACAATGCCTACAAGTCTAAATCTGCATTTTCAGCCTTCTAGCTCTTTTCGTTAAGGAGATATTGCAAGGCATTTGGAAAAAATGTCAACGCGGTTTTCTCTAAGGCGGAATAAGCTGGGGCCGATTTTTCAACGCTATCTTGTTCACACAATGCCTACAAGTCTAAATCTGCATTTTCAGCCTTCTAGCTCTTTTCGTTAAGGAGATATTGCAAGGCATTTGGAAAAAATGTCAACGCGGTTTTCTCTAAGGCGGAATAAGCTGTGTCCGATTTTTCAACGCTATCTTGTTCACACAATGCCTACAAGTCTAAATCTGCATTTTCAGCCTTCTAGCTCTTTTCGTTAAGGAGATATTGCAAGGTATTTGGAAAAAATGTCAACGCGTTTTTCTCTAAGGCGGGGCCGATTTTTCAACGCTATCTTGTTCACACAATGCCTACAAGTCTAAATCTGCATTTTCAGCCTTCTAGCTCTTTTCGTTAAGGAGATATTGCAAGGCATTTGGAAAAAATGTCAACGCGGTTTTCTCTAAGGCGGAATAAGCTGGGGCCGATTTTTCAACGCTATCTTGTTCACACAATGCCTACAAGTCTAAATCTGCATTTTCAGCCTTCTAGCTCTTTTCGTTAAGGAGATATTGCAAGGCATTTGGAAAAAATGTCAACGCGGTTTTCTCTAAGGCGGAATAAGCTGGGGCCGATTTTTCAACGCTATCTTGTTCACACAATGCCTACAAGTCTAAATCTGCATTTTCAGCCTTCTAGCTCTTTTCGTTAAGGAGATATTGCAAGGCATTTGGAAAAAATGTAAACGCGGTTTTCTCTAAGGCGGAATAAGCTGGGGCCGATTTTTCAACGCTATCTTGTTCACACAATGCCTACAAGTCTAAATCTGCATTTTCAGCCTTCTAGCTCTTTTCGTTAAGGAGATATTGCAAGGTATTTGGAAAAAATGTCAACGCGTTTTTCTCTAAGGCGGAATAAGCTAGGGCCGATTTTGCAACGCTATCTTGTTCACACAATGCCTACAAGTCTAAATCTGCATTTTCAGCCTTCTAGCTCTTTTCGTTAAGGAGATATTGCAAGGCATTTGGAAAAAATGTCAACGCGGTTTTCTCTAAGGCGGAATAAGCTGGGGCCGATTTTTCAACGCTATCTTGTTCACACAATGCCTACAAGTCTAAATCTGCATTTTCAGCCTTCTAGCTCTTTTCGTTCAGGAGATTTTGCAAGGTATTTGGAAAAAATGTCAACGCGTTTTTCTCTAAGGCGGAATAAGCTGGGGCCGATTTTTCAACGCTATCTTGTTCACACAATGCCTACAAGTCTAACTCTGCATTTTCAGCCTTCTAGATCTTTTCATTAAGGAGATATTGCAAGGCATTTGGAAAAAATGTCAACGCGGTTTTCTCTAAGGCAGAATAAGCTGGGGCCGATTTTTCAACGCTATCTTGTTCACACAATGCCTACAAGTCTAAATCTGCATTTTCAGCCTTCTAGCTCTTTTCGTTAAGGAGATATTGCAAGGCATTTGGAAAAAATGTCAACGCGGTTTTCTCTAAGGCGGAATAAGCTGGGGCCGATTTTTCAACGCTATCTTGTTCACACAATGCCTACAAGTCTAAATCTGCATTTTCAGCCTTCTAGCTCTTTTCGTTAAGGAGATATTGCAAGGCATTTGGAAAAAATGTCAACGCGGTTTTCTCTAAGGCGGAATAAGCTGGGGCCGATTTTTCAACGCTATCTTGTTCACACAATGCCTACAAGTCTAAATCTGCATTTTCAGCCTTCTAGCTCTTTTCGTTAAGGAGATATTGCAAGGCATTTGGAAAAAATGTCAACGCGTTTTTCTCTAAGACGGGGCCGATTTTTCAACGCTATCTTGTTCACACAATGCCTACAAGTCTAAATCTGCATTTTCAGCCTTCTAGCTCTTTTCGTTAAGGAGATATTGCAAGGCATTTGGAAAAAATGTCAACGCGGTTTTCTCTAAGGCGGAATAAGCTGGGGCCGATTTTTCAACGCTATCTTGTTCACACAATGCCTACAAGTCTAAATCTGCATTTTCAGCCTTCTAGCTCTTTTCGTTAAGGAGATATTGCAAGGCATTTGGAAAAAATGTCAACGCGGTTTTCTCTAAGGCGGAATAAGCTGGGGCCGATTTTTCAACGCTATCTTGTTCACACAATGCCTACAAGTCTAAATCTGCATTTTCAGCCTTCTAGCTCTTTTCGTTAAGGAGATATTGCAAGGCATTTGGAAAAAATGTCAACGCGGTTTTCTCTAAGGCGGAATAAGCTGGGGCCGATTTTTCAACGCTATCTTGTTCACACAATGCCTACAAGTCTAAATCTGCATTTTCAGCCTTCTAGCTCTTTTCGTTAAGGAGATATTGCAAGGCATTTGGAAAAAATGTCAACGCGTTTTTCTCTAAGGCGGGGCCGATTTTTCAACGCTATCTTGTTCACACAATGCCTACAAGTCTAAATCTGCATTTTCAGCCTTCTAGCTCTTTTCGTTAAGGAGATATTGCAAGGCATTTGGAAAAAATGTCAACGCGGTTTTCTCTAAGGCGGAATAAGCTGGGGCCGATTTTTCAACGCTATCTTGTTCACACAATGCCTACAAGTCTAAATCTGCATTTTCAGCCTTCTAGCTCTTTTCGTTAAGGAGATATTGCAAGGCATTTGGAAAAAATGTCAACGCGGTTTTCTCTAAGGCGGAATAAGCTGGGGCCGATTTTTCAACGCTATCTTGTTCACACAATGCCTACAAGTCTAAATCTGCATTGTCAGCCTTCTAGCTCTTTTCGTTAAGGAGATATTGCAAGGCATTTGGAAAAAATGTCAACGCGTTTTTCTCTAAGGCGGGGCCGATTTTTCAACGCTATCTTGTTCACACAATGCCTACAAGTCTAAATCTGCATTTTCAGCCTTCTAGCTCTTTTCGTTAAGGAGATATTGCAAGGCATTTGGAAAAAATGTCAACGCGGTTTTCTCTAAGGCGGAATAAGCTGGGGCCGATTTTTCAATGCTATCTTGTTCACACAATGCCTACAAGTCTAAATCTGCATTTTCAGCCTTCTAGCTCTTTTCGTTAAGGAGATATTGCAAGGCATTTGGAAAAAATGTCAACGCGGTTTTCTCTAAGGCGGAATAAGCTGGGGCCGATTTTTCAACGCTATCTTGTTCACACAATGCCTACAAGTCTAAATCTGCATTTTCAGCCTTCTAGCTCTTTTCGTTAAGGAGATATTGCAAGGTATTTGGAAAAAATGTCAACGCGTTTTTCTCTAAGGCGGGGCCGATTTTTCAACGCTATCTTGTTCACACAATGCCTACAAGTCTAAATCTGCATTTTCAGCCTTCTAGCTCTTTTCGTTAAGGAGATATTGCAAGGCATTTGGAAAAAATGTCAATGCGGTTTTCTCTAAGGCGGAATAAGCTGGGGCCGATTTTTCAACGCTATCTTGTTCACACAATGCCTACAAGTCTAAATCTGCATTTTCAGCCTTCTAGCTCTTTTCGTTAAGGAGATATTGCAAGGCATTTGGAAAAAATGTCAACGCGGTTTTCTCTAAGGCGGAATAAGCTGGTGCCGATTTTTCAACGCTATCTTGTTCACACAATGCCTACAGGTCTAAATCTGCATTCTCAGCCTTCTAGCTCTTTTCGTTAAGGAGATATTGCAAGGCATTTGGAAAAAATGTCAACGCGGTTTTCTCTAAGGCGGAATAAGCTGGGTCCGATTTTTCAACGCTATCTTGTTCACACAATGCCTACAAGTCTAAATCTGCATTTTCAGCCTTCTAGCTCTTTTCGTTAAGGAGATATTGCAAGGCATTTGGAAAAAATGTCAACGCGGTTTTCTCTAAGGCGGAATAAGCTGGGGCCGATTTTTCAACGCTATCTTGTTCACACAATGCCTACAAGTCTAAATCTGCATTTTCAGCCTTCTAGCTCTTTTCGTTAAGGAGATATTGCAAGGCATTTGGAAAAAATGTCAACGCGGTTTTCTCTAAGGCGGAATAAGCTGGGGCCGATTTTTCAACGCTATCTTGTTCACACAATGCCTACAAGTCTAAATCTGCATTTTCAGCCTTCTAGCTCTTTTCGTTAAGGAGATATTGCAAGGCATTTGGAAAAAATGTCAACGCGGTTTTCTCTAAGGCGGAATAAGCTGGGTCCGATTTTTCAACGCTATCTTGTTCACACAATGCCTACAAGTCTAAATCTGCATTTTCAGCCTTCTAGCTCTTTTCGTTAAGGAGATATTGCAAGGTATTTGGAAAAAATGTCAACGCGTTTTTCTCTAAGGCGGGGCCGATTTTTCAACGCTATCTTGTTCACACAATGCCTACAAGTCTAAATCTGCATTTTCAGCCTTCTAGCTCTTTTCGTTAAGGAGATATTGCAAGGCATTTGGAAAAAATGTCAACGCGGTTTTCTCTAAGGCGGAATAAGCTGGGGCCGATTTTTCAACGCTATCTTGTTCACACAATGCCTACAAGTCTAAATCTGCATTTTTAGCCTTCTAGCTCTTTTCGTTAAGGAGATATTGCAAGGCATTTGGAAAAAATGTCAACGCGGTTTTCTCTAAGGCGGAATAAGCTGGGGCCGATTTTTCAACGCTATCTTGTTCACACAATGCCTACAAGTCTAAATCTGCATTTTCAGCCTTCTAGCTCTTTTCGTTAAGGAGATATTGCAAGGCATTTGGAAAAAATGTAAACGCGGTTTTCTCTAAGGCGGAATAAGCTGGGGCCGATTTTTCAACGCTATCTTGTTCACACAATGCCTACAAGTCTAAATCTGCATTTTCAGCCTTCTAGCTCTTTTCGTTAAGGAGATATTGCAAGGTATTTGGAAAAAATGTCAACGCGTTTTTCTCTAAGGCGGAATAAGCTGGGGCCGATTTTTCAACGCTATCTTGTTCACACAATGCCTACAAGTCTAAATCTGCATTTTCAGCCTTCTAGCTCTTTTCGTTAAGGAGATATTGCAAGGCATTTGGAAAAAATGTCAACGCGGTTTTCTCTAAGGCGGAATAAGCTGGGGCCGATTTTTCAACGCTATCTTGTTCACACAATGCCTACAAGTCTAAATCTGCATTTTCAGCCTTCTAGCTCTTTTCGTTAAGGAGATATTGCAAGGTATTTGGAAAAAATGTCAACGCGTTTTTCTCTAAGGCGGAATAAGCTGGGGCCGATTTTTCAACGCTATCTTGTTCACACAATGCCTACAAGTCTAACTCTGCATTTTCAGCCTTCTAGATCTTTTCATTAAGGAGATATTGCAAGGCATTTGGAAAAAATGTCAACGCGGTTTTCTCTAAGGCGGAATAAGCTGGGGCCGATTTTTCAACGCTATCTTGTTCACACAATGCCTACAAGTCTAAATCTGCATTTTCAGCCTTCTAGCTCTTTTCGTTAAGGAGATATTGCAAGGCATTTGGAAAAAATGTCAACGCGGTTTTCTCTAAGGCGGAATAAGCTGGGGCCGATTTTTCAACGCTATCTTGTTCACACAATGCCTACAAGTCTAAATCTGCATTTTCAGCCTTCTAGCTCTTTTCGTTAAGGAGATATTGCAAGGCATTTGGAAAAAATGTCAACGCGGTTTTCTCTAAGGCGGAATAAGCTGGGGCCGATTTTTCAACGCTATCTTGTTCACACAATGCCTACAAGTCTAAATCTGCATTTTCAGCCTTCTAGCTCTTTTCGTTAAGGAGATATTGCAAGGTATTTGGAAAAAATGTCAACGCGTTTTTCTCTAAGGCGGGGCCGATTTTTCAACGCTATCTTGTTCACACAATGCCTACAAGTCTAAATCTGCATTTTCAGCCTTCTAGCTCTTTTCGTTAAGGAGATATTGCAAGGCATTTGGAAAAAATGTCAACGCGGTTTTCTCTAAGGCGGAATAAGCTGGGGCCGATTTTTCAACGCTATCTAGTTCACACAATGCCTACAAGTCTAAATCTGCATTTTCAGCCTTCTAGCTCTTTTCGTTAAGGAGATATTGCAAGGCATTTGGAAAAAATGTCAACGCGGTTTTCTCTAAGGCGGAATAAGCTGGGGCCGATTTTTCAACGCTATCTTGTTCACACAATGCCTACAAGTCTAAATCTGCATTTTCAGCCTTCTAGCTCTTTTCGTTAAGGAGATATTGCAAGGCATTTGGAAAAAATTTCAACGCGGTTTTCTCTAAGGCGGAATAAGCTGGGGCCGATTTTTCAACGCTATCTTGTTCACACAATGCCTACAAGTCTAAATCTGCATTTTCAGCCTTCTAGCTCTTTTCGTTAAGGAGATATTGCAAGGCATTTGGAAAAAATGTCAACGCGGTTTTCTCTAAGGCGGAATAAGCTGGGGCTGATTTTTCAACGCTATCTTGTTCACACAATGCCTACAAGTCTAAATCTGCATTTTCAGCCTTCTAGCTCTTTTCGTTAAGGAGATATTGCAAGGCATTTGGAAAAAATGTCAACGCGGTTTTCTCTAAGGCGGAATAAGCTGGGGCCGATTTTTCAACGCTATCTTGTTCACACAATGCCTACAAGTCTAAATCTGCATTTTCAGCCTTCTAGCTCTTTTCGTTAAGGAGATATTGCAAGGCATTTGGAAAAAATGTCAACGCGGTTTTCTCTAAGGCGGAATAAGCTAGGGCCGATTTTTCAACGCTATCTTGTTCACACAATGCCTACAAGTCTAAATCTGCATTTTCAGCCTTCTAGCTCTTTTCGTTAAGGAGATATTGCAAGGTATTTGGAAAAAATGTCAACGCGTTTTTCTCTAAGGCGGAATAAGCTGGGGCCGATTTTTCAACGCTATCTTGTTCACACAATGCCTACAAGTCTAACTCTGCATTTTCAGCCTTCTAGATCTTTTCATTAAGGAGATATTGCAAGGCATTTGGAAAAAATGTCAACGCGGTTTTCTCTAAGGCGGAATAAGCTGGGGCCGATTTTTCAATGCTATCTTGTTCACACAATGCCTACAAGTCTAAATCTGCATTTTCAGCCTTCTAGCTCTTTTCGTTAAGGAGATATTGCAAGGCATTTGGAAAAAATGTCAACGCGGTTTTCTCTAAGGCGGAATAAGCTGGGGCCGATTTTTCAACGCTATCTTGTTCACACAATGCCTACAAGTCTAAATCTGCATTTTCAGCCTTCTAGCTCTTTTCGTTAAGGAGATATTGCAAGGCATTTGGAAAAAATGTCAACGCGGTTTTCTCTAAGGCGGAATAAGCTGGGGCCGATTTTTCAACGCTATCTTGTTCACACAATGCCTACAAGTCTAAATCTGCATTTTCAGCCTTCTAGCTCTTTTCGTTAAGGAGATATTGCAAGGCATTTGGAAAAAATGTCAACGCGGTTTTCTCTAAGGCGGAATAAGCTGGGGCCGATTTTTCAACGCTATCTTGTTCACACAATGCCTACAAGTCTAAATCTGCATTTTCAGCCTTCTAGCTCTTTTCGTTAAGGAGATATTGCAAGGTATTTGGAAAAAATGTCAACGCGTTTTTCTCTAAGGCGGGGCCGATTTTTCAACGCTATCTTGTTCACACAATGCCTACAAGTCTAAATCTGCATTTTCAGCCTTCTAGCTCTTTTCGTTAAGGAGATATTGCAAGGCATTTGGAAAAAATGTCAACGCGGTTTTCTCTAAGGCGGAATAAGCTGGGGCCGATTTTTCAATGCTATCTTGTTCACACAATGCCTACAAGTCTAAATCTGCATTTTCAGCCTTCTAGCTCTTTTCGTTAAGGAGATATTGCAAGGCATTTGGAAAAAATGTCAACGCGGTTTTCTCTAAGGCGGAATAAGCTGGGGCCGATTTTTCAACGCTATCTTGTTCACACAATGCCTACAAGTCTAAATCTGCATTTTCAGCCTTCTAGCTCTTTTCGTTAAGGAGATATTGCAAGGTATTTGGAAAAAATGTCAACGCGTTTTTCTCTAAGGCGGGGCCGATTTTTCAACGCTATCTTGTTCACACAATGCCTACAAGTCTAAATCTGCATTTTCAGCCTTCTAGCTCTTTTCGTTAAGGAGATATTGCAAGGCATTTGGAAAAAATGTCAATGCGGTTTTCTCTAAGGCGGAATAAGCTGGGGCCGATTTTTCAACGCTATCTTGTTCACACAATGCCTACAAGTCTAAATCTGCATTTTCAGCCTTCTAGCTCTTTTCGTTAAGGAGATATTGCAAGGCATTTGGAAAAAATGTCAACGCGGTTTTCTCTAAGGCGGAATAAGCTGGGGCCGATTTTTCAACGCTATCTTGTTCACACAATGCCTACAGGTCTAAATCTGCATTCTCAGCCTTCTAGCTCTTTTCGTTAAGGAGATATTGCAAGGCATTTGGAAAAAATGTCAACGCGGTTTTCTCTAAGGCGGAATAAGCTGGGTCCGATTTTTCAACGCTATCTTGTTCACACAATGCCTACAAGTCTAAATCTGCATTTTCAGCCTTCTAGCTCTTTTCGTTAAGGAGATATTGCAAGGCATTTGGAAAAAATGTCAACGCGGTTTTCTCTAAGGCGGAATAAGCTGGGGCCGATTTTTCAACGCTATCTTGTTCACACAATGCCTACAAGTCTAAATCTGCATTTTCAGCCTTCTAGCTCTTTTCGTTAAGGAGATATTGCAAGGCATTTGGAAAAAATTTCAACGCGGTTTTCTCTAAGGCGGAATAAGCTGGGGCCGATTTTTCAACGCTATCTTGTTCACACAATGCCTACAAGTCTAAATCTGCATTTTCAGCCTTCTAGCTCTTTTCGTTAAGGAGATATTGCAAGGCATTTGGAAAAAATGTCAACGCGGTTTTCTCTAAGCCGGAATAAGCTGTGGCCGATTTTTCAACGCTATCTTGTTCACACAATGCCTACAAGTCTAAATCTGCATTTTCAGCCTTCTAGCTCTTTTCGTTAAGGAGATATTGCAAGGCATTTGGAAAAAATGTCAACGCGGTTTTCTCTAAGGCGGAATAAGCTGGGGCCGATTTTTCAACGCTATCTTGTTCACACAATGCCTACAAGTCTAAATCTGCATTTTCAGCCTTCTAGCTCTTTTCGTTAAGGAGATATTGCAAGGCATTTGGAAAAAATGTCAACGCGGTTTTCTCTAAGGCGGAATGAGCTGGGGCCGATTTTTCAACGCTATCTTGTTCACACAATGCCTACAAGTCTAAATCTGCATTTTCAGCCTTCTAGCTCTTTTCGTTAAGGAGATATTGCAAGGCATTTGGAAAAAATGTCAACGCGGTTTTCTCTAAGGCGGAATAAGCTGGGGCCGATTTTTCAACGCTATCTTGTTCACACAATGCCTACAAGTCTAAATCTGCATTTTCAGCCTTCTAGCTCTTTTCGTTAAGGAGATATTGCAAGGCATTTGGAAAAAATGTCAACGCGGTTTTCTCTAAGGCGGAATAAGCTGGGGCCGATTTTTCAACGCTATCTTGTTCACACAATGCCTACAAGTCTAAATCTGCATTTTCAGCCTTCTAGCTCTTTTCGTTAAGGAGATATTGCAAGGCATTTGGAAAAAATGTCAATGCGGTTTTCTCTAAGGCGGAATAAGCTGGGGCCGATTTTTCAACGCTATCTTGTTCACACAATGCCTACAAGTCTAAATCTGCATTTTCAGCCTTCTAGCTCTTTTCGTTAAGGAGATATTGCAAGGCATTTGGAAAAAATGTCAACGCGGTTTTCTCTAAGGCGGAATAAGCTGGGGCCGATTTTTCAACGCTATCTTGTTCACACAATGCCTACAGGTCTAAATCTGCATTCTCAGCCTTCTAGCTCTTTTCGTTAAGGAGATATTGCAAGGCATTTGGAAAAAATGTCAACGCAGTTTTCTCTAAGGCGGAATAAGCTGGGTCCGATTTTTCAACGCTATCTTGTTCACACAATGCCTACAAGTCTAAATCTGCATTTTCAGCCTTCTAGCTCTTTTCGTTAAGGAGATATTGCAAGGCATTTGGAAAAAATGTCAACGCGGTTTTCTCTAAGGCGGAATAAGCTGGGGCCGATTTTTCAACCCTATCTTGTTCACACAATGCCTACAAGTCTAAATCTGCATTTTCAGCCTTCTAGCTCTTTTCGTTAAGGAGATATTGCAAGGCATTTGGAAAAAATTTCAACGCGGTTTTCTCTAAGGCGGAATAAGCTGGGGCCGATTTTTCAACGCTATCTTGTTCACACAATGCCTACAAGTCTAAATCTGCATTTTCAGCCTTCTAGCTCTTTTCTTTAAGGAGATATTGCAAGGCATTTGGAAAAAATGTCAACGCGGTTTTCTCTAAGGCGGAATAAGCTGGGGCCGATTTTTCAACGCTATCTTTTCACACAATGCCTACAAGTCTAAATCTGCATTTTCAGCCTTCTAGCTCTTTTCGTTAAGGAGATATTGCAAGGCATTTGGAAAATGTCAACGTGGTTTTCTCCAAAGCGGAATGAGCTAGAGCCGATTTTTCAACGCTATCTTGTTCACACAATGCCTACGAGTCTAAATCTGCATTTTCAGCCTTCTAGCTCTTTTCGTTAAGGAGATATTGCAAGGCATTTGGAAAAAATGTCAACGCAGTTTTCTCTAAGGCGGAATAAGCTAGAGCCGATTTTTCAACGCTATCTTGTTCACACAATGCCTACAAGTCTAAATCTGCATTTTCAGCCTTCTAGCTCTTTTCGTTAAGGAGATATTGCAAGGCATTTGGAAAAAATGTCAACGCGGTTTTCTCTAAGGCGGAATAAGCTGGGGCCGATTTTTCAACGCTATCTTGTTCACACAATGCCTACAAGTCTAAATCTGCATTTTCAGCCTTCTAGCTCTTTTCGTTAAGGAGATATTGCAAGGTATTTGGAAAAAATGTCAACGCGTTTTTCTCTAAGGCGGGGCCGATTTTTCAACGCTATCTTGTTCACACAATGCCTACAAGTCTAAATCTGCATTTTCAGCCTTCTAGCTCTTTTCGTTAAGGAGATATTGCAAGGCATTTGGAAAAAATGTCAACGCGGTTTTCTCTAAGGCGGAATAAGCTGGGGCCGATTTTTCAATGCTATCTTGTTCACACAATGCCTACAAGTCTAAATCTGCATTTTCAGCCTTCTAGCTCTTTTCGTTAAGGAGATATTGCAAGGCATTTGGAAAAAATGTCAACGCGGTTTTCTCTAAGGCGGAATAAGCTTGGGCCGATTTTTCAACGCTATCTTGTTCACACAATGCCTACAAGTCTAAATCTGCATTTTCAGCCTTCTAGCTCTTTTCGTTAAGGAGATATTGCAAGGTATTTGGAAAAAATGTCAACGCGTTTTTCTCTAAGGCGGGGCCGATTTTTCAACGCTATCTTGTTCACACAATGCCTACAAGTCTAAATCTGCATTTTCAGCCTTCTAGCTCTTTTCGTTAAGGAGATATTGCAAGGCATTTGGAAAAAATGTCAATGCGGTTTTCTCTAAGGCGGAATAAGCTGGGGCCGATTTTTCAACGCTATCTTGTTCACACAATGCCTACAAGTCTAAATCTGCATTTTCAGCCTTCTAGCTCTTTTCGTTAAGGAGATATTGCAAGGCATTTGGAAAAAATGTCAACGCGGTTTTCTCTAAGGCGGAATAAGCTGGGGCCGATTTTTCAACGCTATCTTGTTCACACAATGCCTACAGGTCTAAATCTGCATTCTCAGCCTTCTAGCTCTTTTCGTTAAGGAGATATTGCAAGGCATTTGGAAAAAATGTCAACGCGGTTTTCTCTAAGGCGGAATAAGCTGGGTCCGATTTTTCAACGCTATCTTGTTCACACAATGCCTACAAGTCTAAATCTGCATTTTCAGCCTTCTAGCTCTTTTCGTTAAGGAGATATTGCAAGGCATTTGGAAAAAATGTCAACGCGGTTTTCTCTAAGGCGGAATAAGCTGGGGCCGATTTTTCAACGCTATCTTGTTCACACAATGCCTACAAGTCTAAATCTGCATTTTCAGCCTTCTAGCTCTTTTCGTTAAGGAGATATTGCAAGGCATTTGGAAAAAATTTCAACGCGGTTTTCTCTAAGGCGGAATAAGCTGGGGCCGATTTTTCAACGCTATCTTGTTCACACAATGCCTACAAGTCTAAATCTGCATTTTCAGCCTTCTAGCTCTTTTCGTTAAGGAGATATTGCAAGGCATTTGGAAAAAATGTCAACGCGGTTTTCTCTAAGCCGGAATAAGCTGTGGCCGATTTTTCAACGCTATCTTGTTCACACAATGCCTACAAGTCTAAATCTGCATTTTCAGCCTTCTAGCTCTTTTCGTTAAGGAGATATTGCAAGGCATTTGGAAAAAATGTCAACGCGGTTTTCTCTAAGGCGGAATAAGCTGGGGCCGATTTTTCAACGCTATCTTGTTCACACAATGCCTACAAGTCTAAATCTGCATTTTCAGCCTTCTAGCTCTTTTCGTTAAGGAGATATTGCAAGGCATTTGGAGAAAATGTCAACGCGGTTTTCTCTAAGGCGGAATAAGCTGGGGCCGATTTTTCAACGCTATCTTGTTCACACAATGCCTACAAGTCTAAATCTGCATTTTCAGCCTTCTAGCTCTTTTCGTTAAGGAGATATTGCAAGGCATTTGGAAAAAATGTCAACGCGGTTTTCTCTAAGGCGGAATAAGCTGGGGCCGATTTTTCAACGCTATCTTGTTCACACAATGCCTACAAGTCTAAATCTGCATTTTCAGCCTTCTAGCTCTTTTCGTTAAGGAGATATTGCAAGGCATTTGGAAAAAATGTCAACGCGGTTTTCTCTAAGGCGGAATAAGCTGGGGCCGATTTTTCAACGCTATCTTGTTCACACAATGCCTACAAGTCTAAATCTGCATTTTCAGCCTTCTAGCTCTTTTCGTTAAGGAGATATTGCAAGGCATTTGGAAAAAATGTCAATGCGGTTTTCTCTAAGGCGGAATAAGCTGGGGCCGATTTTTCAACGCTATCTTGTTCACACAATGCCTACAAGTCTAAATCTGCATTTTCAGCCTTCTAGCTCTTTTCGTTAAGGAGATATTGCAAGGCATTTGGAAAAAATGTCAACGCGGTTTTCTCTAAGGCGGAATAAGCTGGGGCCGATTTTTCAACGCTATCTTGTTCACACAATGCCTACAGGTCTAAATCTGCATTCTCAGCCTTCTAGCTCTTTTCGTTAAGGAGATATTGCAAGGCATTTGGAAAAAATGTCAACGCGGTTTTCTCTAAGGCGGAATAAGCTGGGTCCGATTTTTCAACGCTATCTTGTTCACACAATGCCTACAAGTCTAAATCTGCATTTTCAGCCTTCTAGCTCTTTTCGTTAAGGAGATATTGCAAGGCATTTGGAAAAAATGTCAACGCGGTTTTCTCTAAGGCGGAATAAGCTGGGGCCGATTTTTCAACCCTATCTTGTTCACACAATGCCTACAAGTCTAAATCTGCATTTTCAGCCTTCTAGCTCTTTTCGTTAAGGAGATATTGCAAGGCATTTGGAAAAAATTTCAACGCGGTTTTCTCTAAGGCGGAATAAGCTGGGGCCGATTTTTCAACGCTATCTTGTTCACACAATGCCTACAAGTCTAAATCTGCATTTTCAGCCTTCTAGCTCTTTCCGTTAAGGAGATATTGCAAGGCATTTGGAAAAAATGTCAACGCGGTTTTCTCTAAGCCGGAATAAGCTGTGGCCGATTTTTCAACGCTATCTTGTTCACACAATGCCTACAAGTCTAAATCTGCATTTTCAGCCTTCTAGCTCTTTTCGTTAAGGAGATATTGCAAGGCATTTGGAAAAAATGTCAACGCGGTTTTCTCTAAGGCGGAATAAGCTGGGGCCGATTTTTCAACGCTATCTTGTTCACACAATGCCTACAAGTCTAAATCTGCATTTTCAGCCTTCTAGCTCTTTTCGTTAAGGAGATATTGCAAGGCATTTGGAAAAAATGTCAACGCGGTTTTCTCTAAGGCGGAATAAGCTGGGGCCGATTTTTCAACGCTATCTTGTTCACACAATGCCTACAAGTCTAAATCTGCATTTTCAGCCTTTTAGCTCTTTTCTTTAAGGAGATATTGCAAGGCATTTGGAAAAAATGTCAACGCGGTTTTCTCTAAGGCGGAATAAGCTGGGGCCGATTTTTCAACCCTATCTTGTTCACACAATGCCTACAAGTCTAAATCTGCATTTTCAGCCTTCTAGCTCTTTTCGTTAAGGAGATATTGCAAGGCATTTGGAAAAAATTTCAACGCGGTTTTCTCTAAGGCGGAATAAGCTGGGGCCGATTTTTCAACGCTATCTTGTTCACACAATGCCTACAAGTCTAAATCTGCATTTTCAGCCTTCTAGCTCTTTCCGTTAAGGAGATATTGCAAGGCATTTGGAAAAAATGTCAACGCGGTTTTCTCTAAGCCGGAATAAGCTGTGGCCGATTTTTCAACGCTATCTTGTTCACACAATGCCTACAAGTCTAAATCTGCATTTTCAGCCTTCTAGCTCTTTTCGTTAAGGAGATATTGCAAGGCATTTGGAAAAAATGTCAACGCGGTTTTCTCTAAGGCGGAATAAGCTGGGGCCGATTTTTCAACGCTATCTTGTTCACACAATGCCTACAAGTCTAAATCTGCATTTTCAGCCTTCTAGCTCTTTTCGTTAAGGAGATATTGCAAGGCATTTGGAAAAAATGTCAACGCGGTTTTCTCTAAGGCGGAATAAGCTGGGGCCGATTTTTCAACGCTATCTTGTTCACACAATGCCTACAAGTCTAAATCTGCATTTTCAGCCTTCTAGCTCTTTTCGTTAAGGAGATATTGCAAGGCATTTGGAAAATGTCAACGTGGTTTTCTCCAAAGCGGAATGAGCTAGAGCCGATTTTTCAACGCTATCTTGTTCACACAATGCCTACGAGTCTAAATCTGCATTTTCAGCCTTCTAGCTCTTTTCGTTAAGGAGATATTGCAAGGCATTTGGAAAAAATGTCAACGCCGTTTTCTCTAAGGCGGAATAAGCTAGAGCCGATTTTTCAACGCTATCTTGTTCACACAATGCCTACAAGTCTAAATCTGCATTTTCAGCCTTCTAGCTCTTTTCGTTAAGGAGATATTGCAAGGCATTTGGAAAAAATGTCAACGCGGTTTTCTCTAAGGCGGAACAAGCTAGAGCCGATTTTTCAACGCTATCTTGTTCACACAATGCCTACAAGTCTAAATCTGCATTCTCAGCCTTCTAGCTCTTTTCCTTAAGGAGATATTGCAAGGCATTTGGAAAAAATGTCAACGCTGTTTTCTCGAAGGCGGAATAAGCTAGAGACGATTTTTCAACGCTATCTTGTTCACACAATGCCTACAAGTCTAAATCTGCATTTTCAGCCTTCTAGCTCTTTTCGTTAAGGAGATATTGCAAGGCATTTGGAAAAAATGTCAACGCGGTTTTCTCTAAGGCGGAATAAGCTAGAGCCGATTTTTCAACGCTATCTTGTTCACACAATGCCTACAAGTCTAAATCTGCATTTTCAGCCTTCTAGCTCTTTTCGTTAAGGAGATATTGCAAGGCATTTGGAAAAAATGTCAACGTGGTTTTCTCTAAGGCGGAATAAGCCGGAGCAGATTTTTCAACGCTATCTTGTTCATACAATGCCTACAAGTCTAAATCTGCATTTTCAGCCTTCTAGCTCTTTTCGTTAAGGAGATATTGCAAGGCATTTGGAAAAAATGTCAACGCGGTTTTCTCTAAGGCGGAACAAGCTAGAGCCAATTTTTAACGCTATCTTGTTCACACAATGCCTACAAGTCTAAATCTGCATTTTCAGCCTTCTAGCTCTTTTCGTTAAGGAGATATTGCAAGGCATTTGGAAAAAATGTCAACGCGGTTTTCTCTAAGGCGGAATAAGCTAGAGCCGATTTTTCAACGCTATCTTGTTCACACAATGCCTACAGGTCTAAATCTGCATTTTCAGCCTTCTAGCTCTTTTCGTTAAGGAGATATTGCAAGGCATTTGGAAAAAATGTCAACGTGGTTTTCTCTAAGGCGGAATAAGCCGGAGCAGATTTTTCAACGCTATCTTGTTCATACAATGCCTACAAGTCTAAATCTGCATTTTCAGCCTTCTAGCTCTTTTCGTTAAGGAGATATTGCAAGGCATTTGGAAAAAATTTCAACGTGGTTTTCTCTAAGGCGGAATAAGCTGGAGCAGATTTTTCAACGCTATCTTGTTCACACAATGCCTACAAGTCTAAATCTGCATTTTCAGCCTTCTAGCTCTTTTCGTTAAGGAGATATTGCAAGGCATTTGGAAAAAATGTCAACGCGGTTTTCTCCAAAGCGGAATGAGCTAGAGCCGATTTTTCAACGCTATCTTGTTCACACAATGCCTACAAGTCTAAATCTGCATTTTCAGCCTTCTAGCTCTTTTCGTTAAGGAGATATTGCAAGGCATTTGGAAAAAATGTCAACGCGGTTTTCTCTAAGGCGGAATAAGCTGGAGCAGATTTTTCAACGCTATCTTGTTCACACAATGCCTACAAGTCTAAATCTGCATTTTCAGCCTTCTAGCTCTTTTCGTTAAGGAGATATTGCAAGGCATTTGGAAAAAATGTCAACGCGGTTTTCTCTAAGGCGGAACAAGCTAGAGCCGATTTTTCAACGCTATCTTGTTCACACAATGCCTACAAGTCTAAATCTGCATTCTCAGCCTTCTAGCTCTTTTCCTTAAGGAGATATTGCAAGGCATTTGGAAAAAATGTCAACGCTGTTTTCTCTAAGGCGGAATAAGCTAGAGACGATTTTTCAACGCTATCTTGTTCACACAATGCCTACAAGTCTAAATCTGCATTTTCAGCCTTCTAGCTCTTTTCGTTAAGGAGATATTGCAAGGCATTTGGAAAAAATGTCAACGCGGTTTTCTCTAAGGCGGAATAAGCTAGAGCCGATTTTTCAACGCTATCTTGTTCACACAATGCCTACAGGTCTAAATCTGCATTTTCAGCCTTCTAGCTCTTTTCGTTAAGGAGATATTGCAAGGCATTTGGAAAAAATGTCAACGTGGTTTTCTCTAAGGCGGAATAAGCCGGAGCAGATTTTTCAACGCTATCTTGTTCATACAATGCCTACAAGTCTAAATCTGCATTTTCAGCCTTCTAGCTCTTTTCGTTAAGGAGATATTGCAAGGCATTTGGAAAAAATGTCAACGCGGTTTTCTCTAAGGCGGAACAAGCTAGAGCCGATTTTTCAACGCTATCTTGTTCACACAATGCCTACAAGTCTAAATCTGCATTTTCAGCCTTCTAGCTCTTTTCGTTAAGGAGATATTGCAAGGCATTTGGAAAAAATGTCAACGCGGTTTTCTCTAAGGCGGAATAAGCTAGAGCCGATTTTTCAACGCTATCTTGTTCACACAATGCCTACAGGTCTAAATCTGCATTTTCAGCCTTCTAGCTCTTTTCGTTAAGGAGATATTGCAAGGCATTTGGAAAAAATGTCAACGTGGTTTTCTCTAAGGCGGAATAAGCCGGAGCAGATTTTTCAACGCTATCTTGTTCATACAATGCCTACAAGTCTAAATCTGCATTTTCAGCCTTCTAGCTCTTTTCGTTAAGGAGATATTGCAAGGCATTTGGAAAAAATGTCAACGTGGTTTTCTCTAAGGCGGAATAAGCTGGAGCAGATTTTTCAACGCTATCTTGTTCACACAATGCCTACAAGTCTAAATCTGCATTTTCAGCCTTCTAGCTCTTTTCGTTAAGGAGATATTGCAAGGCATTTGGAAAAAATGTCAACGCGGTTTTCTCCAAAGCGGAATGAGCTAGAGCCGATTTTTCAACGCTATCTTGTTCACACAATGCCTACAAGTCTAAATCTGCATTTTCAGCCTTCTAGCTCTTTTCGTTAAGGAGATATTGCAAGGCATTTGGAAAAAATGTCAACGCGGTTTTCTCTAAGGCGGAATAAGCTGGAGCAGATTTTTCAACGCTATCTTGTTCACACAATGCCTACAAGTCTAAATCTGCATTTTCAGAAGGGAGAGCAGGAGCAGAGGAGGGAAAGTGAAGGAGAGGAGGAGGGGGAGCAGAGGAGAGGGGGTGAGGAGGATGGGAAGTGGATGTGTGGAGAAGGAGCGGAGAAGCTCTCCCCTGCTCTCTCTTTCCCCTCTATCTCTCTCCTCCTCACCAATTTCCCCACACTGCGCTCTCTCTCTGCTGGGGTGAAGGAAAAGAAGACCCAGCGACGGGGAGATGGAGCAGGAAGAGATGACTAGCACCGCAGGAGAGAGCATGCAGCAGACCCGGCAGCAGGGGCGGAAAAATACCTGCTAGCATTGCTGCTGATCGTGACAAGAGGTACACAGTGCCAGCTTGCACTGCACTCCCTTCTCCCCTGCCTCTCCCTCTCTCCCTCTCCCTGACTCTCCACAACTTTCCTCTCTCCCTCAGACTGCCAGGGACCCAGCTGTGGGGTGCAGGAAAAGAAGACCCAGCGCCGGGAAGATGAAGGATGAGATGACTAGCACTTGGGAAAGAGAATGCAGCAGACCCATGAGCAGGGGTAGAAAACCCGGCATTCCATTGATGATCATGTAGCATTCAGCACCGATGACAAGAGGTACACTGCGCCTGCGTATACGGCTCTCCCTTCTCCGCTCTTTCTCCACACCTCCTCACCCCCTCCCCCTTCTCCTCACCACCTCTCCTGCTCTACCTTCTCTGCTTCACCTCTCCTATGCTCCCCTCCTCCTCTCCTTCACTTTCCCTCCTCCGTTCTTGCTCTCCCTTCTCCTCTCCTTCCCTTCCACTCCTCCTTCTCCTTCCCTCATCTCCCCCACCTCCTCCTCATTTACTCTCCATCCTCCGCTCCCTCCTCTCCTTCCCCTCCTCGTACATTTCCTCTATTCTGCTCCTTGTCCTCTGCCTCCACTCTTCTGCTCCTTCTTCCCTTATCCCACTCTTTCTTCCACTTCCCATCCTCCTCTCCCCTGCTCTCTCTTTCCCCTCTATCTTTCTCCTTCTCACCAATTTCCCCACACTTCTCTCTCTCAGACTGCCGGTGACCTTGTACCAGGGAGATGAGCAGGAGGAGATGACTAGCACCGAGGAGAGAGAGTGCTGCAGACCTGGGAGCAGGGGCAGAAAAACCATCGCTACCATCGCTGCTGATCCTGAGAGGAGGTACACAGCGCTGGCTTGCACTGCGCTCCCTTCCTCACTCCTCCTCTACACCTCCTCCTTCCCCTATCTACTCCTCTCCCCCTCTGCTCCTCTTGTCTGCTCCTGCTCTCCATTCTCCCCTCCTCCTCAGCTCCCCCAACACCTCCACTCCCCCTCTCCTTTGCTTCCCTCCTGCTTACCTCCTCTCCTCCGCACCCCCTCCCCTTCTCTCCATTCATCACTCATCCTCCACGCCTCCTCTCCTCCTCCTCCTCTTGTCTGCTCCTACTCTCCGTTCTCCACTCCTCCTCAGCTCCCCCACCACCGTCTCCGCTCCCCCTCCTCCTCTCCTCTGCTTTCCCACCACCTCTCCTCTGCTTCCTCTCCTCCCCGCTACTCCTCAACCCCTCCACTACTTTCCCTTCTCCTCTCCTCTGTTCACTACCTCTCCTTCACTTCCCCTCCTCACCCCCTCTCCTGCTTTCCTATGTCTGCTTTATCCTCTCCTCTGCTCCCCTTCCTACTATCCTCCACCGCTACACCCTCCTCTCCTCCGCTCTCCCTCTTCTGCTCCCCTTTATTCCTCCTCTCCTCTGCTTACCCTCCTCCGCTCTCCCCCTCTCTCTCCCTCTCCCCTTTTTCTCTCCCCTGCTCTCTCTTCCCCTTTAAAGCTTTCCACCCCACCACCTTCCCCACTTTTCTCCTTTCTCTCAGTCTCTACCTGACGTTGTCTCTAACCCTGAAACACACTCTCTCTGTCTTACTCCCTGTCTCTCCCTGATTCTCTCTGTATCTCTCACTTATTCTCTCTCCCCCTTTCTCTTTTCTGACACCCTATCATTCTCTCTCTCTCCATCTCTTTCCCTGACACCCTCTCTTACTCCGTTTCTCCCCTTTTCTCTACCTGACACCCTCTTACTCCATGTCTCTCCCTGATACCCCTTCTCTCCCCCTCTCTATAATTCTTTCTCCCTGTCTCTCTCCCTTTCTCTCAATGACACCCTCACCCATGTAGGCTATGCCCGGCTTTCATCCCCACCGCTGCTGGACCCATGGTAGGCTGGCAAAGTAAATAGCCTGCTATAGTGTTTCTTTTCTGCCCTATAGTGCATTTTCTCTGCCTTGCATCCCCACTGTCAAGCTCTCTGACCCTGTGTCCCCTGATGTCATGATCTCTGTCCCTGCATCCTCGCTGTCATAATCGCTGTCCCTTCATTCTTACTGTCGCATAATGTGAATTTTGGCTCATTCTCCGTAGCACCATAGCCAACATTTACCATACCCCCATATGTGTGCTCCAAAATGTTGCAATAAACAGTCATCACTGACTCTGAAAGACCTTGGAGTGCTGTGTGGTGAGCGTTCTCCCTATTAAGGGATCTACCCCCCACCCATATTGTAATATATAATCTATCCTGGAAACGCCCCTCTACAAATCTTGCATTTGGTCTTACCTGAATAACTTGTCCACCATGCTCATGTCAACCTTAGGCTTGTATCGACCTTCTGTCATTTCTGTGTTTAAAAAAACGCACAAGGTGAATATTATATACTAGGTGATTCATCGCGCCCTACGGGCGCTCTTCACACCATCGTAAGGGGCTCTGCCCCCTTAACCTGTGAGCCCCTTTATGTAGGGGTGGGTGTACTGCAGGATGGAGAGGGGGGCGGGTGCGATGTTGCCTGTGGTGGATATGGGGGTGCTGCGGGTGGCAGAGGGGTAGGTGTGGTGGTGTTGTCTGTGGGGGTGCGGTGGGTGAGGGTCGGGTGCAAGAGTGCTTGGGGGTGGTGTGGGTGGGAGAGTGGTGGGTGTGGGGATACTATGTGTGGAATAGCAGGTGCAGGGGTGGGCCATGTGGGTTGGTTAGGAGCAGGGGTGCACGGGTGGACTGAGAGGGGGTGTGCTGTGGGAGCGGGGGAGGTGTGTATGGGGGAGGAATGGATGCATGGGTACAGCACGTGGGGAATGGGGGTGTGCGGTGTTGGTGCGGCTGGGTGCAGGGGTACTGCATGTTGTGGAGGTCTGGGTTGAGGGGGGTGCCGTGGGAGGGAGCAATAGTACCATGGGTGGGGGTTAATGGCAGGTGTGGGGTTGCGGCAGGTGGCGGAGAGTGTTTGGTGGTGGTGCGTGAGGGGCAGGTGTGGGTGTGCTGCAGGTAGTAGAGGTGCAGGTGCGGGGGGGGGCTGTGTGTGTGCTCTTGTTTTGGTGATGGAGGGATGGGTGCAATGGTGGTTTGTTTGTGTGTGTGTGTGTGCAGGGGGTGTAGGAGTTGGGGGTGTGCGTGGGTGACGGTAGGGGTGTGGGTGGGATGTGGCATGGGGTGAGTCCGGTGGGGCGTTGGTGGTGGAGGGTCGGGCTTTGGTGTGCTGGGGGGGGGAGGGGTTAGTCTCCAGGGACTGCCAATGATGACAAGTAGATTTCTGCTTGCACTCCTCCCAGTTTGTGAGCAGAAATATGACAAAACTAGAGTGGCGATGCACTTTTAAGCGATCAAACACACGAGTACCGGCATTCTCCAATATAGCATTACGCTGATTAGAATAGCTCTGTGACCTCTCTCCCGGCAGTATACACAGCGCGAAGAATATAATCAACCCCAATATTATTAGATAATTGGAGTACTTTTTAATTTGTTTCATTTACAGGAACAAAAATGAAAAATCATAAAAAGTCACTGTGTGACATCATACTGTACATGCTTTGGTGTCAAAACCTACAGTCTTGGACAAATTTTGGATAGTGGAAGGCCGACTCAAATTGAAAATCTCGGAAACCAGAGATTAGAAATTCCTGATCCTAGGACAGATTCTTCTATACATGCAATCACACCTGTTGAAGTGTATTTGCATTCTTCAATACAAACAAATGAATACTACTTCCCAACAGAGGAAATATCCATCCTATGGTATAACACCCTTATCCCCAGCCAGGTCAACCCAATCCCACTGAGCCTTTATTTAGACTGAGTATTAATGCAAGAGGAAGTGGAATACAGACAGTTCAATAGCTCCCATAAGTGTTATGCTAACGACAGTTATTAAAGCTTTACATAGCTACACATTGTGTATGTTGTCTCTTTTTTTATTACCTAGTTACAACTCCAACAGTTTCTTAGCTGGAAACTAAGGGGTGTACTCAATACAGGAGAGCTATACGGTGAGCAGCGCTGATAGCCTGCCATCAGTATTTAACGCTTCCCCCTCACTCACCGTTTCCACCTTGCCTGTTCCTTGAGATGAGGTGGAAATGGCGAGTGTGGCTGTCAAAACAGTGAGGTTTGACACAAAATGCGGTGGGCTCACTGCATTTGCAGCAAACCTCACCATTTAGGGGAAGCCTCGCCGTCCTCTGACAGCGAAGATTCCTGGAACGTAGAAAGCGGTGAGGTGGCTGGACGTGAGGATGGCAATTCCTCACCAAAAAATTCCATCCTCTCCCCCCGTGTGTCTCCACATTGAATACACCATTTTGTCTTATATACTGTAGAATGTATAGTTGAAACTAGCTATACCGGGACCCGGGGGAAGCGCCGTCCGAAGAGGACGCGCGCACATCCCCTTTCGCAGATCGGCTGGCGGGGGATGGCGGCTGGCAATTCTTCCGCCATACCCTGCAAAGCTGCGACCGGCTCCATCTGTACCTTAATCATACACATTGAGGCATATTCAATAAAAACGTTTATAATTATGTAATAGCTCTATATTGATATATGTGATTTGTCATAGTTTGTCAAAGTAGTACTTCATATGTGCTTTTGCTGTGATATTGCTATTCAAATATATTCAAAACATTTTTTTATCTTAAACATTAAATGTTAAGCAAACTTGCAAAATGGATTTATTTTTGTGTGCTTAAATTCTTTTTCTTTAAATCAAATGTTAAATTTGGATTAGTAACAGGCCATGCTTTGCAATTAAATGCTGCTCAGGTGCATACTGTAGGTGCCGATTCTGTGGGTGCACAAGGGCCCGAGCACCCACGGAAAATGATGAGCACCCACGGGCCTGAGTCCCGCTGCTGGGCCGCCATATTAACTTGCTAATTTGCAGCTGCAGCACCCACATTACCCGCCACCTAGGAAACAGTATGCCGGGAAGAGTGTATTCTGTCCGCAGAGTACCTGCACTGTGGGGGCATTTATGTATGTGGAACTCTGTTGCCGTAATTTGAATATTGGAGACAATTGTGCTCCATAATATAAATTGGTATTTTGTGGCCACACCCCTTCCCCATGAAGCCACTCATAACTGCAATCATGGGGTTTGTCTAATGTCATGGGGTTTGTACAGATTGAACACACGGAGCAATATATTAGTGAGTAATATATTGCTCAGTGTCCTGATTTCATCAGCGACCAGAGATGGTCACTGATGAAAGAAAACACTGCCAGGGAAAGTCTCACGGGGAAAGAGCCGATTGCCGGGGGAAGCTGCTTGACAGCGACCATATCTTCTGCGATAAAGGCTGAAATTGCATTGTGTGTACAAGTCTTTAAGGGGCCTACACGAGACAATTTCATTGCATTTTCAAAGCATTAAATCAGTCAAATTAGCACTTGTTCAGAAGTAGATCGAAAAGGTTTTAGGCAGGGGCGTAACTTGAACCTTGTGGGCCCCACAGCAAAATCTCCATAGGGCCCCCCCCCCACACACACACACTGTTGTCACTACAATGCCCCTTAAGAGGCAGTATAGTGCTGTCACCTGCAGTGGCTGGTGGGCGATGGGAGAGGTGTTGCAGGAACAGGAGCGAGCATGCGGTCACCTGCAGGGGCAAAGGGGGGGGGGGTGCTGTCACCTGTAAAGGGTGGGGGGGTTTCGCAGGCAGAGGAGGAAGTATGGGGCATGATGTCACCTTCAAGGAGGGGGTGGTACAGGAGGGAGCAGGCTGTCACCTGCAGGGCTATGGGGGAGGGGTCCGCAGTCACAGGAGGGAGCAGATGGCAGGCTGGGTGGGCAGACAGGCTGTCCCCTGCAGGGACAAGGGAGGGCCTGCAGGCTGACACTTGACTGGGGATCGCTGGCATTCCAGCAAGTTACTTGTTTGTGGTCACTGAGTTCAGTGGATGGCAGCAGCCATCCAGACCCATGCCGTGCTGCCTGGTAAAATGTGCTGGATCACCCTCACCCATTGGCCCTGTGCACAGCAGAAGAAGGAGCTGCCAGGCGCCGCTGTAGCTAGTCATATAACCTATGCGTGCACCCAGCAATTTTGAAAGGCAACATTTATTAGCTTCTTCGTCAGGACATAAAAAAACAGTACAATATTGAACATATTTATACATATCAAGCACACAGCGTTACCAGCGTCATCTGAGCGTTGTACCATCACAGCGCAACTGCACCTACGTCCACATGTCACCACGCTGCCGTAATCAGCACATAAACAGTGATGTGCATCACACAGCCTTGAACACCACCAACATGTATTAGTTGCTATTGACGCACAGCACTACACAATCATTAGAAACATAATAGCAACAATAAGCAAAATACAATCATACAATGCAGACAGTATGATTAAACAATACAATCTAGACAAAAGGAGAATGATTGTAAAACACAATGCAAGCCTAAGATCTCATTGAGTGCTAGTTGTCTCCTCCATCTCCCCGGTGCTGGGTCTTCTCTTCCTGCACCCCACCACTGGGTCCCTGGCAGTCTGAGAGAGAGAGAGAGAAAGTGTGAGGAAAGTGGTGGGGAGGAGAGAGAAAGAGAATGGGAAGAGAGAGCAGGGGTGAGGCGCGCGCGAGAGAGAGAGCAGGGGTGAGGCACGCGAGAGAGAGAGCAGGGGTGAGGCGCACGCGAGAGAGAGAGAACAGGGGTGAGGCGAGAGAGAGGGTGAGGCGAGAGAGAGAGAACAGGGGTGAGGCGAGAGAGAGAGAACAGGGGTGAGGCGAGAGAGAGAGAGAACAGGGGTGAGGCGAGAGAGAGAGAACAGGGGTGAGGCGAGAGAGAGAGAACAGGGGTGAGGCGAGAGAGAGAACAGGGGTGAGGCGAGAGAGAGAGAACGGGTGAGGCGCGAGAGGGTGAGGCGAGAGAGAGAGGGTGGAGAGAGAGGGTGGAGAGAGAGAGGGGAGAGAGAGAGGGTAGAGAGAGAGGGTGGAGAGAGAGGGTGGAGAGAGGGTGAGGCGAGAGAGAGGGTGAGGCGAGAGAGAGAGAGTGAGGCGAGAGAGAGTGAGGCGAGAGAGAGAGGGTGAGGCGAGAGAGAGAGAGGGTGAGGCGAGAGAGAGAGGGTGAGGCGAGAGAGAGAGAGGGTGAGGCGAGAGAGAGAGAGGGTGAGGCGAGAGAGAGAGAGAGGGTGAGGCGAGAGAGAGAGAGGGTGAGGCGAGAGAGAGAGAGGGTGAGGCGAGAGAGAGAGGGTGAGGCGAGAGAGAGAGAGGGTGAGGCGAGAGAGAGAGAGAGAGAGGGGGGGTGAGGCGAGAGAGAGAGAGGGGGGTGAGGCGAGAGAGAGGGTGAGGCGAGAGAGTGTGAGGCGAGAGAGGGTGGAGAGAGAGAGAGAGAGGGTGGAGAGAGAGGGGAGAGAGGGTGGAGAGAGAGAGAGGGTGGAGAGAGAGAGGAGAGAGAGAGAGGGTGGAGAGAGAGAGTGGGTGGAGAGAGAGAGAGTGGGTGCAGAGAGAGGGTGGAGAGAGAGAGGGTGGAAAGAGAGAGAGAGGGTGGAGAGAGAGAGAGAGGGTGGAGAGAGAGAGAGAGGGTGGAGAGAGAGAGAGAGAGGTGGAGAGAGAGAGGGAGAGAGGGTGGAGAGAGAGAGGGTGGAGAGAGAGGGTGAGGAGAGAGAGAGGGTGAGGCGAGAGAGAGAGAGTGGAGAGAGAGAGGGTGGAGAGAGAGAGAGGGTGGAGAGAAAGGGTGGAGAGAGAGGGTGGAGAGAGAGGGTGGAGAGAGAGAGGGTAGAGAGAGAGGGTGGAGAGAGGGTGAGGCGAGAGAGAGAGGGTGGAGAGAGAGAAAGGGTGAGGCGAGAGAGGGTGAGGCGAGAGAGAGAGAGTGAGGGTGAGAGAGAGAGTGAGGGTGAGGCGAGAGAGAGAGAGAGGGTGAGGCGAGAGAGAGGGTGAGGCGAGAGAGAGAGAGGGTGAGGTGATAGAGACCCCCCTGGGGTCTGCATATTCATATGGGTAATAGATAAGAATTATTACAAAGCACATATGAGCTGATAAATTTTACAATAAGTTAAACAATGTGATTTGTAAGCTGATATTTGGCTTTTGCAGCGTTAGCTGAAACATTAGAAGTTACACCCAGGTTTGAGGAAGTACTGTATTTCCAGACAGTGGTCAACTGTCTGTAAATAACCACAGAGGCAGCTAGAACCAGATTTCTGCCTATGTAAGGCATTAGGTACTTTCCAGACAAACAGCATTAGGGGGCAGGAATAATGGAGGTCTAGGGTAATCCAGTTTACTGGAAGTCCACTCCTATGTTACAAAATGGAAGTGCACGTTTGCTACGCAAATCATGTTTGAACCAATATTCTGGTTAAAGTCCAACCCCATTGAGGAGGGTCATAATGAATATGTATGAATTTCCTGTAAGACCCTACCCCTGAAGGGAGGGGCATGCTTTTGTTACTGTGTACAAATATATGTGTCCGTGCAAATAAACGATAGAATACTTGCAATTATGATCCAACTGTGTGGTATCTTATTCTTGTATTCTCCTGATCAGATCAGTAAAGGTAAGGTAAAGCAGAGGTGACTGAATATATCGAAGGTAATTATTTCACGTTATTATATGGGGGCTGCAAGTCCGGGATGGTAAACAAAGCGGGACATCTAATGGTCTCAGTTCTATGCTGGATAACGCAGGGAGACTCTGACAACCCCGGGTAAGCAAACAGAAGATTGGTTGCTTTACGATCACTGTTGCTTAGTCAGACCCTCTCTGTGCATCAGTCTAGCCACGTTAATATAGAACAAATTATACATTTATGTCACCCTTTTTACGCCATTTTTAGTAACCCGAAATATTCAGATCACACATTTTTAACAATGCATTGTATTTTGAAATAGTATTTTGTGACAGTAGAAATGTTACTGTTCTGTCTAAAGTAAATGTTGAATGAATGATGGACCACTATGGTTACCTTCACGGAACCAGCATGAAAGATTACACCCTGTGGTATCACTTTGGTAAAGTAAATCTGTAAAAATGTTTTGTGTTGTCTGACTGTCTGGTAAATATTAAGGTGAATAAGGTTCAGTGTCATCTAAAATTTCATGCTAAATTGTGCTGTGTGTACACAGTGTTATATTGAACCAATTAGGACACAGCCCTTATGGAATAGTGGTCTCTATGACCTATGTCACTACATGGAACTTGTGTAAAGTGTAAAAATAGTATAGTCCTATGTTATAAGATAAAAGATTATTATAGAGAATCACAATTGCGATAACAAGACCAACAGATTTTAAAACTACAGTTAATGTACAAAATGATGTGATCAGACAAACTGTCCTAGTATTGAGTTGTCATATTTGAAACAGAGGTTTTTGAAATTAATATAATGAGGTTTTTTAATAGTAAATAAAGAAAGGAGACTTGCAAACTCACATTGTCACATTGTTCCATGTCACACCTTGTTCAGATTGTAATTGTAGTTTTGTTTGACAATTTTAGTGGGCATTATTTTAGGACAAAAATAACGGCTGGCATTAAAGAACCAGTATAAATTCAGTTAACTGTTCAGGTCACTGATGAACACAAAGTAGTAGATTTTGTTATTATGGTTGGTTGCCATTTAGAGACAGAAATTGTGCAAAATAATAGCACTTTCACAGGGACAACAGATACAGAAGTCAAGGTCTCATTCATAGAAATAGATTGAGATGGTGGGAGGGGTTTGTTGTTTTTCATACAGCAGCCTTAGACAGATCCATAACAAATCCTAGCTAGCAATACACAGTTTTACTTCCTTGCACACAGACATATCCCGTCACACCGCAGGTGGATAAGGCCACGCCCTTGAACAAGTGGTTCAAGTCAGGTGACGGGAGTGAGAATATGGAACGTTCCCCTTTAGAAAAATAGTTGCATCGAAGGTCGGGAGAAAAAAAATCAGGAATGTCAATGTAATCTTAAGGAAAAGGGCCAATTTATCCCGAACAAGGGACCTTGGATTCTCAGGCTTGGCAGAAATTCCTAAATACAGATGGTTGCTAGTCACAGTTACAGGATTATATGGATATTTGAGACTTACAATATCACAACAAGTAAAGATGTACTTACAGTATTGTGATAAATGAAACCCACCAAAAAACAGCACAATATTACTCAGTTTTTACTAAGACAGAGATATATTTCATAGATGTTTCCTGTTACACAATAAAAAAGAGGAACTTCCTGAAGTTTCGAGACAACTTGAATTGTTAAAAATATGAATATTTTTAAGTCCTCTAGAATTTAGTTATAATAAACTGTTATTATGTGTGTGTATATATATATGTAGATTTTTGTTGAATAGATTTAGAGCAAATTGTCAGAAGCAGACCATTACAGTAAAACACTATAATGACAAATGCTGCTAACTATAGATTGTTAGATGTTTTGTGCCAGGGCTTTTCACGGCACCCTAAAGCATCAAAATGTTTTCAAGGCACCCCTAGGCCAAATGTTTCTTATTGAGAAATTTAGGAAAAAAGAAAAATTAAGTGCATTGTGTTTATATGTCACAGTTATCTGGTGAGGGACAGGATTTGCTCCTGTTTGTCCACATATATTATAATTAGCAGCCACCAGCACTGTTTTTGCCTGTTACATTGCACATAACTAACATGAATTGATCCTGGTCCATCAACCCAAGGCACCCCTGCAAGTGTCCTGAGGCACCCCAGGGTGCCTAGGCACACAGTTTTGGGAACCACGGCTTTATGCCCTGAATTAAATTAGTTCATATGTAATATTAAGTGTAATTACAGATTTTTTAAAGATTTAGAGGAAGTTGGGGAAAAAAATATATAGAAAAGAGGAAATATGTATATTAGAACAAAGCACCCGTATAAAATGTTGTTCAATCTTGGGACAGACTTTATAATCTAAGAATCAGATAAACCCAAAAGGTAATGTTTTAGCATAGATAGATATTCAAGGAAAAAAAACATCTTGACTAACCTCGTGGGAAGGTATGAAGACGCAGTAATCCATGTTGATGGAGCAGGTGTGTTATTTCCACAAGGTATGATCTTCACACAGGGCAGAAACTACAGTCTCTTAGTAATACAATTATGTGTAATGTCTGTGTGTGAAATAGAAGTAGCAAAATGAACTAAATGAGGAAGTACATTACTAGGCATTTGGTTGGGCGGACAGACAGTCCTACTCCGGAAGAGTAAGCCAACCCCTTTACCTATCAATGATAAATGAACGCCCATACAAAGTTTAATTCCTCACATCCTGTGACATAATGTCACAACATGTATTAAACTATTAGGAAATAAAAGTCAAATAGTATAAAAGAAAACTATATGCCAGAAATAGGAGTTGCTGGTTTTGTGTTTGTTTTTTTAGTTTTTTTCCCTGCAGACTTTGCTGATACCATGCTGCCCGATTTGGAAGGAAAGAAAAAAATGAATATTGGATGTCAGCATGCAACTGCAATGTCCACTCACCACAGAACAAACAGCAGCCAGCAGCCATCAGCAAATAAGTCCAAGCCTTCCTGTGGTCTGATGTCCTTGTGCAGTGCAGATCTCCACAGCAATACACCTATTCTGTCCAGAAATATGATGTCACCGGTTCTGGTGAAGTTCAATACAGACTGGTACAAGAGAAGTCATTGAAAGACTGCTAATAAACTGTCCCATTGTGCCTAAAATCGACACACCTTGCTGGATCAGATCCCACCATCAGGGGCCTGGTTTACGGTGAATGATTGGCCAATGCACTCTGCTCTATGCTTATCATCAAAGACTCACAAGAACTGTTAGCAAACAATACCGTTGTACATGATTAACTGAAGTGACTACACTGAAGCCATGTCACTGGTTCTCCAGGCTTGGAGACCCCTCTACACAGAAGACACCCAGCTTGTGATGATGACCTCCTGTTAACCACAACAACTAAAGCCAAAATGCCATAAGGAAACAGTGTCCCTACTCAAGTTCCTGGAAGAGCAAGACTGCAGGGCATTGAAAGACAAATTACAGCTCTGCAAACACAAAGTCATATTCTTGGGCCACTGCATTTCTCAAGGCATCAGATACCTGACAGAAGAGAGGAATAAGCTCATACTGCAAGCCAAGGTACCAAAGACTGTTAAACAAATAAGGTCATTCCTAGGCCTGGTTGGCTATTGCAGTGACTGGATCCATCTTGCATCAGTTTATATGCAAACCTTGTACGATGCTACAAAGAAGTCCATGCCCATCAGATGAAGAAATGTCTCAAGCGATTCAGCAACTAAAGGCAGCCATAGCTTCTTCACTGGCTCTAGGCTTTACAGACTATTCAAAATCCTTTTTCCTCTACTGTCATGAGGAAAAGGAACACGCACTGGGAGTCCTTACACAGCTACATGGGACAAAACAAAGACCTCTTGCTTACTACTCCAGCAAGCCTGAAAATATTATCCAAGAAGCACCTGCAGCTGTATTAAAAGACATTGTTCTCAATCATGAACTGACTGTACAAGTACCACATGTGGTAACTGAAATTCTGCAATAAGCAAGAACTAAGCACCTATCAGCAGCCAGACTCACCAAGTATGAAGTTTACATATTGAGTGCAACCAAGGCGACAATAAAGAGATGCATCTTAACCCGCCAACAATTCTCGTGTGAACATCAAATGTTCAAAATGGGGGAGAATATTGGAACAAGCACCTTCTACAAGCACACCTTTATCTACAGCAGCCCAGAGAATGGAAGTAGATTCGGAAGAAGGTGGAGGTGAGAAGCGAATATTCATGTCATAAATTTTTCCCATGATTGACTTGCTTTGATGAAACAAGAGACTCAGACATTCCCATACGTCCATGACACCCCCATACCCAATGCTCATTATGAACTGTATATTGATGGGTCCAGATATTATGAAGATGGCACACCCTACACCGGCTATGATGTCACCACAGAGAGTGAGGTGGTGATTTCTAGAGCCTTACCAGTACAGCTGTCAGCATAAGCAGCAGAACTTGTGGCCCTCACTAAAGCATTGAAACATGCGAAGAACACAACAGCAAACCTTTATACAGATTCCAGAGACAGCACGCTGACCTCATAAAAAAAACTTTTCCAAGCACTGATGAAGTCATACAAAGTAACTATCATAAAGATACAAGCACACACAGGGAACCAGACCAAAGAAAGCAATCTAGCAGATGCTGAAGCAAAGCAAGCTGCAATGACAAGTCCACAGAAAGAAAGAAGCAGTTACAGTACCAAAGAGCACAGAACTGCAGTATATGCCTGAAATACAAGTCCAAACTGACTACTCCAACATCTGCAAAGCTCAAAAGCTGAAAGTTAAGTTCAACGATGCAGTTTGCTAAAATGTTATTAAGGCCCAAACCTGATAAGGGTCTGAGGCTGTATTTTGTGCCTAGCAGCTACGATAAGTGACAGTAATATGGTTTATGGTAGTGATAATGAAGATACCTGATTACGTTTCTGATAAAGCAGAGAAGCCTCAGACATGGGCTGACTCAAATAGTACAGGCCCATTACCAAGTAGCAAAAATTAAAATTAAGAGATTGCTGGGTCTGTTCACTTTCCCCTTTTAATTCAAGATCCATGCATTACCACAGAAAAGGACCTTGGTATGTTTCTGAGTGCTGAAACTTTAAATCAAATGGTCTTTCGGGTCCAAACGGTCCTCCCACATGGGGTACCAAAAAAGGAAACAAATTATACCCAACAATAGTGATATACTGTTTAAACGATAATTATTATCAATTAAAAGGAATGTTGTCAGAACCCGTACCGTTAAAGTTGTCTACATAAAGCAGACAAATAGCACATAGGGAGGGACAGTGAAGTCACCATAGGCACTCCGGATCCTCAGTATGAGGTCCAAATTCACTTTCCAAATGTATTATTATTATGCATAAGAAAAGACAAATAGGATGGTCTACAAAGAATTGCAGACAAAAATAGCATGGGTGGTTAAACAAAACAGGCCCTGATAAGTTCTCCTTCCCTCTGGATGGAATCCACTGCGCTGGTCCCCTTCTGGCCAACCGGTTTCGATAGACTAGCTATCTTTTTCAAGGCATGGGATCCAAGCGTTGGTTAGGAGTCCCATTAACCACTATAGAGTTGATAAATATTAGCATCACTGGGTATCTTTGTAACTCCTCACTAGCTAATAGACTAGGTAGACATTCTGATAAGCAGAATGACCAAAAAGGATTATTTTTATGTCAGTGCCACAGATCAAAATTATTTGTAAATATTTAGATTTGTACCGTGCAGCTAAAAAACAGATATGTGTTTGGCTGTACCAAGAGCATGTTATAATTACCAGTCTGATGTAAATTGAAGAGACTATAGAGCAGCGGTTCTAAAAAAGTGGGTCCCGACTTTCTCAGCATGGGGTCATAACTCCCTATTGCTGCCCATCAGGCTGATTATTTTTCTAATCTCAGTCAGTGATTCAGGGAGTCTGGAACATCTGTTGAATTGTCTGTTATTCTCGACTCCTCCAATCACTCTGTGCCTCCACAAATGCTGCCATGCATGTGCTGTCTGCTGACTACACATGTGATGTTATGACCTTCTGCAGTAACTTGCTGGGGTCCAGTCATTATTTTTATTTCCTGATGGGATCCCAGAGAAAGATAGTTTGAGGAGCCCTGCTATAGAGGAACATAGCTAGAGTCAAGGATTTGAAGAAGCAGATTATTAAAGGGAATTCAGGATGGTTAATTTAGCTTAATCCAGCAACATGAATTACAGGAATTATGGGACATATAGTAGGTATAGCGATGTTTGCTTTAAATATTATAGAAATATTGTTACTTGCTTACAGTATGTCACTTTCAATATACTCATGTGTATGTTCTCTGTTTGCCAGAAGAAATGTAAATCAGCAATGACCAGATCGGTTTGGGAAACTCAGGAATGGTGGAGCACAGAAAGCAGAGAATCAGTCTGGCCTGATGGATGTGAGAGAATGGTCATCAGCCCTCTGAGACACAAGCAACAAGAGCAACATGTTTCAGAGAAATATCCACTATCACTATTAAGTTAGACTGTTTCGTCTGCAGTTAGGAAGATTTCACTGTATGATGTTCTTACCTATTCTGAGTATTCCTGGTCTAGGTAGTCCAGCTAAAACCATGTATGCAATATGTAGTTTGCGAATGAACATGACATCATGTTTAATTATTGTACAAAATGAGGGAATGATAGAGACCCCCCTGGGGTCTGCATATTCATATGGGTAATAGATAAGAATTATTACAAAGCACATATGAGCTGATAAATTTTACAATAAGTTAAACAATGTGATTTGTAAGCTGATATTTGGCTTTTGCAGCGTTAGCTGAAACATTAGAAGTTACACCCAGGTTTGAGGAAGTACTGAATTTCCAGACAGTGGTCAACTGTCTGTAAATAACCACAGAGGCAGCTAGAACCAGATTTCTGCCTATGTAAGGCATTAGGTACTTTCCAGACAAACAGCATTAGGGGGCAGGAATAATGGAGGTCTAGGGTAATCCAGTTTACTGGAAGTCCACTCCTATGTTACAAAATGGAAGTGCACGTTTGCTACGCAAATCATGTTTGAACCAATATTCTGGTTAAAGTCCAACCCCATTGAGGAGGGTCATAATGAATATGTATGAATTTCCTGTAAGACCCTACCCCTGAAGGGAGGGGCATGCTTTTGTTACTGTGTACAAATATATGTGTCCGTGCAAATAAACGATAGAATACTTGCAATTATGATCCAACTGTGTGGTATCTTATTCTTGTATTCTCCTGATCAGATCAGTAAAGGTAAGGTAAAGCAGAGGTGACTGAATATATCGAAGGTAATTATTTCACGTTATTATATGGGGGCTGCAAGTCCGGGATGGTAAACAAAGCGGGACATCTAATGGTGAGAGAGAGAGGGTGAGGCGAGAGAGAGAGAGGGTGAGGCGAGAGAGAGAGGGTGAGGCGAGAGAGAGAGAGGGTGAGGCGAGAGAGAGAGGGTGAGGCGAGAGAGAGAGAGAGGGTGAGGCGAGAGAGAGAGAGAGAGGTTGAGGCGAGAGAGAGAGAGGGTGAGGCGAGAGAGAGAGGGTGAGGCGAGAGAGAGAGAGGGTGAGGCGAGAGAGAGAGAGAGAGAGGGGGGGTGAGGCGAGAGAGAGAGAGGGGGGTGAGGCGAGAGAGAGGGTGAGGCGAGAGAGTGTGAGGCGAGAGAGGGTGGAGAGAGAGAGAGAGGGTGGAGAGAGAGGGGAGAGAGGGTGGAGAGAGAGAGAGGGTGGAGAGAGAGAGGAGAGAGAGAGAGGGTGGAGAGAGAGAGTGGGTGGAGAGAGAGAGAGTGGGTGCAGAGAGAGGGTGAAGAGAGAGAGGGTGGAAAGAGAGAGAGAGGGTGGAGAGAGAGAGAGAGGGTGGAGAGAGAGAGAGAGGGTGGAGAGAGAGAGAGAGAGGTGGAGAGAGAGAGGGAGAGAGGGTGGAGAGAGAGAGGGTGGAGAGAGAGGGTGAGGAGAGAGAGAGGGTGAGGCGAGAGAGAGAGAGTGGAGAGAGAGAGGGTGGAGAGAGAGAGAGGGTGGAGAGAAAGGGTGGAGAGAGAGGGTGGAGAGAGAGGGTGGAGAGAGAGAGGGTAGAGAGAGAGGGTGGAGAGAGGGTGAGGCGAGAGAGAGAGGGTGGAGAGAGAGAAAGGGTGAGGCGAGAGAGGGTGAGGCGAGAGAGAGAGAGTGAGGGTGAGAGAGAGAGTGAGGGTGAGGCGAGAGAGAGAGAGAGGGTGAGGCGAGAGAGAGGGTGAGGCGAGAGAGAGAGAGGGTGAGGTGATAGAGACCCCCCTGGGGTCTGCATATTCATATGGGTAATAGATAAGAATTATTACAAAGCACATATGAGCTGATAAATTTTACAATAAGTTAAACAATGTGATTTGTAAGCTGATATTTGGCTTTTGCAGCGTTAGCTGAAACATTAGAAGTTACACCCAGGTTTGAGGAAGTACTGTATTTCCAGACAGTGGTCAACTGTCTGTAAATAACCACAGAGGCAGCTAGAACCAGATTTCTGCCTATGTAAGGCATTAGGTACTTTCCAGACAAACAGCATTAGGGGGCAGGAATAATGGAGGTCTAGGGTAATCCAGTTTACTGGAAGTCCACTCCTATGTTACAAAATGGAAGTGCACGTTTGCTACGCAAATCATGTTTGAACCAATATTCTGGTTAAAGTCCAACCCCATTGAGGAGGGTCATAATGAATATGTATGAATTTCCTGTAAGACCCTACCCCTGAAGGGAGGGGCATGCTTTTGTTACTGTGTACAAATATATGTGTCCGTGCAAATAAACGATAGAATACTTGCAATTATGATCCAACTGTGTGGTATCTTATTCTTGTATTCTCCTGATCAGATCAGTAAAGTTAAGGTAAAGCAGAGGTGACTGAATATATCGAAGGTAATTATTTCACGTTATTAGAGGCGAGAGAGAGAGAGAGGGTGAGGAGAGAGAGAGGGTGAGGAGAGAGAGAGGGTGAGGAGAGAGAGAGGGTGAGGCGAGAGAGAGAGAGGGTGAGGCGAGAGAGGGTGAGGCGAGAGAGAGAGAGGGTGAGGCAAGAGAGAGAGAGGGTGAGGCGAGAGAGAGAGAGGGTGAGGCGAGAGAGAGAGAGAGGGTGAGGCGAGAGAGAGAGAGGGTGAGGCGAGAGAGAGAGAGAGAGGGTGAGGTGAGAGAGGGTGGAGAGAGAGAGAGAGGGTGGAGAGAGAGAGAGAGGGTGGGTGGATAGAGAGAGAGAGGGTGGAGAGAGAGAGAGGGTGG
>NC_139219.1:118185549-118418049 GCF_055691185.1 Crinia signifera | reverse complement strand
GCACGCTCAGAGAGCAGATAAAGGGCGGGAAGGGGATTAAAAATAGGTCCTGGCATTTAAAGTACACAGGCCCACCTTGGTGTCAATAGTGTCAACACATTTGTGCGCGAGCGCTCAGGAAAAGAGGGTGTGGACACTCAAAATTGGCCTTGTGTAGTGTTCCACACCATATACCACTTCTACACATTCTGCAACAAAATAATAGACCCCATTATACTTGCCCCTTACACATTATGCCAAACGTATTGAGCCAAAATTCACATAATGCCACGCGGATTGAGCCAAAATTCACATAATGCCACGCGGTGTCAGCAGCGCTGACAATCTCGCTGCTGCGGCACCGCCACAGCAGCGTCCCGACACCCGGGCAGCGCGCTCACTTCCGCCCGGCAGCTGCCAGGCAGGTGAGGTCAGGTCCGCCCGGCCGCGGCGCGTCACTTCCGCCCGGCCGGGGGACGAGAGTGTAGTACAGGCCGCGGCGCCCGGCGGTTGCTTAGCAACCAGGGGACGCCGGGCTGCGCGCGTTCGGCCACCTGAAAATAAGATATAATTATGGGGGCCGGATCAGGCGGCGGTGGCTGGTTGGCCAGAGGATCCCTTTTAAGGGATCTGGCTCAGCTCAGCCCCGCCGGTGATATTGTTTCGCACAGAGTGCTAGCTACACTCTGCTGTCCCGGTCCTCTAGTGCCTTCAGAGAGTGTCCAGCCTCCTGGTCACTTTCGGTGTCACGTCCTGGTTCAGTCTCCGTCCGGTTCTGGTCCTGTCGGGGTCCAGTCCACGTCTGGCTCCTCATTGTTCAGCGCCATTTCCATCTTGCCCTGCCGAGTCGTCTCCGGTGTGCACGTTACCATCCAGTGCTGCCAGTGGGTCGGGTCGAGTCCGGTCACGTAAGTGCTCCAGTGGAGCCTGGTAGCGTAGTTCTTTATTTGTTGCGGGCAAGCTGCCCTTATCCTCTGTTTGTTTTATTATCTTAGTCCGAATCCAGCTCGCCGTGTATCGGAGAGACCCACGGCGGTGGATTCACCTGCTTTGGGGTACCGTTGTTATTATCAGGGTATCATCTGGTATTGGCGTGTTTGTGTGGTAGCACCCCGTTATTATTTGTATTGTGCCTGTGACTCTGTCACCCTCCCCGTCCTTGGCCTGGTGCCGTTAGACAGGGTGTTCTATTCAGTTAGGGCCTTATAGTCAGATTCTCCTTTTGGTCCGGTCCCTGACAGTCGCCGTGGGCTTGTCCCAACATAAAACCTGGTTGCATCGGGGTTGGAGCAGGCTTAACCTGCTCCCTCGAACGCGGCGACTAAAGGAGAAGCCTAGCACCTTGCAGCCTGCGGTCACTTGCCCGGGACGGCCAACAGAGTTAGTGTAGGGCTTTGCCGTGGCCGTTCTAAACAGCGGTCCCGGCTGAGGGCTCAGCCCACCACCAGTTGCTGTATACACCCACGTTCGTAACATTATCACCGGCCTAACAGATTATATAAATCTCATTTATATAATATACCTGTTTTGTCCGTGGGTGTTAGTGGTTGTGCGGAGCTCTCATTATGAATCCTACCTCCCCTTCGTTAGACGCCCAGGTTGTGGGTCTAACGCAAATGGTTCAGGAATTGTCACTCCGGGTAACTAATCAGGAGAGAGGGTCTCGTTCTCCCCCGGTAGTAACACCTGAACCAAAAATGAATATGCCTGACCGGTTCTCTGGTAATAGAAAGGAGTTTTTTAACTTCAGAGAGAATTGTAAGTTATACTTTCGACTCCGACCTAAATCTTCTGGGTCAGAGGCTCAAAGGGTGAGCTTGGTTATCTCCTGGTTGCAGGGTGACCCGCAGACGTGGGCTTTTGGTTTGCCCTCGGATAGTCCTGTGTTGGCCTCGGTGGATAACTTTTTTAAGTCCTTGGGTTTGCTTTATGATGACCCGGATAGAGAGGCGTCGGCAGAGTCTCACTTACGGGCATTAAAACAAGGAAAAGATCCCGTCGAAGTGTATTGCACTGAGTTCCGCCGGTGGGCGAATGATTGTGGGTGGAACGATCCAGCTCTGCGTAGCCAGTTCCGGTGGGGACTGTCGGATACCATCAAAGATAGTTTGATCCAATACCCGGTGCCTGGCTCGCTAGATAAACTCATGGAGTTGTCTATCAAGATAGACCGTCGGCTCCGTGAACGCAGAGCCGAAAGATCTTCACTTCCTCGTCCTATCCCATATGTCATGGATTCCTCGGAGGATGTCGAGGAACCCATGCAATTGGGGTCCATCCGGATTACCCCTGAGGAGAGAGCTCGTAGGATTGGGGCTGGTCTTTGTCTGTACTGTGGACGTAGGGGTCACCAGTACCGCTCTTGTCCAAACAAGGCAGTAAAAGGTCAGGCCAAGTAAATGAGGAGGAGATTCACTTGGGCCTTAAACTGTTCTCCTCCCAGAACTCCCTATTGATTCCCACTACCCTTACATATAGGGAGATTATTTTTGATTGCTCTGCCTTTGTTGATAGTGGTGCAGCCGGCAATTTTTTGGATGCCGCCTTAGCCGAGAGACTCGGTATCCCCGCCATTTCTTTAGGACAATGCATTACCATGCGAGGCTTAGATGGTAGTTCATTGCCCAATGGGGAGATTTTTTTTCGTACTCCCAATCTGCAGCTCACTGTCGGCTCTCTGCATAAAGAGGAAATTTCATTTCTCTTGGTTTCCTGTCCTGCTGTACCGCTGGTCTTGGGACATCCTTGGTTAGTCCGACATAGCCCGCAGATTAATTGGAAGACAGGGGACATTGTTCAGTGGAACCCCACTTGTTTTGGTTCATGTATCAATACCTCTTTTCTTCAGGCTTCTGTGTCACTGTCTGCTGTCCCTGCGGCATACTCTGACTTTGTAGACGTTTTTTCCAAGGGTAAGGCAGATAAGCTGCCGCGCCATCGTCCATACGATTGCGCTATCCAGCTTATTCCAGACGCCCCCTTGCCTAAGGGGAGGCTTTACTCCTTGTCAATTCCAGAGACCAAGGCCATGAATGAGTACATTCAGGAGAGTTTGGAGAAGGGATTTATTCGGCCGTCAAAATCGCCACTTAGCGCTGGATTCTTCTTTGTGGCTAAGAAGGACGGGTCCCTGCGTCCTTGTATTGATTTCCGGGCTTTAAATAAAATCACGGTGAAAAATGCGTACCCGCTCCCTCTTATTTCTGTTCTCTTTGACCAATTGAGGTCCGCCACTGTGTTTTCTAAAATTGACCTAAGAGGGGCGTACAACCTCATACGAATAAAAGCAGGGGATGAGTGGAAGACGGCATTTAGCACGCACTCTGGGCAATACGAGTATTTAGTTATGCCCTTCGGGCTATCCAACGCCCCTGCCGTGTTTCAAGATTTTATTAACGATGTCTTACGGGATTTTCTGGGGAGTTTCGTGGTCGTCTATTTGGATGACATCCTCATTTATTCCAAAGATCTTGATTCACATAGGGCCCAAGTAAGGCAGGTTCTGCAAAAATTACGAGAAAATTGTTTATTTGCCAAACTTGAAAAATGCGAGTTTGAGGTATCCCAAAACTCATTCCTTGGGTATATAATTTCGGCTGAGGGCTTCAGCATGGATCCCAAGAAGCTTCAGGCGGTAGTTGATTGGGTACAGCCTACCAATCTTAAGGCAGTCCAAAGGTTTCTTGGGTTTGCCAATTACTATCGACGCTTCATCCATTCCTTTTCATCCATTGTAGCTCCCCTGGTTGCCCTGACCAAAAAAGGGTCGGATCCAGGTAATTGGTCTTTACAAGCCAAACAGGCCTTTCAAACCCTCAAACAAGCGTTTGTTTCTGCGCCTATTCTCAGACATCCTGACCCGGATTGTCCCTTTGTGGTGGAGGTGGATGCCTCCGAAGTAGGAGCAGGAGCAGTACTATCACAAACCAACCCTAAAACCCAGATTCTTCACCCTTGCGCGTATATGTCTAGAAAATTCTCTGCGGCTGAAACCAACTATGACGTTGGTGATAGAGAGTTATTAGCCATCAAGTGGGCCTTCGATGAATGGAGGCATTGGCTAGAAGGTGCTAATCATCAAGTGTTGGTGTTAACGGACCACAAAAACCTGCAATATATTGAAGCTGCTAAGCGACTTAATGCCCGGCATGCTCGCTGGGCTTTATTTTTTACACGCTTCAATTTTCTTATTACTTATAGACCCGGTCCAAGGAATGTTCGAGCGGATGCGCTCTCACGGTGCTTTATTCCGCAACATTCAAGTCAGGAGACGGCCGCCCCCATTCTTCCTGCCTCTTGTATACGGGCTGGTCTCAGTTTGACCCTAGAGGGGCTTATTCGTCAGGCCCAGGGCCAGGCTCCAGCCCAGACTCCTAGGGGTCGTTTATTTGTCCCGGAGACACTTAGACGGAGAGTGCTTACTGACTTTCATGATAATAAGACTGCTGGACATCCGGGGGTCCATAAGACCATGGACTTATTGGCCCGTGTAGTATGGTGGCCAGGTATGTTCAGGGATGTCAAAGAATTTGTGCAGTCATGTCTTATTTGTGCCAGACATAAAGTGCCCCGGTCTAGGCCCTTTGGCGAGCTTTTGCCCTTATCCATTCCATCAAGGCCATGGTCACACATTGCCATGGATTTCGTGGTAGGCTTGCCAGTGTCAGCCGGCTGTCGAACCATCTGGGTAATCATTGACAGGTTTTCCAAAATGGCACACTTTGTGGCCTTGAAGCAATTGCCTTCGGCCAGAGAATTGGCTTCATTGTTTTTGCGGCATATCTTCAGGCTACATGGACTGCCCACTGACATTGTTTCCGACAGGGGTCCGCAATTTGTGGCACAGTTCTGGAGATCATTCTGTGCCTCTCTCAAGATCAAACTGAGCCTGACTTCAGCTTTCCACCCTCAGTCCAACGGACAAACTGAACGGCTGAATCAGTCTTTGAAGCAGTACTTGCGATGTTTCATCTCTAAGTTACAAAACGATTGGGTAGAATATCTCCCCATAGCCGAATTTGCATACAACAATGCGGTACATTCTGCTTCTAAAGTTTCGCCTTTTTTCGCAGTCTATGGTTATCATCCCCAGGCAAATTCTTTTTCTCAGGCTTCGCCCTCGACTCCATCCAGGGTCTTTCGTTTTAAGTCCACATGGAAAAAGATTCATGACGCCCTGAAGGAAACAGCTTTCAAAGAGAAGAGGTTTGCGGATAAATCTAGACGGTCTTGTCCGTTCAAAGTTGGTGATTGGGTATGGTTGTCGACCCGGAATATCAGATTACACCAACCTTCTGCAAAATTTGGGCCAAGGTTCATTGGTCCATATAAGATTGTTAAAAGGGTTAATCCGGTTGCATTCCGGTTGTTGCTTCCTAAGTCCCTCAGGATTGCAAAAACCTTTCATGCTTCTCTATTAAAGCCTGTCTTCTTTTCCTGCAAATTTCCTCATAAAATAATCAGAGGAGTTCCTTCGGTGGACATACAGGGGCAACAGGAGTTCCTGGTTGAAAGAATTTTAGACTCCAAATTTGTCCGTGGTTCCGTCCACTTTTTAGTCCACTGGAAGGGGTTTGGGCCTGAAGAACGGTCATGGGTCCCCGATAGGGATGTCCATGCTCAAAGCCTTAAGAAAAAATTCTTTCGGGAGTTTCCCCATAAGCCTGGGGGTAGAGGGTTTAAAACCTCTCCTCAAGGGGGGGGTACTGTCAGCAGCGCTGACAATCTCGCTGCTGCGGCACCGCCACAGCAGCGTCCCGACACCCGGGCAGCGCGCTCACTTCCGCCCAGCAGCTGCCAGGCAGGTGAGGTCAGGTCCGCCCGGCCGCGGCGCGTCACTTCCGCCTGGCCGGGGGACGAGAGTGTAGTACAGGCCGCGGCGCCCGGCGGTTGCTTAGCAACCAGGGGACGCCGGGCGGCGCGCGCTCAGCCACCTGAAAATAAGATATAATTATGGGGGCCGGATCAGGCGGCGGTGGCTGGTTGGCCAGAGGATCCCTTTTAAGGGATCTGGCTCAGCTCAGCCCCGCCGGTGATATTGTTTCGCACAGAGTGCTAGCTACACTCTGCTGTCCCGGTCCTCTAGTGCCTTCAGAGAGTGTCCAGCCTCCTGGTCACTTTCGGTGTCACGTCCTGGTTCAGTCTCCGTCCGGTTCTGGTCCTGTCGGGGTCCAGTCCACGTCTGGCTCCTCATTGTTCAGCGCCATTTCCATCTTGCCCTGCCGAGTCGTCTCCGGTGTGCACGTTACCATCCAGTGCTGCCAGTGGGTCGGGTCGAGTCCGGTCACGTAAGTGCTCCAGTGGAGCCTGGTTGCGTAGTTCTTTATTTGTTGCGGGCAAGCTGCCCTTATCCTCTGTTTGTTTTATTATCTTAGTCCGAATCCAGCTCGCCGTGTATCGGAGAGACCCACGGCAGTGGATTCTCACCTGCTTTGGGGTACCGTTGTTATTATCAGGGTATCATCTGGTATTGGCGTGTTTGTGTGGTGGCACCCCGTTATTATTTGTATTGTGCCTGTGACTCTGTCACCCTCCCCGTCCTTGGCCTGGTGCCGTTAGACAGGGTGTTCTATTCAGTTAGGGCCTTATAGTCAGATTCTCCTTTTGGTCCGGTCCCTGACAGTCGCCGTGGGCTTGTCCCAACATAAAACCTGGTTGCATCGGGGTTGGAGCAGGCTTAACCTGCTCCCTCGAACGCGGCGACTAAAGGAGAAGCCTAGCACCTTGCAGCCTGCGGTCACTTGCCCGGGACGGCCAACAGAGTTAGTGTAGGGCTTTGCCGTGGCCATTCTAAACAGCGGTCCCGGATGAGGGCTCAGCCCACCACCAGTTGCTGTATACACCCACGTTCGTTACACGCGGATTATTCTTTATTCCCAGCGGTGGCAGGCGGCATTTCAAGGAAAAAAAACCTAACCCCATTGCACCTACCCCACACTGTCCCCCATCGCACCAGCCCCACACTGTCCCCATCGCACCAGCCCCACACTGTAGTCTCCCATCACACCAGCCCCACACTGTAGTCTCCCATCACACCAGCCCCACACTGTCCCCATCACACCAGCCCCACACTGTAGTCTCCCCATTGCACCTGCTTCACACTGTAGTCTCCCCATTGCTCCAGCTCGCACTGTAGTCTCCCCATTGCAACAGCCCCACACTGTCACCATCGCACCAGCCCCACACTGTCTTTCATCACAACAGCCCCTTAAATTGTAAGCCATCAAAATGTCACCCTTATACTGTATGTAGAAATGGAGGCGGGTGGCTGGTGCAGCAGTAAACGGGAGGCCGAGGCAGAAGCGTGGGAGGGTGGAGGAAGGAGAGGCAGTCAGGACATGGTGGCAGCGGGGGTAGCCGGCGACATCATGCAGCAGTCTGACTGTACTCACCACCAGACGGTCCACACCAGGGCAGCGCTGCAGGGCTGACCAGTCTCCTCCTGTGGTCCAGGCGGCGCAGCTCCCGAGGTACGCGTCCACTGTCCTGTGATCTGGAAGACGGGGCAGCTGGGAGGCGGCACACGCGTATTGGCTCCTCTGTCAATCACAGGTCATGTGTACATGTGTCCAATCCTCACAGACAAGGGCGGGCATACAATATGCAAAAAGAAATCGGGATATGACCTGTAATGGCGCGCTGCTGCCTATGAGATGTACTTTCCCTGGTTATCACCCAATAACCGTAAAATATCACAAATATAACAAAGCGGGATTTCCAAGTCCTTGGCGCAACACTTGAAGTAGGTAAGTCTGGAGATCTTTTCCCTCAGGGATTTTCTTACTTTTCAAGGGTGTTTTCAACAGTACATAAAAAAGAGGGGGATCATTGGTTAGAAATATCTCAACCCCAATGCGGGGAAACTGCAATGAAGAAGATATAGATATAGGCGTACCCCTACTCACGGTAAGTAAGGTGATGTATAGGCCCGTAGCAGTTTCTTTATAGTTTTCTTTCTTTAGTTCTCTTTTTCTTCTTTTCTCTTTCCCTCTGTTAAGGATTTTTGTTCTCCGTTTGGACGTGCAAATGAAGATAAGGAGTGAAGGTTAGTAAGCAGATTTTTTCAATGTGATTAACACCCCGTGCAGGTTCAGATGTGGGAAAGATGTGGTTGTCGTACCTTACTCACCCCAAAATAGAGTAAGATACACATATAAAGGTTTCTTTGTGAAGAATAGTTGATTGCTACAATAAAACGTGGATATGCGTACCGCACTCACGTGTGAAGGTGCGGGGTATATACCCGTAGCGTTTTCTTTATCTGTGCAGATTTCTGTTGATCCGTGAAGGGCGATATTTTCTCCCAAATAAATGGATTATAGGAAATGAAGATATAGGGTGGAGGTTAATAAATCAATTATTATATTATGATAAACACCCAGTGTGGATTCAGACGTGAGAGGGGTGTGATTATCGTACCTTACTCACCCCAAAATGGAGTAAGATACACATATAAAGGTTTCTTTGTGAAAAATAACCAATTACTGCAATAAACCGTGGATATGCGTACCGCACTCACGTAGGTAGGTGCGGGATATGTGCCCGTAGCGTTTTCTTTGTCAACGTAGGTTTCTATTAATCCGTGAGGAACGGTGTTTCTCCCAAGTAAATGGATGGAGATAAATGTAAAAATAAAATGGATTAATATTGTATCTTGTGTGTACCCCTGTACATAAATTCGAGGGTATGGGAAGAAGTGGGTGTCTTTTATGAACCAAGGGGGAGGTAACTGCAGCGTACCGTGACTCACAATGAGGAGTGTAGATAAACGCCCAAAAAGGTTTCTTTTATAGAGGAAAGTACAGCTTCACCACGTGATGTATATAAGTGTATAGCAATATATACCCAAGCATGAACCAATATGAAATCTGCGTACCCAAACTTACAATGATGTAAGTTTTTTCACCACTTATAAAGGTTTCTTTACACTTTAGATGGAGATCAATCAGTAGAGGTATTTTTCTCCCAAATACGACAAAAAATTGTTTAAAAATTATTAGTCCTTTATTCCATAGTAAAAAAAGTTAAAAAATGAAAATCCTCCATCCCAACAATGGTAGGATTATACAAGAGTCCAAAAATTGTCCACAAATATCCGCATTAGATCCCAGAGGAAATACAAAAATACAAAAATACAAAAATAAAAATAAAAAATACCGATAAAAATACAATGTTTAAAATACATACAGTGAATCCAAGATGGAAAGGATGATGGCTGCTCACTCTCCACAGAACTGGTCAACGCGTTTCGGTGTATACAAACACCTTTTTCAAGACATGTCTGTGGAGGGTGAGTGACCATCTTTTATACCTAGAGCAGCCTATCACAGCAAACAGGAAGTGAGGTTTGCACAATTAACTTCCTTTTTCGTATGTAGCTAAAAAAACATACAGAATAACATAACAATAGCAGTATAATGCTAAATAAATGTTATATATATTACATCTGGAGTATTATTTATTCAAAACATGTGAAATAATCCAGCGTGACAAGTACATTCCATATCCGGTATAAGCGGTCACCATGACAACCGCTGATTCGCTTCCGGACGTATATTTCAAATGGCTATATGCCAGAAGTTTTCAACTGGAAGGGTAGAAAATAGAGGGCTGAATGAATGCCGCATAGTGACAATAACATATAGCATTCATGATAAGGTTTAACAGTTCATAACGCTATACGAGTGTGTCTATCTCCCCCGCTTCCGGCTGCTGGAACGCATGCTACGGAAGCCTAGGGTGGTCAAAACACTCGAATGCGTGTCTGTTTCCGGGATTTTGACCCGCACGCTGCAGTTCATGGCGCCGTACGAGTGTGTATATCTCCCCCGCCTCCGGCTGCTGGAACGCATGCTACGGAAGCCTAGGGTAGCCAAAAAACACTCGAATGCGCATCTGTTTCCGGGATTTTGACCCGCACGCTGCAGCAACCAGTGTTCCTCTGTCTGGAAGCGTAGCCGTTGTCATGGTGACGCGTATATCTAGGACAGAGTGAAAAAAACAATATTAATACAGGCACAATGGTGGAAATATACTTAGATCTATATGGGATACGATAGTACAGTATTAAGATGTTGTGGTGGGGGAATTTAAGCATAATTTATATTTCATCTTTGCACGTATATTATGTCTAGTAATTCTGATACAATATCCTATTAATGGTTACATATTGTGCTCATAACTACACATAAGTTTAAAAGGATGTAATCAAGTAACATATATATTTCAAATGTGTATAACAGCGATATTTGAGCCTGGGTTATGCTTACAAGAACCACTTCAGCTCAAAATCGCTGTTAAGCCCTCCTGGTAACAAGGTTTTACAATTAAAGATGAGGTTCATCTCGGCCTTAGCTAGAGATGGTGTATTATCATTATGCCTGATATTTTTGTTCACTACTTTAAGGCCACAAAAAAATGTTATCTCTGCCGGGGAGCAATTGTGTACATTTTTAAAATGTGATGATAGGGCATGGCCCTCTAGGCCCTTTTTGATGTTCCTAATGTGCTCTCCGAGTCTAACTTTTAGGGCTCTTGTAGTGCGGCCTATATAGTGCTTATTGCAACTACATTGTATGGTATAAATCACATTCTTCACGTTACACGTGATAAAATCTTTAATGTCCATTTTGAACCCGTTAATCTCATAGGAGGTTATTTTGTTGGTGCCATTGCTTTTAGTATTTTTGCACCCCATGCAGCTTCCACATCTGAAAAAACCTTTTGTGGTTATTCTAGACATGTGAGGTTTGGAGGTGAAATTACTTCTAACCAAACTTGTTTTAATGTTTGGAGCTTTGCGATAGATGTGTTTAGGAACTTCAGGGATAATGTTCTTCAATATTGGATCACATAACAAAACCTTCCAATGCTTTTTAAAAATCTTTTCCACTTTTTTATGTTCTTCAGTGTACGTAGATACAAAAGCCAATGCGAAAGGGTTATCCTTATTTTTTCCATTGTTCTGGTTCTTATGGCGTACAGTTTCCCTCTTTTTAAGGGGCTCAATTTCACCGTCTAGTTTAGTTTTTTCATAGCCACAGGCCTCAAATTTTGTTTTCATTTCTGTTGCCTGTTCTAGGAATATTTTATCATCGGAACAATTTCTTCGTAACCGTTGGAATTGTCCCTTTGGAATTGAGTTAAGCCATTGGCTATGATGGCAACTGGAGGTGGGGATATATGTGCCAGAATCAGTTGGTTTACGAAAGTTCTTATGTTTTAATACTCCATCTTCTACATATACGGTGACGTCGAGGAAATTGATACTCATTTCCTCGATTTCAAAGGACAATTTTATATTGAGATCGTTATTATTGAGAAGATCACAAAACATACTCAAAGACTCTCTGTCCCCCTCCCAAACGAAAAAAATGTCGTCGATGTATCTTGCATAGGACACCAGATTCGCCCCAAAAGGGTTATTAGCCCAGATGTTATTCAGCTCCCATGCCCCCATGAATAAGTTGGCATAGCTTGGGGCGAATCTGGTGCCCATAGCAGTGCCCGTGCGCTGCACATAGAAGACATCGTTAAAAATGAAGAAATTGTTTTGCAAGATAAATGTTATGCTGTCCAGAACAAAATCTTGAAGACCCTGTGATTTTTCTGATAGGGCAAGAAAGTGCTTAGAACTTTGTATACCTCTATCATGCTCTATGATGGTATACAAAGAGCCTACGTCGGCTGTTACGAGGAGGAAGTTTTCCTTCCATGTAATTGAATCGATAAGTTTTAGAAAATCGCCTGTATCTTTGAGGTGAGATTTATTAAGTAAGACAAGCGGTTGGAGATGGTGATCTACAAAAATTGACAGGTTGCTGGTAATTGACTCCACCCCCGAGATTATGGGTCTCCCGGGTGGGTCTATAAGGCTTTTGTGCACCTTAGGCAGTACATAAATGACTGGGGTAGTGGGTTTGTCATTAAGGAGGAATTTTGCTTCTCCCGAGGAAATGATGTTTTTGTTCAAAGCCATATTAATAAGGGTTTCTAATTTTTCGATAGTATTAGACGTAGGGTCTCCTCTAAGTTTTTTATATGTCTGTTTGTCTTGCAATTGCCTGATAATCTCAGCTTCATATTTTTCTATATCTAGAATAACAATCCCCCCCCCCCTTATCAGCTGGTTTAACTATGATTTTTTTATTTTCCTTTAAACTCTTCATAGCCAGCTTTTCTTTTGCGGTAAGGTTTGATATGCCTTTGTCAATTTTTATGGACTTAATATCCTCTAGTACCAATGTGGAAAAAGTTTCCACATATGGACCTTTGCAGTGCTGAGGGAAAAAAATTGATTTTGGTTTAAATTTTGATATGGTGTTTTCATTTTCTGGACTTTGTTCAATCTCCTCATTTTTATGATAGAATTTTCTTAGGGCTAGTTTCCTTGAGAATCTCTGTAAATCGATGTATAAATCGAAGTTATTCACATGATTTGTTGGGGCATATTTTAGCCCTTTCTGTAAGAGGGTTATTTCCTCTTGGGATAAATCGTAAGAACTCAAGTTAAAAATTTTGGTGGCCATTAGAGAAGAGTTGTTATCACTCTCATCACTATTTGAGACTATTGTGGGAGTTTTGGTCTTTTTTTTCCTTTTATTTTTATAAGGTTTAGATTTCCTTGTGATGGCTGGTGATTTTCTCTTTCCTCCCCTTTTGCCTCTATATTGGGACCGGTATCCTATCTGTTTGGGGATGAGGTATGACTCATCTCTAAAAAAGGAGAGTAACATGGATCAACATTGTCCGTGAAAGAGTCTTCCAGTATTAAAGGGCTATATCTGTTTTGTGTTTTAAAATTTACAGAATCGTTTCTTCGTCTATCACTGTTGTCTCCCCTAGAAGTTTTTGGAGGAATTCTCCATTCAGGTGTTCTTTTAGTATCATTTTTATGATACCTGTTTGTTTTGTTAAAGTTATATTTGTTCCAATGGGATGTATGATTTGTCTCCCTTCGGTCGTATACGTTCTGATACCGATAGGGTGAACGTGTTCTATTGTATCTTGGGTGTTCTATATCATTATCACGGGTCCTCTCACTATAATTGGTTCTCTCTGTATAATTCGTCCTATGTTTATATGGCTCATGGATGTAGTTTTTCCTAGTGTAATTCCTTCTTTGTCCCTGTATGGGTTGTTTGGTCTCGTTAAAGGCATTTTTCACTGGATTTTTAATTTTGTTTATTTCTTCTGGGCTCTTATTTAGTTCTTCTTTGTCCCTTTTAAATTTCTTTACTTTTCTTTGTATTATGGCTCTTTCTGCTCTCCTAACATTAGATGTAATGGTTTGTTCTAGCAATTTGAAATCTTCGTTTTTAGCATAAGGGAGGGCTAACGATTTATACATTTTAATTTCTTCCTCCACTTTTTCTAACTCTCTCCTTCGTTCTTTGATAATCAAAGTCATGAGTGAAAATGAACACTCATTGATGATTATTTCCCATTGTTTTTTAAATTCCTCTCTTGCAGTGGAGAAGGTTGAGGTTTTATTAATTTTCAAACCCTTGGGGATCAGTTTTTGGGATAGATATTTCTCCAATGTAATGACCTCCCATAATATTTTACTCTCTTTAAGTAACATTGACTCTAGTTTTTCCATAATGCCCTCTAGGTCTTCATCTATTAATTCTATCTCATCAGAGTTGTCTTCAAACATTTTTTCAAAGTTGGAACAACGTTGTTCCCTAAATTGGAACATAATGTATGGCAGCCTTTACTGGTCCTCCTGAAATAGGTGACACAACAAATACAATATGCAAAAAGAAATCGGGATATGACCTGTAATGGCGCGCTGCTGCCTATGAGATGTACTTTCCCTGGTTATCACCCAATAACCGTAAAATATCACAAATATAACAAAGCGGGATTTCCAAGTCCTTGGCGCAACACTTGAAGTAGGTAAGTCTGGAGATCTTTTCCCTCAGGGATTTTCTTACTTTTCAAGGGTGTTTTCAACAGTACATAAAAAAGAGGGGGATCATTGGTTAGAAATATCTCAACCCCAATGCGGGGAAACTGCAATGAAGAAGATATAGATATAGGCGTACCCCTACTCACGGTAAGTAAGGTGATGTATAGGCCCGTAGCAGTTTCTTTATAGTTTTCTTTCTTTAGTTCTCTTTTTCTTCTTTTCTCTTTCCCTCTGTTAAGGATTTTTGTTCTCCGTTTGGACGTGCAAATGAAGATAAGGAGTGAAGGTTAGTAAGCAGATTTTTTCAATGTGATTAACACCCCGTGCAGGTTCAGATGTGGGAAAGATGTGGTTGTCGTACCTTACTCACCCCAAAATAGAGTAAGATACACATATAAAGGTTTCTTTGTGAAGAATAGTTGATTGCTACAATAAAACGTGGATATGCGTACCGCACTCACGTGTGAAGGTGCGGGGTATATACCCGTAGCGTTTTCTTTATCTGTGCAGATTTCTGTTGATCCGTGAAGGGCGATATTTTCTCCCAAATAAATGGATTATAGGAAATGAAGATATAGGGTGGAGGTTAATAAATCAATTATTATATTATGATAAACACCCAGTGTGGATTCAGACGTGAGAGGGGTGTGATTATCGTACCTTACTCACCCCAAAATGGAGTAAGATACACATATAAAGGTTTCTTTGTGAAAAATAACCAATTACTGCAATAAACCGTGGATATGCGTACCGCACTCACGTAGGTAGGTGCGGGATATGTGCCCGTAGCGTTTTCTTTGTCAACGTAGGTTTCTATTAATCCGTGAGGAACGGTGTTTCTCCCAAGTAAATGGATGGAGATAAATGTAAAAATAAAATGGATTAATATTGTATCTTGTGTGTACCCCTGTACATAAATTCGAGGGTATGGGAAGAAGTGGGTGTCTTTTATGAACCAAGGGGGAGGTAACTGCAGCGTACCGTGACTCACAATGAGGAGTGTAGATAAACGCCCAAAAAGGTTTCTTTTATAGAGGAAAGTACAGCTTCACCACGTGATGTATATAAGTGTATAGCAATATATACCCAAGCATGAACCAATATGAAATCTGCGTACCCAAACTTACAATGATGTAAGTTTTTTCACCACTTATAAAGGTTTCTTTACACTTTAGATGGAGATCAATCAGTAGAGGTATTTTTCTCCCAAATACGACAAAAAATTGTTTAAAAATTATTAGTCCTTTATTCCATAGTAAAAAAAGTTAAAAAATGAAAATCCTCCATCCCAACAATGGTAGGATTATACAAGAGTCCAAAAATTGTCCACAAATATCCGCATTAGATCCCAGAGGAAATACAAAAATACAAAAATACAAAAATAAAAATAAAAAATACCGATAAAAATACAATGTTTAAAATACATACAGTGAATCCAAGATGGAAAGGATGATGGCTGCTCACTCTCCACAGAACTGGTCAACGCGTTTCGGTGTATACAAACACCTTTTTCAAGACATGTCTGTGGAGGGTGAGTGACCATCTTTTATACCTAGAGCAGCCTATCACAGCAAACAGGAAGTGAGGTTTGCACAATTAACTTCCTTTTTCGTATGTAGCTAAAAAAACATACAGAATAACATAACAATAGCAGTATAATGCTAAATAAATGTTATATATATTACATCTGGAGTATTATTTATTCAAAACATGTGAAATAATCCAGCGTGACAAGTACATTCCATATCCGGTATAAGCGGTCACCATGACAACCGCTGATTCGCTTCCGGACGTATATTTCAAATGGCTATATGCCAGAAGTTTTCAACTGGAAGGGTAGAAAATAGAGGGCTGAATGAATGCCGCATAGTGACAATAACATATAGCATTCATGATAAGGTTTAACAGTTCATAACGCTATACGAGTGTGTCTATCTCCCCCGCTTCCGGCTGCTGGAACGCATGCTACGGAAGCCTAGGGTGGTCAAAACACTCGAATGCGTGTCTGTTTCCGGGATTTTGACCCGCACGCTGCAGTTCATGGCGCCGTACGAGTGTGTATATCTCCCCCGCCTCCGGCTGCTGGAACGCATGCTACGGAAGCCTAGGGTAGCCAAAAAACACTCGAATGCGCATCTGTTTCCGGGATTTTGACCCGCACGCTGCAGCAACCAGTGTTCCTCTGTCTGGAAGCGTAGCCGTTGTCATGGTGACGCGTATATCTAGGACAGAGTGAAAAAAACAATATTAATACAGGCACAATGGTGGAAATATACTTAGATCTATATGGGATACGATAGTACAGTATTAAGATGTTGTGGTGGGGGAATTTAAGCATAATTTATATTTCATCTTTGCACGTATATTATGTCTAGTAATTCTGATACAATATCCTATTAATGGTTACATATTGTGCTCATAACTACACATAAGTTTAAAAGGATGTAATCAAGTAACATATATATTTCAAATGTGTATAACAGCGATATTTGAGCCTGGGTTATGCTTACAAGAACCACTTCAGCTCAAAATCGCTGTTAAGCCCTCCTGGTAACAAGGTTTTACAATTAAAGATGAGGTTCATCTCGGCCTTAGCTAGAGATGGTGTATTATCATTATGCCTGATATTTTTGTTCACTACTTTAAGGCCACAAAAAAATGTTATCTCTGCCGGGGAGCAATTGTGTACATTTTTAAAATGTGATGATAGGGCATGGCCCTCTAGGCCCTTTTTGATGTTCCTAATGTGCTCTCCGAGTCTAACTTTTAGGGCTCTTGTAGTGCGGCCTATATAGTGCTTATTGCAACTACATTGTATGGTATAAATCACATTCTTCACGTTACACGTGATAAAATCTTTAATGTCCATTTTGAACCCGTTAATCTCATAGGAGGTTATTTTGTTGGTGCCATTGCTTTTAGTATTTTTGCATACAGCCTATCTAGCAGGCAGCCCAGCCCTAGAAACAGAATGTATTCCTAAACTAGGTGATTCATCGCGCCCTACGGGTGCTCTTCACACCGTCGTAAGGGGCTGCGCCCCCTTAATTTGTGAACATTTGTATATGAGAAAGATGGTTAGAATTGTATGAAAGATGGCCTGTATTGCAACTTGAGTTATAGGTGAAATGTGTTAAATAGAGAGCATATGATTTGGAAGGGGGTGTGTATTGTTTTGTTTAATTAAAAAGCGGTTACAGAGTAAGATGTACATTGATAGTGTGGATGGTACAGTGACATTTGTGGGTGTGGGGGCTGTGTGTGCATGTTGTTTAGGTGTGTGTGCAATAATATAGTAGTCAGCGGCTCCCCACTGGCGGAGGTCACGACACAGGAAAACAGGAGGCTGGGTATTGATAGGGGTGTGTGGACATAAGGGGGACTAAAGAGGAGGGTGGGAGATACTGTGCAGCTTCTGCCAGTGGGTGAGGGTCCAGTGTGGCAGTACAGGAGTACAGGATGGTGGCCCTGAGTCAGTGTCTCCTCCTACTGGGTGGGAGTTAGGGTACATGAGAGCAGGAGGCTGGGCTATGAGGCATGATAGGGGCATATGGGCAAAACAGCGTCAGCAACTCCCCAGTGGTGGAAGTTACGGTTCAGGAGAGCAGGAAGCTGGGTAGTGATAGGGGTGTGTGAGTATACGGGGGACTAAAGAGGGGCTTAGGGGTGCCGTGAATTGTGGGAGGGGCGTGGGGGGTGCCGTGAATCAAGGGAGGGAGGGGGCGCAGGTGTCCGCGGATCGCGGGTGAGGGCGGGGGTCCGCAAAGCGTGGGAGGGGGCGTGAATTGCGGGAGGGAGGGTTGTGAATTGCGGGAGGGGTGTGTGTGTGTGTGTGGGGGGGTGCGCGGGGGGTCCATGAATTGCGGGAGGGGGGGGCACGGGGCGCGATAAATCACCTAGTTGGTTATATATTCTTGTAGAAGGATGGTAGGATGTTGCTGTCATTCAGAATGCATTTACATAAACAGTAATAGTAGCAGTAAAAGATCTGACTTAAAACACCTACAGTAAAACAGAACAGCTAGAAAAGGAAATGGGCAGACACCTGAGTGTCTGTGTGGGGCGCCTGTATGAGCGGTTAGGCCTGCAGCAATCAAATAAAGGGATTGTCAGTCCCTACAAATGACACAAGAACAAGGGGGGGAAGATTGCGCAGAATTGATGACAGAACAAAAAATTGAATAAAAAGTAACAATACTAGTTTAATAAAACATACATTTATGTATATAGTGCAATTGCATGGGGAAGGGGTTAAAAATGTAAAAATGGGGAAAATGAAAGAGCTGCATCCATTACTGGAATATATCACCTTATTCTCAGGCTTGTGGAGAAGGAGAATGAGGATATTTTATAAGTCCTCCTTGACACTGGGACATAAATTCCTTAGTACAGAGTGTCCTCCAAATGGGAACTGTGTAGGTAAAGTCCTCTTAATGGATTCTCTGTATAGTTGGGTTCTGCTTGCAACCAAGGATGAGTACCTTAGAAAGGTGGCGTCCCTTCAGACGTGGGTACTTCAAATTGGAAATAAGTGGATGGGTGTCCCGGTCTTATTCTCCTCTGAAGAAAAGTGCAATTTTTCTTTTTTCTTCTTACTTTGGCCAAGGTGGTGTAGAAATAAGCAGCAAGGTGGGGGGGGTAGGTGGCTGGGTAGCCTGGCCAACGCGTTTCACTGCTTAGGAGCAGCTTTTTCAAGGTGGTTTAAACAGGCTGGGGGCAGGGGTATATATACCCATATTAATTAGTAAAACATGTGCACGTGTGCAGACAATAAAAAGTAATTCACAAATACAAAACGATTATATATAAACCTTTATAGGAGCAGGAGACAGATTAATTTTAGATAAAATATATTGCATAAGAAAACGAGCGGTACTTAGCCGCAAAATGACACATTTATCTTTCTAGTACATGTTTATCCAGCCGGCGTCTTCCGACTTCCGGCTGTCCACTTTCGGGTTTTGCAGTGGAACGCAGGTGAGACGCATAGCGCCGTCTCACACTGCGCTGTGAAACACAGAGATGTCTTTATGCACAAACTGATTCGTTTAAAATCGAGCTGACAGGGATTGCAGTATAATTATTACAAAAGAATGCGGCTGGATGCTGGGGTTGAATGTATACTAAAAGGGGTCATGATGTGTGCGGCTGGAAAACACTTCCCCGATATTGGGAAGAAAAGGGCAGATCATGTGGAGTACCTGGATGAACATGATTTGACAGGCACAGATGTGTGAACCACTGAAAAAAACCGGAAGTAGATATCCATATAGAGTTCACATAACTTGTTTTTAATATTGGTAGCTGATATTCATACATTATATAAAGCATTGGAATTATTGCTTTATTAATAGTAGCTGGCAAACATACATTATACAAAGTATAGATATTATTATTAGCAGCCGGCGTTTATTATATAGACCATTAAAGTAAGTGTATGGAAACACGAATATAGATACAAAGTCTAGTATATCATGAGAATACATATTATGACAGGGAAAGGGGAAAAGGGGCTTGTTAGAGCCATACGGTATTTTAATCATAACGGACATATATAGAGCAATATAGAGATGATCATACATATATCTGTATATATCTTAGTGATTCGTTCACAATAAATAGCAGACAAGAGAAAATGTTTGACTTCGATAGAGGAAATTTTTTTTTTTTTTATATTATTTTATTATTATATATATATAATATATATGTTGTATTAATTGTATAATTCATATTCTATTTATTGTAGTATTATATATACTGTGTTAGTATGTAATTAAATATATTGTGAATAAACATATCTGTTTATTTAATTCATAGTGTGTTGATATCACTTAATGTACTTAGTACATTACTAGGTGTACTAACAAGTGTTGTATAATGAGAGGATGAATCCAAAAGAAGAAATGAAGAAAATGATCCACAATTGGGTCCATCATAATTATTGTCTAGCAAAATGATGGAAGGGTAGAGAGAACTGAAGGGGAAGAGAGGGTAGTAAGTATATTTAGTAATACTTAGGAGCTAGAATACCGAGTTGAGCTCCACGGCCTCATTAAGGCCCTCGGGGTGAATTGTGTGTAGCTGGAACATCCAAAATACTTCCTGTCTACTGAGCCTTTTAAATCTATCGCCGCCTCGAGCAGTTTCCGGCACTGATTCTAAGCCCATAAGGCTTAGTCCTCTGGGGTCTCCTGCATGTGCTTCAGCAAAGTGCCGAGGTACACTGTGTGTCAAAAGTTTTTTGCAAATGTTGCGGCGGTGCTCCAAAAAACGAATTTTGATGGTCCGAGTGGTTCGGCCTACATAGCCGAGGCCACATGGACATTGTAGAAAGTAAATTGTATATTTGGTATTGCAATTGATAAAGGAATTAATTTTGTAAACTTTGCCTTCTTTATTTGTTATTTCATAATTAGATCTTTTAGGGATATGGTCACATGTGATACAGCGGTTACCTCCACACTTGAAGAAGCCATTAGGCTTTTCTCTTAGCCAGGTGTTGGGAAGAGTTTCTTTAGTTGGATTTTTAATCGGTCTCAGGAAACTAGGAGCTAACATGTTTTTTAAGGTTCTGTTTCTTTTGAAAATATAGCGGGGATTTTGTGGTAACAGATCAACTAATAGCGAGTCTTGTTTGAGAATATTAAAGTTTTTATCTATGATATTACGAATTTTGTTGGAATGAGTATTAAATGTTGAAATAAACATAATTTGTTTTTGCTTTGAGTCAGAATGTATGTCATTTCGTTTTTTATTTTGATATGTCAGGAGATCTTTTCTATTGAGGGATGTAACTTCACACAGGGCCTGTTCAACAAGGTCCTTTGGATAACCTCTTTGTAGAAAAGAGTCTTTCTACAAAGAGGTTATCCAAAGGACCTTGTTGAACAGGCCCTGTGTGAAGTTACATCCCTCAATAGAAAAGATCTCCTGACATATCAAAATAAAAAACGAAATGACATACATTCTGACTCAAAGCAAAAACAAATTATGTTTATTTCAACATTTAATACTCATTCCAACAAAATTCGTAATATCATAGATAAAAACTTTAATATTCTCAAACAAGACTCGCTATTAGTTGATCTGTTACCACAAAATCCCCGCTATATTTTCAAAAGAAACAGAACCTTAAAAAACATGTTAGCTCCTAGTTTCCTGAGACCGATTAAAAATCCAACTAAAGAAACTCTTCCCAACACCTGGCTAAGAGAAAAGCCTAATGGCTTCTTCAAGTGTGGAGGTAACCGCTGTATCACATGTGACCATATCCCTAAAAGATCTAATTATGAAATAACAAATAAAGAAGGCAAAGTTTACAAAATTAATTCCTTTATCAATTGCAATACCAAATATACAATTTACTTTCTACAATGTCCATGTGGCCTCGGCTATGTAGGCCGAACCACTCGGACCATCAAAATTCGTTTTTTGGAGCACCGCCGCAACATTTGCAAAAAACTTTTGACACACAGTGTACCTCGGCACTTTGCTGAAGCACATGCAGGAGACCCCAGAGGACTAAGCCTTATGGGCTTAGAATCAGTGCCGGAAACTGCTCGAGGCGGCGATAGATTTAAAAGGCTCAGTAGACAGGAAGTATTTTGGATGTTCCAGCTACACACAATTCACCCCGAGGGCCTTAATGAGGCCGTGGAGCTCAAATCGGTACTCTAGCTCCTAAGTATTACTAAATATACTTACTACCCTCTCTTCCCCTTCAGTTCTCTCTACCCTTCCATCATTTTGCTAGACAATAATTATGATGGACCCAATTGTGGATCATTTTCTTCATTTCTTCTTTTGGATTCATCCTCTCATTATACAACACTTGTTAGTACACCTAGTAATGTACTAAGTACATTAAGTGATATCAACACACTATGAATTAAATAAACAGATATGTTTATTCACAATATATTTAATTACATACTAACACAGTATATATAATACTACAATAAATAGAATATGAATTATACAATTAATACAACATATATTATATATATATAATAATAAAATAATATAAAAAAAAAAAATCCTCTATCGAAGTCAAACATTTTCTCTTGTCTGCTATTTATTGTGAACGAATCACTAAGATATATACAGATATATGTATGATCATCTCTATATTGCTCTATATTTGTCCGTTATGATTAAAATACCGTATGGCTCTAACAAGCCCCTTTTCCCCTTTCCCTGTCATAATATGTATTCTCATGATATACTAGACTTTGTATCTATATTCGTGTTTCCATACACTTACTTTAATGGTCTATATAATAAACGCCGGCTGCTAATAATAATATCTATACTTTGTATAATGTATGTTTGCCAGCTACTATTAATAAAGCAATAATTCCAATGCTTTATATAATGTATGAATATCAGCTACCAATATTAAAAACAAGTTATGTGAACTCTATATGGATATCTACTTCCGGTTTTTTTCAGTGGTTCACACATCTGTGCGTGTCAAATCATGTTCATCCAGGTACTCCACATGATCTGCCCTTTTCTTCCCAATATCGGGGAAGTGTTTTCCAGCCGCACACATCATGACCCCTTTTAGTATACATTCAACCCCAGCATCCAGCCGCATTCTTTTGTAATAATTATACTGCAATCCCTGTCAGCTCGATTTTAAACGAATCAGTTTGTGCATAAAGACATCTCTGTGTTTCACAGCGCAGTGTGAGACGGCGCTATGCGTCTCACCTGCGTTCCACTGCAAAACCCGGAAGTGGACAGCCGGAAGTCGGAAGACGCCGGCTGGATAAACATGTACTAGAAAGATAAATGTGTCATTTTGCGGCTAAGTACCGCTCGTTTTCTTATGCAATATATTTTATCTAAAATTAATCTGTCTCCTGCTCCTATAAAGGTTTATATATAATCGTTTTGTATTTGTGAATTACTTTTTATTGTCTGCACACGTGCACATGTTTTACTAATTAATATGGGTATATATACCCCTGCCCCCAGCCTGTTTAAACCACCTTGAAAAAGCTGCTCCTAAGCAGTGAAACGCGTTGGCCAGGCTACCCAGCCACCTACCCCCTCCACCTTGCTGCTTATTTCTACACCACCTTGGCTAAAGTAAGAAGAAAAAAAGAAAAATTGCACTTTTCTTCAGAGGAGAATAAGACCGGGACACCCATCCACTTATTTCCAATTTGAAGTACCCACGTCTGAAGGGACGCCACCTTTCTAAGGTACTCATCCTTGGTTGCAAGCAGAACCCAACTATACAGAGAATCCATTAAGAGGACTTTACCTACACAGTTCCCATTTGGAGGACACTCTGTACTAAGGAATTTATGTCCCAGTGTCAAGGAGGACTTATAAAATATCCTCATTCTCCTTCTCCACAAGCCTGAGAATAAGGTGATATATTCCAGTAATGGATGCAGCTCTTTCATTTTCCCCATTTTTACATTTTTAACCCCTTCCCCATGCAATTGCACTATATACATAAATGTATGTTTTATTAAACTAGTATTGTTACTTTTTATTCAATTTTTTGTTCTGTCATCAATTCTGCGCAATCTTCCCCCCCTTGTTCTTGAGTAAAACAGAACAGGTGTTATATATTATACAAAGAATTGGTTGATGATGTGTAGGTTTACATGCACATAGTTGTCACTGTAAAAAAATTGCTACAAGAAAAAATCAACACAGAAAGGTCAACACATGTAAATGTTGACATAAGTGTGGCACTTCATTGGTGTCCATGTCGACACATGAGAATGAATATGAAAACATTCAAAAAAGAAAAATAAATCTTCAAAAACTCATGTCAACCTTTTTCATTGTCGACCATAGTCGTGTCAGTGTTTTGCATGTGCCATTTAATCCTGGGGTTGCCGTGAATCGCGAGCGGGGTGGGGGGGAGGGAGGAGGTGAGGTGTGTCCGCGAATCACAAGCGGAGGGGTCGGGGGTGGATGCCGTGAATTGCGGGGGGGGGTGCCGCGAATCGTGGGAGGGGGGGACGCGGGGGGTTGCAGTGAATCGTGGGAGGGTGGGTCGCAGGGGCGGGGGGTTGCCGCAATGACAGGGGGGGAATCACGGTAGGGGGGGTCGCGGGGGGTGGGGGGTACCGCGAGGAAGGGGGGGCTGGCACAAATCGTGGGAGGGGGGGTCGCGGGGTGCCACGACTCGCAGGAGGGGGGGTGTCACGGGGTGGGGCCGCAAATCGCGGGAGTCGTCGCGAATTGGGGGGGTGTGCTGTGAATCGCCATGTCAGTGTTTTGCATGTGCCATTTAATCGTGAGGTTGCCGTGAATCGGGGGGAGGGGGAGGGACACATTGTTCTGTTTCTGGACTTTCTTCTTAATTTATGGATTACCATCACCTGTGCTTAAACACCTTTCTTATCAATTACCCTGTTTAAAACAGGTGATGACAATCATAAATTAAGATGGAAGTCCACAAACAGAGCATTCATGTTGGGAGGTATGGAGGTGTGGGGCGCTCACCTGGTGTGTCTGGTGAGTAGCTGTGTCTTTGCTGTGTAACATGTGAGTCAGAGGCTCCACCCAGCGTTACAGCTTCAGACACACTTTGAGTGACAGATGTAGCTAAATATATAAGAGATCACTCACCAAGGTAACCCATTGTACTAACCTAGTGCATGCACTACTCGATTTGTCATACACTGTTCCCAAATCATAGTTTGATAAGCCGCGTGGTCGCATTGTCCCATTTGGGATTCTGCACCTTAGAAGGGACTAGGGTTGGAATGGCCTCTAGGGGTACAGAGGGAACCCCGCAGTGGACCCACCTCATCCTCTAGGGACCCTTATTCATACTGTGCAGCTGAATTATACATATGTTACATTATATGGCACAACACCGTGACGTTCAGTGTGCACGCAGGTGTGATACATCGGAGCGGCCCATCGCTTTATAAGGATTGTTGCGTTGTGTACCCAGCTTTAGAGAATAACTATAGAATTGTGCTAGATAATTAGTAGTCAATAAATAATATAAAGACCCCAGCAATTGTAACGCAGGTAATGAACTATACCTGTGTGCGCTTAGTACGGTGCGCTAGTTAATCCACTAAGCTTCCAGATGCATCGGGCAGGTAAGCGATGTCAGGAGGCTGATTCTAATCGTGTAGTTGGGGTAGAGATTGTAGTATGTATTCCCACACACACACAAACATACGTTGCTAAGGTTGGCGATCGATGGGCTGCATTATTATTATCATCCTTTATTTATATGCTGCACCAAGGGATCCAAAGCTACCAATACAAAGTACATTACAAATAGGCAAAACATTGATGGTTTGTGATGCTAGAGAGCTGCTGTTGGTAGATGCGGCCCATTGGGGGCAGTGCTAAGCTAAGGACTCTGCAAAAGATGGCAGAGAACCATCAGCCATCGATGGTTAACAACCAAATACATATTACTTTTTACGATTAGAGGAATGGAAGGAGAAACAAGGGGAAGACACTAGTTAGTCAAAAATGGTGGGGGAAGTAGGTGTTCTTCCCTACAGAAGGGACAACCATCAATTGGTGCAAACCATCGATGGCTCACTGTTTATAATTCCATACCATCAAGGTTTTCCACTGATCACACCATTGATAATTACCCCCGTGGGTGGCCATCCATTTGTCATATAGACAAGGATTATATATATACTAGGTGATTCATCACGCCCTACGGGCGCTCATCACACCGTCGTAAGGGGCTGCGCCCCCTTAATTTGTGAACATTTGTATATGAGAAAGATGGTTAGAATTGTATGAAAGATGGCCTGCATTGCAACTTGAGTTATAGGTGAAATGTGTTAAATAGAGAGCATATGATGTGGAAGGGGGTGTGTCTTGTTTTGTTTAATTAAAAAGCGGTTACAGAGTAAGATGTACATTGATAGTGTGGATGGTACAGTGACATGTGTGGGTGTGGGGGGGGGGCTGTGTGTGCATGTTGTTTAGGTGTGTGTGTTCAATAGTATAGTAGGGTGTTTCTGAGTCAGCGGCTCCCCACTGGCGGAGGTCACGACACAGGAAAACAGGAGGCTGGGTAGTGATCGGGGGGTCCGTGAATTGCGGGAGGGGGTGGCACGGGGCGCGATGAATCACCTAGTTGGTTATATATTCTTGTAGAAGGATGGTAGGATGTTGCTGTCATTCAGAATGCATTTACATAAACAGTAATAGTAGAAGTAAAAGGTCTGACTTAAAACACCTACAGTGAAACAGAACAGGTGTTATATATTATACAAAGAATTGGTTGATGATGTGTAGGTGGACGTGCACATAGTTCATAGTTGTCACTGGAAAAAAATTGCTACAAGAAAAAATCAACACAGAGAGTTCAACACATGTAAATGTTGACATAAGTGTGGCACTTCATCGGTGTCCATGTCGACACATGAGAATGAATATGAAAACATTAAAAAAAAAGAAAAATAAATCTTCAAAAACTCATGTCAACCTTTTTCATTGTCGACCATAGCCGTGCCAGTGTTTTGCATGTGCCATTTAATCCTGGGGTTGCCGTGAATCGCGCGCGGGGGTGGGGGGGAGGGAGGAGGTGAGGGGTGTCCGCGAATCACGGGAGGAGGGGTCGTGGGTGGATGCCGTGAATTGCGGGAGGGGGGTGTGGGTGCCGCGAATCGTGGCACCGTGAACCGTGGGAGGGGGGGCCCGGGGGGTTGACGCGAATCGTGGGAGGGGGGATCGCGGGAGTCACCGGGGGTGCCGCGAATTGCGGGGGGTGTGCTGCGAATCGACACAAGAAAAAATCAACACAGAAAGGTCAACACATGTAAATGTTGACATAAGTGTGGCACTTCATTGGTGTCCATGTCGACACATGAGAATGAATATGAAAACATTGAAAAAGTGAAAAATAAATCTTGTCAACCTTTTTCATTGTCGACCATAGCCATGTCAGTGTTTTGCATGTGCCATTTAATCGTGGGGATGCCGTGAATGGGGGGGGGGAGGTGCATACCCAACATGACCCTCTCCAGGAGGGACACATTGCTCTGTTTCTGGACTTTCTTCTTAATTTACCATCACCTTTGCTTAAACACCTTTCTTGTCAAGTACCCTGTTTAAAATGACAGGTGATGACAATCATAAATTAAGATGGAAGTCCACAAACAGAGCATTCTGTCCCTCCTGGAGAGGGTCATGTTGGGAGGTATAGAGGTGTGGGGCGCTCACCTGGTGTGTCTGGTGAGTAGTTGTGTCTTTGCTGTGTAACATGGAGAGGCAGAGGGTGTCTGGCACTGTCTGTGGGCTCACTGGGCTGGTTCTCTGTCATGTGAGTCAATCATGTGAGTCAGAGGCTCCACCCAGCGTTATAGCTCCAGACACACTTTGAGTGACAGATGTAGCCAAATATATAAGAGATATATAGATGAGCGTGGGGCGTGGCCTGGACGCTGATCCGAATGGACGTGGGTCACTGAAGCTCTCCATCTTCATAGCCTCTATAAGTCCCCAGGAGAGCTATACTACACCCCAGAGATCACAGGGTACCTGGATACTCCCTCCGGCATCAGTGGAGTTGAGCTGCGGAGCCGGGGGACACTCCAGGAGTCCCTGCAGGTTGCGGCCTACTCCCCAAGGTGAAGCCGGGGCCTCGATTTTTACAACCTCCCGAGGTGCCGCTCCAGGGAGCCGATTTGGCGATCGGCGGCCGCCGGAACCTGCAGCGCTTCTCCCATATAAGTGAGGCGTCCTGCTGGATACCCCAAGGCAGGCTGCTGGGACCGCCAGCTGAAGCGCCTCTGGCTTAAAAGCCTTCTTTCACACAGACGCGGCGGCCATCTTGGATACGGAGCACTGTCACTGCAGGGCTCTGATCCTCTTTGCTGAGCTGCTGACCCTAGGAGCGCAGTAAGTGGCACTTTGTGCCTTACTATAATAGCACATTGTCCTGCAACCCAGCGCCCCCCCTTAAATCACTGGGTCCTATTGTATATATGGACATAGTCCTAAACTGCTCTCCATACCATCATATCAGGTCCCTGGGTTTGGTTCCCTCTGAGCGGTGCCTGTGTAAATATCAGTTGACATACCCTCACCTAATATACGGATATACCCTGATCTATTTGGTTGGTCAGATACCAACTACTGTTTACACAAATATATAAATGACCTAAAGGACGTTGCCCTGCACTAATCAGAAAGTGAGAACAATATCTCCAATAGTATATAAGTCCTGGAGACAAGTAAGCCTGGAGCGCCACCCTGTGGGCCTAACAAATAATTGCAACTCCAGAATTTCTCTCTACTGCCAGAAAACTACTCAACAAACTTCTGGAGGTTCACGGTGACTTAATCCCTAGCTCGGTATCCCACGGAGCGGTCCTACTGCTGTCCGGTATTGCCGATGTATATTCCTGTCCCCCCTAAACAAGTGATCCAGGTTCTAAAATGAAGAATCAATCTGCTTACTAATGCCTTCCTAAGGCCACCCTGGGGGGGGTTTGGCGGCTGCCCTCCGTCATGGCGGTTCCTTTATTGGATGTATGCACCAATGGAGATGCAACTTTTTCTGTATTCTAGAATGTGCATTTCTTTAGCAGCGTTAATTTCGTAACAAAGGGGAGACCAGATACTACTGTTAACGGCAAAGAGGGTTCTTCCCGCTGAGACCCATCTATTACATTACAGTCCACCTATTGTCCGTTAGATATACATGAGTCATAGGAAAAGTAGGAGCAGAAAGGGTGTAGCAAGCACTACGAACACCCGCGTGGAAACTGATCTTCGTAAATATCTGCGCTCCCAAACCAATTCAGACATGGCAACAGACCCACCTCCTGCCTCCCCGATCCACTCCTCTTTATCAGAGAACTCTTCGGAATTGAGGGAGCCCACGTCTGTGTCCATACAGCCAAATACGATTGATATCCAACAGATATACAAACTATTACAGACTCTCCCTACTAAGTCGGATATCCCCACCAAGGAAGACTTTGCTTCTTTGGAAAATAAACTACGAGATGTAGTCCACACAGAAATTGCCGGGATAAAAGAAGACTTGACACAGCTGGGCGCACGAGTGGAAAACCTTGAAAGCTCAGGTGAGGCGGTCAATACCTTTCACAAAGCTCTGGCAGACACCATTAGATTACAAGCGGAGGAGATCCAATCCCTTCGGGATCACCTTGATGATATCGACAACAGGGGGCGGAGGAATAACCTCAGGATCAGAGGGATTCCAGAAGATATCCCCCAACAAAACCTACATGATGTCCTAGCCAAAATCTTCAACGAAATTCTAGGAAATGACCCCAATGAATCAATCACTCTTGACAGAGCCCATAGGGCCCTGCGACCTAGAGGCTTACAATCAGAGCGCCCGAGAGACATAATATGCAGACTCCACTATTTTACCCAAAAGGACGAAATCCTGAGGAAAATACGAAATTCGGATGACCTTGAATTTAATGGCCACCCTATCCAGATATTTCAAGATCTTTCCTGGCTCACGCTCCACCCCTGACCAGGGCCGGTGCTAGGGTGTCCGGCGCCCTCCTGCAAACCATACATTTTGCGCCCTTTCACATTGCCATTGCAACAAGCTCCTATGGAGGATCTCAGGTGCATGTACATGTATGCATACACCATCTCAGTGCTGTGTCCGCAAAATGTTGCGGGCACTAAAGGTGCCCATACACGCTGTGAGAATCGCACACGTCATGGGCTAGATCGCACGGCATGCATGCAATGTGTGTGCAATGCGATCCGAAAGCAGTACAAAAAGTATGTGCAGCACTCGTGACTGAGAAGGGGAGAGAAGGAGGAGATGGAAGAAGAGGAGAGGAGATAGAGGGGCCGGAGTGTTGAGGACTGGCAGCGGCACTGGCACAGCTTACTGAGAAGAGGGAAGGAAGGGGAAGCGGCGCTGCTGCCTAGTCATTTGATTGACAGCTGACAGGCGCAAGGAGCAATGAGTAGGGGGCGGATCCGGACATGACATCCAGGCATTCACAGACAGTGCTACATGCCTCAGCGCAAAAGTCAGTGAGGAAGAGGAGGCAGGTCGCAGGAGGACAGTATGTGCACGGTGCAGGGAGATGCTCAGCCTCTCCATACTGCTGCCCGCTGTCAGACAGGTGCTGCGTGCAGGAGGCAGTGACAGTGAGGGCTGAGGCAGCTTTAGCAGAGCAGTGAGGGAGACGGCGCATTTTCATCATGGCGCCTCCCTGCTTTGCAGGAGCTGCTGAGTGGGTAGCGCCGGCCCTGCCCCTGACAGATGTTTTGCGCAAACAGAATATTAGATATAGATGGGGCTATCCATTTAGCATCACAGCAACACATGGAGGGAAAACGGCCTCTTTACGCCACCCAGAAGACGTACCATCCTTTTGTTCCTCCTTGGGAATTCCAGTTGTGGAGACGCCGGACTGGCATTCTCTCAGATCTCAGTTGCTTCCTCCGCAAGCCCCTTCGTCTAACCTCCCATTTCAACGTGTGGAAAAATCCCCTAGACTCAACTCTCGGAATCGTGTTTCTGCTCCATCACCCTCTGCCGCATCTTCACAAGCAAAGACGTGAAAATAGACTTTCTGCTCAAATACAGGTCTCCCTTACATGGAGAAGATGGATAGAAATTCCTAGGCATATACCAGTTTGAAACTCATCTGGAGACAGCTATTGGCTAACTGCATTCCACTAACTCTGTGGTTTTTCAAGGTTTTTTGTTGTTTTTTGTACTACATTTTTAAGGTCCCTTACGGCCTTTCTGAGATCGTTCTTGGGTTAGTATGTCCCAGCTTACACTAGTTGGATTAGTTATACATTTTTTCGGAACGATTTCTGTCACTATTTTGACCCTCGCTTAGACTGACAAAACTGCTATATGTTCTTTATATGGTCTATTGATACTAGATATTGGAGATATGACCCACAAACATACCTCCCGTTACCTTGATACCTCCTAGATTACGCCTTTGATTTTCCCTATATACTGGTTTCTAGCAGTTTATTTCTAGTATTTTTGTAGTATTATAACAATATGTGATGCATCCATCCGGACCGTCGTTTCGGGGCTAGGCCCCGTTCTCCCCCCTGTTGCCCCCTGTGCACTGCACAACATGTTCCTAGGCCCAGTGGTGGTCTTGGTTTTAGTCCCACCCAGTGGATTAGGAGCAGTGATTATGTTTTTGTCATCCCAATCTCCTTCATTGCCTTACATTGTTTTATCCCCGCTATGTCAATACTTTCTCTTCTTCTGTTTCTATCCTTTACTCTCTTCCTCTTTACTTTGCTGTGCCCCCCTGGTCGAGCTGCTCTTCCTGCCCCCTGATGGCTAATCTTAAAGTTGTCTCCGTAAACGTCAAAGGCCTAAACATTCCAGAGAGGAGGTCCCGCGCACTTAAGGAATTATACCTAGAAAAAGCAGATTTTGCGTTTATACAGGAGACGCACTTTCAAGAGGGGAAAGCTCCTCCTTTTGGGAATAAAAATTTTCCGACCAGTTTCTTTTCCAATAACCCGCTAGGGAAAACATTAGGAGTGGCAATTTTGATCTCTCGCCAGACGACTATCTCAGAGGCTGTATGTCGCCCATTAGTCCCAGGGAGAGCGTTATTGATAAATTGCAAGATATCTAACTGTGATTTCTCCCTACTAAATATCTATGCCCCCAACAAACATCAACCAGCCTTTATTGACAAAGTACTAAACCTAGCTCAACCCTACTTGGTCGGCACAGTGATATGTGGGGGGGATTTCAATTGGACAATGGATCCTAGGTTAGACTCCTCCCGTCCTAATGAATGAAGCCCTGATAAACTACACCGTAAGGTCCGAAAAATTTTACATGAATACCAACTTATCGATCCTTGGCGTATTCAACACCCTTCCACTAAGGACTATACCTTCTTCTCTCACCCACACAAAGTATACACGAGAATAGATTATTTATATCTGACATTGGCCAAATTTCTTGGACAGATCATGCACCTATCTCATTGACCCTTAACCTCCCCTCATCACACTCTAAAAAGTACTCCTGGAAACTGAATGTCTCAATTTTACAAGACCCTCTATGCCAAAAACAAATTAGAGAGGCCCTAGAGGAATACTTGCTGTTGAATGATAACGATGAGACTCTGAAAGCAGTGATTTGGGAGGCACACAAATGTGTGATTAGGGGGAAACTTATTCAAATGGGTGCGCGGTTAAATAAGCAACGTAAAGAAAAGAGAGAGGCTTTAATTCAGAAAATTCACTCTCTAGAACTTCTTCATAAGTCTGCTCTCTCCCCCTCCACCCTCCAGGAACTCTTAGAAGCTCGCAAGGAATTAAATTCACTCATGTCCGAGAAATTGAAGACGGAGGCCCGCAAATGCCGTAGCAAATTTTTTCTCTGGGGAAATAAACCGGGTAAGCTACTAGCCAGGGCACAGAGCTCAACGTGCTACAACGTTTATTCCTACTATTAAATCCCAGGAAGGTCGCACTTGTAATTCCACTGCAGAGATTGCTTCTGCCTTTCATCTATTTTATTCCCAACTATATAACCTAAATAAGACACAAGGTGACTTACCCAACCCCTTTAAGTTGTCCGCTATAAAAGAATACCTTGGAGAAGTTGATTTCCCAAGGCTATCACCAGAACATATTGAAGCCCTCGAACTACCCTTCTCTACTGAAGAGTTGGAGGCTGCAATTAAATCTACGCCCAATGGCAAAAGTCCTGGTCCAGACGGTTATCCAATAGAATACTATAAAATCTTTAGTGACACACTCTCCCCCTTAATGAAAGCTACATTCAACCAGATTTCGGACCAGTTCCCTTTTCCCCCTCAGGTTCTCCTGGCGCACATCTCAATTATCCCGAAGAAAGGTAAGGACCCGACCCAGTGCTCCAGCTACAGGCCTATCTCCCTGTTGAACGTAGACCTGAAATTAAAACCGATTAAAGCAGTTTCTCCCGATTCTCATCCATTCCGACCAGGTGGGATTTGTCCCCGGACGGGAGGCGAGAGATAATACTGCAAAAGTACTAGATTTAATTCACTTAGCCCCTAGTTGTGAAACACCTGCCATCCTGCTCTCTACTGATGCGGAAAAGGCTTTCGACAGGGTAGATTGGGACTTTCTTAGTGGAATGCTGGAGCACTTGGGTCTTGGTCCGGTTGGCCTTCAAAGAATCAAGGCTCTGTATTCAACTCCTTCGGCACAAGTAAAGGTCAATGGAGATCTTTCTGAACCCTTTCACATCTCGAATGGAACCCGTCAGGGGTGCCCCCTTTCCCCTTTAATATTTGTTCTCTGTATGGAGGCTCTGGCAAGGGCCATTAGGAAAAATAATAATATAAGTGGGCTGTCGGTGGGAGGTAAGGAATACAAATTAGCCCTGTTTGCCGATGACCTCCTTGCAGTGGTCTCGAACCCGTTAACATCTATCCCTAACCTGCTGATGGAGTTTAGTCGCTACGGAGCTCTCTCAAATTTCAAAGTTAATTTGACTAAATCAGTCGCCCTTAATCTCACATTAGATGAAGCTGGTATGCAGGCCTTGAAATCCTCCCCCCCCTTCTCTTGGCACCCCACCCACCTTAAATATCTGGGAGTAAACCTATCTAGAAACATCTCCCAAATATACGCCCACAACTTCCCTCCCTTACTTTCTAAACTGCAACTAGAGCTCTCCTCCTGGGGGTCAAAGAGAATCTCGTGGTTTGGGCGCATCGGAGTAATTAAAATGAACATTCTACCTAGAATACTTTATATCCTACAAACGCTCCCTATCGGCGCCCCCCGATCATGGTTCTTGGCTCTCCAACGAAAAATCCGAGACTATATTTGGGCAGGGCGCAAGCCCAGGTTTAAGCACGAAATTCTGTTTAAAAGGAAACATGCAGGTGGACTCCAATTACCCCATTTTTACACATACTACAATGCAATCCTATTAACTAGGATAATGGACTGGCGTAACACAGGTCACAGAAAACAATGGGTTGACATAGAATTAAATTCCGTCCCGTGCTCTCAGTCTGACCTTCCATGGCGTAACAAATCTTTCCACAGCTCACACCCACTTACTGGACCTATGTTCGCTTGCTGGAAACGCATGCGCTCTCTGACTTCTATCTCACCCTCTCCTTCACCGCTTACGCCTTTGTTTGGCAATCCAGAATTCCCCCCAGGTTGTAATGAGCCCTCATTTCGACTCTGGCGAGGCAGAGTAGCTCATCTGGTTGGCTCTGCGGGCGTTCAGAGTTTTCCGGATATTCAAAAAAATTATGAATTGCCAAACAAAGAGATCTGGAAATACCTCCAAATTAAACACTTCCTCTCAACTTTCTGCTTGCCAGGATGACCCTTAAGAGCTACTACACCATTTGAGAAGCTTTGCACAGCTGAGACCTACCCTCGTCACTCTCTTTCAACCATATATAAACTAATCATTGAGGAGGTGTTCCCAGCTAAGCCAAGGTTTATGTTAGAGTGGGAAAGGGAATTACAGGGCTCGTTAGAAGAGGGAGACTGGTCGGAGATTATGAGAAATACTTTCTCCTCTTCCCTAAATGTGCTAACAACTGAAACCCATTACAAAGTGCTCACACGGTGGTAACGCTGCCCTAGTTTACTGGCAAAAATCTACCCAGGGACCTCAAACCTATGTTGGCGATGTGGTAGTGAGCCAGGCACACTTTTACACATATGGTGGGAATGTAGCATCATCAAACCCTTCTGGAAATTAGTAATTCTAACTGCTAATATTATCCTACAGGATAACCTCCCCTTTAGTGCCAGCTTTTGGCTACTCAACCTTATCCGTAGGCCCTTTTCAACATATAAAAACACTCTACTGCATCATCTGCTTAGTGCATCCAAAGCAGTGATTCCGGTTCACTGGAAATCTAGCTCACCTCCATCCATACAAGAGTGGTGTAATCGACTAGATCACTACATGATCATGGACGATCTCACTTCCTCATTAGACTCTAAACGCACTACCTTTACCACAACTTGGTTGCCTTGGTTGGCCTTCAAGGAATCAGAACAGTATAAAGCTTTAGTCTAAAGCATTTCTTATATCTGCTCTATATATTTCACTACCCCCATATGATTAAATTCCCAGGGGGACACAGCCCCTACTTCTTCTCTTCTCCCCTCTATGCCTCTCTAGTTGTTTTCTCTCCTCAGCTGTCATTCTTTTTTCCTGTCTGACACCCTTTACGCCACTCTGGTGTACACTTCGATTTATGTGTTAGAGCGTGCAAGTTCTACTTATGCAAATGATACTTACAGAAAGCTGTTAAATGTATATCTATCCCAATGCTAATTTTGTATCTTTAATAGCTATGCACATAAAGTTCTCAATTTATGTAATTTCCTTTTAAAACTCAATAAAAATCTATTTGCAAAAAAAAAAAAAAAGAGATATATAACCACACACAGGGATCAGCAGCCTCATATCAGTCAGTGCTTAGTAATGCTGCTGAATATCAGACATACTTATGAATACTCTTCTAAACTGCTCAGAGGCTTCATCTTCTGCAAAGCGCATGCGCTGGGATTGGGAAAGTATCGGGATACACGCCGATGGGAGGAGCTGACCTGAAGCTAACTGGAAGTAAGAATCTATAATGGCCATGTTTGATGTGGGCATAAGGGCTACTCTGTATAATGAGTAGTGATAGGCAGGTGGCGCTTTGCGACTGAACTCAGAGCAGCCAGCGGAGTGCTCATTGCTACTATAAGAGAATCAGAGGTTACATGAATAAATCAGCATAAAGTCTACAATGACTGGGTTACAATAGGTGCATGATAACTGCAGCATATCCGTACATCACACATGAATCATGTACACGGGCAAATAATATGGTAATGGGAAAGTGTGTTGTTTGCAGTCAGTAAATGCACACACACTGTATAATGGATAGGAATACATGAGGTACCGACCGTGTAACATTTAATACTTGCTGCAAACTCCCAAACTATTTGTAATGTGAAGTGATGACTGTTCTTTACTGATAGGAATAGCGCTGTGTAATCATAGACATGTGAAGAATCCTCTATCTATGATGGGACATCGATGTTGTGGTAACCCCCAATGTGTGCCAGGTGTAGTTCCAGCAGCCGCCACTAGGTGACGATAGTGCAGCACAGCGTGAATGACGTCACTGCATTGTAGCTACGAATTACACTGAGATTCTCTATAGGATTGGCTGGTGCAGTGGCGTGTACCATTAGTTCAGCGTCTGGGACAGCCACTCAGGCTGAGCCGCCACAGGTTCGAATCCTCCTCCAGTGTCTGCTGTTTCAGGGGCGTGGGGTGTAGTGCCTTCGGATCCGGGTGCAGCCTGAGTTTTTGGCTTTTCCACTGATACCACAATATTTTCTGCTCAAAATACATAATAATTGCTGATTTATTCATGTAACCTCTGATTCTCTTATAGTAGCAATGAGCACTTCGCTGGCTGCTCTGAGTTCAGTCGCAGAGCGCCACCTGCCTATCACTACTCATTATACAGAGTAGCCCTTATGCCCACATCAAACATGGCCATTATAGATTCTTACTTCCAGTTAGCTTCAGGTCAGCTCCTCCCATCAGCGTGTATCCGGATACTTTCCCAATCCCAGCGCATGCGCTTTGCAGAAGATGAAGCCTCTGAGCAGTTTAGAAGAGTATTCATAAGTATGTCTGATATTCAGCAGCATTACTAAGCACTGACTGATATGAGGCTGCTGATCCCTGTGTGTGGTTATATATCTCTTATATATTTGGCTACATCTGTCACTCAAAGTGTGTCTGGAGCTATAACGCTGGGTGGAGCCTCTGACTCACATGATTGACTCACATGACAGAGAACCAGCCCAGTGAGCCCACAGACAGTGCCAGACACCCTCTGCCTCTCCATGTTACACAGCAAAGACACAACTATTTACCAGACACACCAGGTGAGCGCCCCACACCTCTATACCTCCCAACATGACCCTCTCCAGGAGGGACAGAATGCTCTGTTTGTGAACTTCCATCTTAATTTATGATTGTCATCACCTGTCATTTTAAACAGGGTACTTGACAAGAAAGGTGTTTAAGCACAGGTGATGGTAATCCATAAATTAAGAAGAAAGTCCAGAAACAGAGCAATATGTCCCTCCTGGAGAGGGTCATGTTGGGTATGCACCTCCCCCCCCATTCACGGCATCCCCACGATTAAATGGCACATGCAAAACACTGACATGGCTATGGTCGACAATGAAAAAGGTTGACAAGATTTATTTTTCACTTTTTCAATGTTTTCATATTCATTCTCATGTGTCGACATGGACACCAATGAAGTGCCACACTTATGTCAACATTTACATGTGTTGACCTTTCTGTGTTGATTTTTTCTTGTGTCGATTCGCAGCACACCCCCCGCAATTCGCGGCACCCCCGGTGACTCCCGCGATCCCCCCTCCCACGATTCGCGACAACCCCCCGGGCCCCCCTCCCACGGTTCACGGTGCCACGATTCGTGGCACCCACACCCCCCCGCGACCCCCCCTCCCGCAATTCACGGCATCCACCCACGACCCCTCCTCCCGTGATTCGTGGACACCCCTCACCTCCTCCCTCCCCACCCCCGCGCGCGATTCACGGCAACCCCAGGATTAAATGGCACATGCAAAACACTGGCACGGCTATGGTCGACAATGAAAAAGGTTGACATGAGTTTTTGAAGATTTATTTTTCTTTTTTTTTAATGTTTTCATATTCATTCTCATGTGTCGACATGGACACCGATGAAGTGCCACACTTATGTCAACATTTACATGTGTTGAACTTTCTGTGTTGATTTTTTCTTGTAGCAATTTTTTTCCAGTGACAACTATGAACTATGTGCACGTCCACCTACACATCATCAACCAATTCTTTGTATAATATATAACACCTGTTCTGTTTCACTGTAGGCGTTTTAAGTCAGACCTTTTACTGCTACTATTACTGTTTATGTAAATGCATTCTGAATGACAGCAACATCCTACCATCCTTCTACAAGAATATATAACCAACTAGGTGATTCATCGCGCCCCGTGCCCCCCCCCTCCCGCAATTCACGGACCCCCCGATCACTACCCAGCCTCCTGTTTTCCTGTGTCGTGACCTCAGCCAGTGGGGAGCCGCTGACTCAGAAACACCCTACTATACTATAGAACACACACACCTAAACAACATGCACACACAGCCCCCCCCCCCACACATGTCACTGTACCATCCACACTATCAATGTACATCTTACTCTGTAACCGCTTTTTAATTAAACAAAACAAGACACACCCCCTTCCACATCATATGCTCTTTATTTAACACATTTCACCTATAACTCAAGTTGCAATGCAGGCCATCTTTCATACAATTCTAACCATCTTTCTCATATACAAATGTTCACAAATTAAGGGGGCGCAGCCCCTTACGACGGTGTGATGAGCGCCCGTAGGGCGCGATGAATCACCTAGTATATATATAATCCTTGTCTATATGACAAATGGATGGCCACCCTCGGGGGTAATTATCAATGGTGTGATCAGTGGAAAACCTTGATGGTATGGAATTATAAACAGTGAGCCATCGATGGTTTGCACCAATTGATGGTTGTCCCTTCTGTAGGGAAGAACACCTACAGTACTTCCCCCACCATTTTTGACTAACTAGTGTCTTCCCCTTGTTTCTCCTTCCATTCCTCTAATCGTAAAAAGTAATATGTATTTGGTTGTTAACCATCGATGGCTGATGGTTCTCTGCCATCTTTTGCAGAGTCCTTAGCTTAGGACTGCCCCCAATGGGCCGCATCTACGAACAGCAGCTCTCTAGCATCACAAACCATCGATGTTTTGCCTATTTGTAATGTACTTTGTATTGGTAGCTTTGGATCCCTTGGTGCAGCATATAAATAAAGGATGATAATAATAATGCAGCCCATCAATCGCCAACCTTAGCAACGTATGTTTGCGCACGTGTGTGTGGGATGTTAATGGCGATTAAATATGACCAGAGAAACAATAAGTGAAAAGCGCAGTTTACGTAATGTGTCCGTAACCTGCGTACCCTTTATACCTAGCTACGTGCGAACAAAACGTAGTGCAGCGTAGCGTACCTTTATTATGTATTATACACCAAAGAAATAATACCTTAATAAGAGATTCCTTCGCAGTACTTTGTCTCTAATCTGCGAATATACCTCTTTGGACAGTATCCGTAATATACTTGTCGCTATGCGAATAAACAGACACAACCACGGTATAGAAGTAAGGAGATAGGAACTCCGTAAAAAGATGTATTTAAGTCCCTAATGGACAACAGGGGGTTACAGGAATAGAAGATACAGATATAACAAGTGATACAAAGTCTAACAATGGGTATAATAAACAGGCTCTACTAGGGGAAGAAAATACAGATACAGGATACAATCAGCCAACAATAATAATAAGAATAAGTACCGTGAATGCAACCGTTTACCGTCTCCTCATCAAATATGCGCAGCGCAGTCCGGTCAGAGCTCGCTATCGTTCAGGGTTGAACTATAGCCCGGTCGAAGGTCAGGGAAAGGAAGATGTGCCGAAGTGACCGAGGCCGCTCTGGGTCACCTATCTTATAGGGTCAGGAGGGGGAGGTCAAAGGCCATTCCTATTGGTCAGGGTTCGTATGTCAAGTCCTCTGTGATTGGGGCAAAGGTGCAGGGGGAAGGGGAACCTTGGTGTTCTTTGCTTGTTGGTATCGTCGTCAGGGGTTGTAAATAACAATAGAAACCGGTTACATCTGGATTCCTTTGTTATACCTTTTTCAACAGAAACTGTCCTGGGAATATGGAATATGTCCATAACTATCGGGCTGTGTATATTGCGAAATATTCGCAATGACCGGAATACTGCGCACATGAAACGGAACGTAACGGTACTAAACATGATACAGACGGATGTATGCAAATGCTAACTAAGCTATGTGTGGCGTTCTAAACCTTTAACTATATTTTTATTTAGTGTCAGTATGTTCTTATGAATTTATGTGTGATAGTATGGCTACGCTTCTGGTCCACTTTGTCACACAGACTCGGGTATGGAAACTTTATTAGCGCAACTCTGCGAACCAAAATGGCGGCCATACTATTCTAAAATGGCGTGTGTGCAACTCGACTTTAACAGTCCACCCTTTAACAGTAAATATAAAACTGTTACAATACAAACATTTTACATTACAATACAGAAATTCATAATCCTAACAGAGAAATTGGGATCCATGAATTGAACATATAAGGGGAGTAAACCATCTGCTCTTTGGCCGATCCAGGATCATGGATAAACGATGGGCCGCATTTATCGAACAATCTACTCAGGGTGACGAAGGATAATGTACAATTTTGGGATAAAAATAAAAACAAGGGAGGTTACAACATATACACGTTCACAAATATGGTTTCTTTAAAGGGAGGTGGTTTCGATTCTTGGGTCATATACCAAACCCTGGTCTTCCTCTGCATCTCTCGTTCTTACACTCATGATTTCAGTCCGTTTTGTCTTTCCCCGGGTTACCACCTTTAAACATTTGAACAATAGCACAAAGACTATGATGGCACCACCGATACAGAGAAGGAGTTTTCCTATGCTAGCTATGATCCCTTGCGCCCATTCTCCTAAACCAGAGAACCAGTGCATTGGATTCAACCAGGAGGTCCATTCGCTAACTTTGTTACCTATTTCTGCCAGGCTGATATTGTGTTCCCTTCTAAATTCCCATTTAAGCTGAAGAATCTCATCCATCCGATGATCGATGATTTCTTCTGGGTCTTCAGTGTTGTTGGTGATATATGTACAGCATTTCACCCCAAACTGTGTAGAGAGGGTGACACAATATCCTCCTGTCATAGCTGTCAGATAGTTCAACACCATCCGATGTTGGACTAGCTCTCTTTTATACGCTTGCAACTCCTTCCCAGTGTATCTAAAAGTGTCATCATAAATCTCAGTGATGTTATCTACCAATCTGGCTAATGCTTGTATATACTTAAAATTTATGACTCCTCTGGCGGTATGGGTGATATCTAAAGCAATGAGGAGTTGGATACCGAATGACTCATGTATCATTTCAGAAGCTAGGGGTTCTTTCTTGATTGTCAAATCCCTTTTATGGATTTGATCATAGTGGGTATGAGTGTAAGGAGGAGGTATACCTCTGTGTATGCTCACCATCTCATCATGTGTGAGAGTCATCACTTCAGGTAACACTCTACCTAGGTAACAAATTCCAACGTAGTTCATGGAGAGCCATTTGTACGCCCTCCTACCACAAATGTAATAAACATCGTCAGGGAGAAAATAAGGGACAGAGTATTTCATGATTTTGTCACACATTATCCATAAGAACATTCCTGTCCCCTGCTCCCTGACTTGTTCCTCACAGGTTTCTGGCTGTAGGGTCATATTACAGTAGCCGGCTGATACTCTGCCGGCCATCATTTTACTCTTCTTCACTTTTCCAATGGCCTCCCCTTATTTAATACGCTTATCTCTGAAATATTAAGCGGGTATGGGACTAGGCCTACACTACTCCTTTTATGTAGCACTTGTGAACACACCCAGCATTCTGTTTGGTTTAAGACCTTACCCACTAGTGAGTGGTAATCACTCAAAGGATGTCGGCCTGTAGTAGCCTTACTTGTCGACTGACATCGCTGGATGCATTCTTCTTCCATTTTCGGTTGACAATATCTACAGACACAGTACTCACCAGACAATAACTCATCACATAGCCCTTGAACTACGTTTTCCTCATACCTTTTACCTTCTCCTGTTATGGGCAAAGCATCAAGCTGGTTTAGGGATTCTACCTCACCCATATCTGGGTCCATTATTACACTGTCAGAACTCCGCTCCGATCGCTCTAGAATGTGGCAGCCACCGAGTATCCTTGGTTGAAGAAAAGGAAACAGAAAGAAAACAAAGAAATAGATGCGTAACTGTGAACCTGTTGCTTGGAGTCCTTCCATCATCTCTACCAGGGGACTTTTATTTGCTCTGCTCTTGGACCTTTGCTCGCTCAGGTTGCTCGACCTTGGCTGCCTTTCAGTCTTCCCGGAACAATGCTTCTAGCGACACTTCTTCTCTTTCGCTCTCTGCACTCGGGAACTCTGGGTTACTGGCTTTCTTGCAGTGGGACGAATGTATCCAAGTCTCTCTCTCTGCGACTTTAATTGATGTAGTGCTGGTCAACAAAACTTGGTACGGTCCTTCCCAACGGTCTATCAAACAACCTGAGCATAAAAAATTTCGGATCATAACAAAGTCTCCTGGTTTAAGATTATGACAATTCTCGGTAGGCATATCAGGTGTTAATAAATTCAGCTCCTTTTGTTGTTTCCTTAGCTGTTTGTTTAGCTTTAGGATATACTGTACAGTTAGCTCATTGTTACACTTGAGATCATCCTGTGGGTCTATCATGACGTGTGGCTGCCGACCAAACAATATCTCGAAGGGGGACAAGTTGAGCGGAGCCCTGGGAGTGGTCCTAATGCTATACAGCACAATAGGCAGTGCCTCTGGCCATAACAACCCTGTTTCAGCCATAACTTTACCCAATTTGTTCTTAATAGTACCATTCATTCTCTCAACTTTGGCGCTCGCCTGGGGACGATATGGAGTATGAAGTTTACTATTAATCCCCAGGAGTTTACACATGATTTGGAAGACCTCTCCTGTGAAATGAGTGCCTCTGTCACTCTCAATGACCTTCGGGATACCATATCTACAGACAAACTCTTGACATATTTTCTTTGCTGTAAAGGTAGCAGTGTTGGAGGCAGCGGGGAAAGCCTCCACCCAGCTGGAAAACATGTCAACACATACTAATACATATTTCAAATTTCTACAGGGGGGTAACTGTATGAAGTCGATTTGTATTACCTGGAAAGGGCCTTCTGTAGGAGGGATGTGGGATGGCTCTGTTGGGATGGCTTTTCCAACGTTCTTCCTCAAACAGGTGAGGCATGACATTGCCACTCTACCTGCTTGAGAAGCGAACCCTGGTGCACACCAGTAGGCCTTTACCAGCTTGCACATACCTTCCTTCCCAAGATGTGTCAGCCCATGGGCCGCCTCGGCTAGACTAGGAAGGTATGCCCTGGGGGCTACTGGTTTCCCGTGTCCATCTCTCCAAAGTCCGGTGGACTCTTGGCCACATCCCTTCGACTTCCATACTGCTCTTTCCTGTGGGGAACACAAATTCTGCATGTCTATCAGTTTGGATGTGGATACCATGTTCAGAGTACAAAGGTTTGTAGGATGGGTGAAAATATTTACAGGGCATGCGGCCCTTTTCGCTGCCTCATCAGCGCGGCTGTTACCAAGTGACACTGGGTCCTTCTCTGATGTATGAGCTTTGCACTTGATAACAGCCACTCTGTCTGGAAGCTGGATAGCTCCCAGAAGTCTCCTAATGTATGTCGCATGCGCCACTGGTGTGCCAGCCGCCGTCATGAAATTTCGGAGGCGCCATAGGGCTCCAAAATCATGCACTACTCCGAAAGCATATCTGGAGTCGGTATATATGTTAACTGATTTTCCTTTGGCCAGTTCACATGCTCTGGTCAGTGCCACCAGTTCTGCTACTTGTGCTGAGTGAGGTGGTCCCAAGGGTTCAGCTTCCACAATACCTTCTCCATCTACTACCACGTAGCCTGTGCACAGCTCTCCTGTCTCCGTTTGTCTATGACAGCTACCATCAGTGAATAAGGTTATGTCTACCTCACTTAATGGGCTGTCGCTTATGTCAGGACGTGCTGTAAAGGTCTGATTCAGGTAGGTCATGCAATCATGTTTGTCCTCACCTTCACTAAACTCTGCTTTACCATATTCAGCAACATTCCCATCACCCTCCACCCTTTGTGCCTTGGAGGGCACATGAGGAAGGAATGTGGCTGGGTTTAGTGTGTTGCATCTTTTGATGGTAATATTTACTGGGGCCATCAGCGCCAGTTCCCACTTGGTGAACCGTGCTGAGGACACATGACGTGTTTGGGCAGAATTTAGGAGGGCAGAGACAGCATGGGGAGCATGAACAGTTAAATCGTGTCCCAACACCACATCCTCACTCTTGTTTACTAGTTGTGCTATTGCGGCCACACTTCGTAAGCAAGTTGGGAGTGAGCGTGCTACTGTGTCCAGCTGGCCACTGTAGTACGCTACTGGTCGGTTGGCATCACCATGTTTTTGTACAAGTACTCCTGCCGCACACCCAGTTGATTCAGTTCCGTATAGTTCAAAGGGTTTCCCATAGTCTGGCATTCCCAATGCTGGGGCCTTTGTTAGGCTCACCTTTAGTTCCTCAAAAGCCAGCTCAGATTCCTCAGTATGAGAGACCCGGTCTGGCTTAGTTGAGGAAACCATCTCTTGTAGTGGTAATGCCAGAATAGAGAATCCTGGGATCCAATTGCGACAGTATCCACACATGCCTAAGAACGTACGGATCTGGTGCTGGGTCTGTGGCAGTACCATGTTCTGAATCGCTTGGATTCGGTCGTCGGTGAGGTGTCTCAGCCCTTGGGTAAGGCAGTGGCCCAGATACTTAACCCTGGTCTGGCATAATTGTAGTTTATCCTTTGATACTTTATGTCCTGTCTCTGAGAGATGCATCAGCAGCTGTCTAGTGTCATCCACTGATGACTCCAGTGACTCAGAACACAACAATAAGTCATCGACATATTGTATTAGTATCGAACCACTCATTGGTTGAAAGGATTGTAAACAATCATGCAAGGCCTGGGAGAAGATGCTGGGGCTGTCTATGAATCCCTGGGGGAGTCGTGTCCAGGTATACTTTACTCCTCTGTATGTAAAGGCGAACAGATACTGGCTGTCAGGGTGTAAAGGGACAGAGAAAAACGCAGAACACAAATCAATGACTGTGAAATGAGTACAGTGAGGTGGGATTTGCATCAGGATGACAGCTGGGTTTGGCACTACGGGGAATTGGCTCTCAACTACTTTGTTTACCCCTCTTAAATCCTGCACTAGTCTGTAGCCCCTCCCCCCGCTCTTTTTCACAGGAAAGATGGGACTATTGGCCGTGCTGGAAGTTCTCACTAGGATTTCCTGTTGGAGCAATCGCTGGATTACTGGGTATACTCCTAGCTCGACTTCAGGTTTTAAAGGGTATTGCGGTATTTTTGGGGCTATCCTGCCTTCTTTTAAACGGATCTCTACTGGAGCTACATTTGCCATCAGCCCAGCATCCTGTCCATCTTTAGTCCAAAGGGAACTCGGTATTTGTGCTGTAATTTCAGCTACCCTAGATGGATTTGACTCTATAACAGTGGAATACAACATTAGCCTCTGAGGACTGTCCAGCATATCTTGCACTTCTTGTGTAAGATTTCTAGGAGTGTCCAGGAATACCCCATCGGGGGTGCAATAGATGACACATCCCATTTTACATAGTAAATCTCTACCCAGGAGGTTAGTCGGGGCCGCTGCAGCCAACAGAAAAGAGTGTTTGGTATGCAGAGGCCCGATTGTAACCTCTGCTGGTTTCGTCAGTGGGTAATGTTGTATTTTTCCTGTTACCCCAATTGCTGCTACTGATTGGTCGGTGAAACCCAAGTGAAGAGGAGTGTTGAGAACAGATCTGGCCGCCCCTGTATCAACCAAGAAGGTTTGCCTTACTCCAGCTATATCAACCTTCACCTGAGGTTCCTCTCTAAGGTGTTGTGTTAGTCTAACTGGCTGTAGGATACAGGTATGACCTGCTTCCTATTGTCTTACCTGGGTTGCCCTTAGTACAGTGTCAGCCATCAAATGGGGAGGAGGCATGTTGCGTGACCTGTCTGTCTCCTTCCATTGTCTAGGGGCTGGGTATCTCCGTGTCTCACCTTGGTGAGATTCCCATTCTCGCCTATGTGTTTTGTAACTCCTGGGGTTTCCTGACTTACATTGTGCTGAGTAGTGTCCTTCCTTATTGCAGTTGTAACAGATAATTTGCTTTCTACCTGTGTCCCTGGTGTTTCGTTGGTATGCAGCTTTATTTGGGGCATTTGTAAAAGCTTGGATGCTAACCATCATCAGTTTATCAGTTTGCAGTTCTCTGTGCTTCTTGATGTTACGGTCGTGGTCTACAGCAGATTCCCATAGGGCATCTACTGTCATTCCACGCCAATTTGAAAAAGAAGTTTGGACTCTGGCTCTCAGGTTTTCTCTAAGCCCTTCCACCAGCACAGAGACAATCATCTCCCTCAGGTGGGTGTCGTCCTTAGGCTCGGAGACACCAGTGTATCTTGATACCGCCAGCAAACCCCGGTTGAAATATTCGCTAGCTAATTCACCATCTTTTTGTTTGATAGTGAATATCTTGCTATATTCCACTGCTGCAGGAAAATACACTCCCAACTGTAAGTTGATTAGGCGTATATTTTCCTGGTTGATCTCATCATTTATCTCCTTGTCCACTTGGGAGTCATCTGTGTCTCCTTGACCTGCTTGGGAGTCATCTGTGTCTGTGCTGTGTAGTGCCTTCTTACCTGTGTCCATGACTATGCTGTTGGCATCAGCCGTCTCCTCTTCCTGTGCTGGAGCCCCAGCAGCAGGTTTAGCCGGTTCAGCTTTTCCCTCAAGCATGTTAATTGCATGGGAGACGGCCAGTGCCAACAGCTGCTCGTTTTCCTCACGGGTTTCCTTATAAGGGGATAAGACAGGGTACAAGTTAGCAACAGGTAAATTACTACTTAGGTCTTGCTTATTAGTTATTAACCCCTTCGGCACATATGGGGGTGGGGGAGCTGTTGCGGCTACGGTTGCATTTTTATTGTGGCTGATTGTATCTGGCACTGCCAGACATCTGATTCCCCATTGTTCCTGTCCTTCCTTCTGCCACAATTTAAGAATTTCTATGTGCTTCTCTCTGCTTACGACTGGAGAGTAGACATATTTCATCTTTTACTGCCGATAAGATTTCTGGATCGAAGCTACCAACACTGGGAAATTCTAACTTGCTGCCTTGTGTCATTTTTCTCCATTTCTTTTGGTAAACAACTGCTTGTTCACCGTGCTTACAGCACATTATGAAAGCCGCCGATCCTTTGGGTCGACTCGCTTCCTCCCTAACTGACACGTTATCACTGTGTGACAGGTTATTACCCATAATTACAGGAATAAACGTTCACAGCTAGTAGATACCGGTGGGTTATTACTTGTCTGAGAGCTCCCCAACCACTCACTTCTCCACAAAATGGCACTATTCCGCAATCAAGCGTGAAGCCCACTATGCGAGGTAATGTACTCAATCACCAAGTCTTTCAACTAGCAGCGAACTTCTAGTCAACTTGCAAGGTGCGGCCTAATTTTTCCAGGGTACAACAAACTTGTTTTCCTGTACCCCCAAAAACTGGATTTCCTAAATCAGCTAATCGGATCACTGGGTTCCGATTTAGCTTCTTGTACCCTCCTAGTGGACCAAAATAGGTAGTTCCACGGGAGGGGCAGTTCCTATGGGCACGTCGTCACGTGCACACTGTCCTACACTGGACTACACTGCGCTTGAGTCGTGCCGTCACACACCCGTTCGCCTCAGTTTTGTTTCACACTGGGCGCTAGTTACACCTTGGTCTTATGCTTATACTTGAAATATTTCTGTACAGAAAATCTTCCCAGGCTGGTAGCTTTTCACTAGATACTTATGCAGGTATAAATCCCTTTTAAATGGCCATAGGAAACTATTAAAATAATGCTTGAGTTGCTTGTTTTTGGAAAAATGAACAGAAAGAAAAAAACTTATTTTCTCTTATTAATCACCACCTTATCCACAGTATATTACTATACTGTTTTAAATAAAGCTAGTGGTTTAATACTGTTCACCTTTGAGTTTCTATGTGTGCTGCATGTGCAGTGCCAATGAACAACCACGTGTGTATGTGCGTTGTTCACAGGCCGCCGATGAATCGGCCACCCACGTGTTCTATAGTGTATTTGCAAGGTTGCGCTCGAGTTTCGCTATACGCAGTAATTGCGCCAAAATGTGGAATAAATCCCTTAACTTCGTCCGAAAGTTACGTATCAAGATGCAAAATAAATCCCGCACTTAATCCGTAAATCACGTACAAAGATGCGAAAATTTCCCCGATATAAGTACGTGCGCGCGCACCTTGCGTAATACACAATAGACACTTTACGTTACTGTAAAAGGCCCAGAACTTATCGCCACGTGGCGGAGTCCCTGGCCCTGCAGTAACTAACACTAAAGTTATAGTTTTGCACAGAGGGGATCCTCTATGTACTATAATAAAACACAGACCTTTGTCTCCACGTGTGCGAACTTTATCGCACGTGGCACATATACTGTAATAAACAAGCAACTCAAAACACTATACCCCGTTAAACTACTTGTGGCAGGCAGAAGTACAGCTTACTAAACACTTAAATATACTTTAACACACGTGGCTTAATGTTTCATTTATTGTACTTCGGGTTCAACGCTAGCACTTCTCGAACCCCGCACCGCCACGGACCTGGCCTATCCAGCAATGGATAATAAAATACTTCCACCCTTTTGCTGGTATAGGTCAAGCCGCGCGCCTGGTACTGAGCTCCAGAATGTGAAACGGACGGACGAGCCCTCAATTGTTAATGGCGATTAAATATGACCAGAGAAACAATAAGTGAAAAGCGCAGTTTACGTAATGTGTCCGTAACCTGTGTACCCTTTATACCTAGCTACGTGCGAACAAAACGTAGTGCAGCGTAGCGTACCTTTATTGTGTATTATACCCCAAAGAAACAATACCTTAATAAGAGATTCCTTCGCAGTACTTTGTCTCTAATCTGCGAATATACCTCTTTGGACAGTATCCGTAATATACTTGTTGCTATGCGAATAAACAGACACAACCACGGTATAGAAGTAAGGAGATAGGAACTCCGTAAAAAGATGTATTTAAGTCCCTAATGGACAACAGGGGGTTACAGGAATAGAAGATACAGATATAACAAGTGATACAAAGTCTAACAATGGGTATAATAAACAGGCTCTACTAGGGGAAGAAAATACAGATACAGGATACAATCAGCCAACAATAATAATAAGAATAAGTACCGTGAATGCAACCGTTTACCGTCTCCTCATCAAATATGCGCAGCGCAGTCCGGTCAGAGCTCGCTATCGTTCAGGGTTGAACTATAGCCCGGTCGAAGGTCAGGGAAAGGAAGATGTGCCGAAGTGACCGAGGCCGCTCTGGGTCACCTATCTTATAGGGTCAGAAGGGGAGGTCAAAGGCCATTCCTATTGGTCAGGGTTCGTATGTCAAGTCCTCTGTGATTGGGGCAAAGGTGCAGGGGGAAGGGGAACCTTGGTGTTCTTTGTTTGTTGGTATCGTCGTCAGGGGTTGTAAATAGCAATAGAAACCGGTTACATCTGGATTTCTTTGTTATACCTTTTTCAACAGAAACTGTCCTGGGAATATGGAATATGTCCATAACTATCGGGCCGTGTATATTGCGAAATATTCGCAATGACCGGAATACTGCGCACATGAAACGGAACGTAACGGTACTAAACATGATACAGACGGATGTATGCAAATGCTAACTAAGCTATGTGTGGCGTTCTAAACCTTTAACTATATTTTTATTTAGTGTCAGTATGTTCTTATGAATTTATGTGTGATAGTATGGCTACGCTTCTGGTCCACTTTGTCACACAGACTCGGGTATGGAAACTTTATTAGCGCAACTCTGCGAACCAAAATGGCGGCCATACTATTCTTAAATGGCGTGTGTGCAACTCGACTTTAACAGGGAATACATACTACAATCTCTACCCCAACTACACGATTAGAATCAGCCTCCTGACATCGCTTACCTGCCCGATGCATCTGGAAGCTTAGTGGATTAACTAGCGCACCTTACTAAGTGCACACAGGTATAGTTCATTACCTGCGTTACAATTGCTGGGGTCTTTATATTATTTATTGACTACTAATTATCTAGCACAATTCTATAGTTATTCTCTAAAGCTGGGTACACAACGCAACAATCCTTATAAAGCGATGGGCCGCTCCGATGTATCACACCTGCGTGCACACTGAACGTCACGATGTTGTGCCATATAATGTAACATATGTATAATTCAGCTGCACAGTATGAATAAGGGTCCCTAGAGGATGAGGTGGGTCCACTGCGGGGTTCCCTCTGTACCCCTAGAGGCCAGTCCAACCCTAGTCCCTTCTAAGGTGCAGCATCCCAAATGGGACAATGCGACCACGCGGCTTATCAAACTATGATTTGGGAACAGTGTATGACAAATCGAGTAGTGCGTGCACTAGGTTAGTACAATGGGTTACCTTGGTGAGTGATTTAGGAACACATTCTGTTTCTAGGGCTGGGCTGCCTGCTAGATAGGCTGTATGCCCGCCCTTGTCTGAGGATTGGACACATGTACACATGACCTGTGATTGACAGAGGAGCCAATATGCGTGTGCCGCCTCCCAGCTGCCCCGTCTTCCAGATCACAGGACAGTGGACGCGTACTTCCGGGAGCTGCGCCGCCTGGACCACAGGAGGAGACTGGTCAGCCCTGCAGCGCTGCCCTGGTGTGGACCGTCTGGTGGTGAGGACAGTCAGACTGCTGCATGATGTCGCCGGCTACCCCCGCTGCCACCATGTCCTGACTGCCTCTCCTTCCTCCACCCTCCCACGCTGCTGCCTCGGCCTCCCGTTTACTGCTGCACCAGCCGCCCTCCTCCATTTCTACATACAGTATAAGGGTGACATTTTGATGGCTTACAATTTAAGGGGCTGTTGTGATGAAAGACAGTGTGGGGCTGGTGCAATGGTGACAGTGTGGGGCTGTTGCAATGGGGAGACTACAGTGCGGACTGGAGCAATGGGGAGACTACAGTGTGGAGCAGGTGCAATGGGGAGACTACAGTGTGGGGCTGGTGTGATGGGGACAGTGTGGGGCTGGTGTGATGGGAGACTACAGTGTGGGGCTGGTGTGATGGGAGACTACAGTGTGGGGCTGGTGCGATGGGGACAGTGTGGGGCTGCTGCGATGGGGGACAGTGTGGGGTAGGTGCAATGGGGTTAGGGTTTTTTTCCTTGAAATGCCGCCTGCCACCGCTGGGAATAAAGAATAATCCGCGTGGCATTATGTGAATTTTGGCTCAATCCGCGTGGCATTATGTGAATTTTGGCTCAATACGTTTGGCATAATGTGTAAGGGGCAAGTATAATGGGGTCTATTATTTTGTTGCAGAATGTGTAGAAGTGGTATATGGTGTGGAACACTACACAAGGCCAATTTTGAGTGTCCACACCCTCTTTTCCTGAGCGCTCGCGCACAAATGTGTTGACACTATTGACAAAATAGGGGTATAAGCCGCCGTATTAAACAAACACCTGTAACATGACTGCCAGAGAGAGTGTCTATTAAAGAAATTATTAACACATATAGAGGCTGTGACATCTTTTTTCTTTTTCCCCATACTACCAATACTAGGTGTATTACCAGATGCTATCAAGCACAAGATTTTTCATACCTAGGGGAATTGAATCATTTCACTGCCTATAATCATTGGTAATCATACCTCTGATAACATCAGTGCTTGAATGACAGATTAAGTGTGTGACTAAATTACCAATTTCCCTGGAATTAAACCAGTCCAAGGATCACACTACATTTTAATATTTAAATATCAAATTATTTTTGTGCCATTTATTTTAAATAAAGTCTAAAATAAAAGCTATGTTTTAATATTATCATATTACATCTTTAAAAACGAGTGCGCCCAAAAAGCGTTTTTTCTTTCTTTTGTCGGACTCTTCCTCTGACGAAAAAAACCCCAGTGTTCACCATTGACTCTAAACGCTGGGCGCACCGCCAACCAAGCAACTACCAGAATTTGTCAAGTATAGTAGTTCATTAAGTTGGTACAAAAATCATTACACAGACTACAAGTCTGTGCGGATCTTTAACCCCTTTCTTACCTACTAGAATTTCCTGAGGCCTTTCTCAGCTCCAAGATCCAGCACGACATTTTGGTATTGGCACCATATACAGACTTCGCTTAGACATAGAATTTTTGCTTTTGTGCTCTCTCTCAACTTTTCATTCAGGCCTTGTCAACCCAAAATCAATCAATGTCAACGTTTAGTTTGAGAAATGAACTAGCATCCAAAAGAAGGACTGACAACCTGGATAATATCTTTCCTACTACCGTCAATGAGAACGTGCCAGATTCCAACTGGAATGATGACATCACCAGACTAAAATTTACATTACAAAAACAAATTAGAACAAATTGGGACCTAACCAGCTTAGAAAATTATTGCAAACTAAAAATTACCCCACGAGGTCTTAGACCAAGGACCTTTCCAGCGTTTGAGTTATGCACCGAAAACCTCAAAAAAGAGTGGGAAAATAGCCTTTTGAAGTGTTCCCAGGAATTGATGGGAATCTTAATCCAACATAATCACCTTGTGCTAGAGTCCATCTCTAAAGAAGTTGAAGCATTAGGTAAGAAATTGGAACCATGGGAGACGAATACTTCCTTCCAACTCCACTTTGAAAAAAACAAAAAAGATCTAGAGGAGTATGAAAAAGTAATAATTGAAAGGAAGAGAAATAAATTCCATCGTGACCAAACTGACTTCCACACAGGACGAGTCTTCCGCTGGACGAAGCGAAATCAACGCAGGGACCTGAACCGACACCAGCCATCCACATCTGAGACAGATTACTCCAGCACGGATGAGTTAAGTGAGGACAGTCACCAAAGAGAGGATCCCATACCCAGAAGACCGACCAACCATTTCTACCACTCACAATCAATCGGAGCAACTCAATCCATACCGGAACCTTTTTTAGAGTACAGCAGAGGCCGAGGCCCCAAACAAAACGAAAGACCAGACGCAGTAAAAAGAAGAGGAAGAAGAAACGCATCACGATGGGGGCCGCACATACCGAACCGATATCCCCTGAGGGGCACGGAGACACAAGAACAGACGTATCACAACTTCAGATAATTAACTTATCTGAACATACCCTAACAGCAATACAAGAACAAGTTCTCCAAAAAGGTTTAACTTTTTGCCCCACTTCCTCTTTCGATAGGTTCCAGTGGGAAACTAATCTGCAATTATTTAGTAGGAAATTACTACTTACCAAATTTCATGCTAAAAAAGATGACAGTATCCTCCACAACACCATATGGACCAATCAAGAATTGGAAGCCCTACAAGCTTTGGAGGAACTTGGTGATACCACCACCCATGAACCTGAGAAAAGACCGGTATGCAAGAAAAGATCAACCTTCTTCCCCCCACCAAACATATGCCCTGAGGTACAAGTGTTTACCAAGATGGTTGCCCAGGACTTTGATAAACTGTACAAAAAAAGGAAACATCGGATACATATTGGTAACACCAATAAAAAGGAAAGGAAGGCAATTAAAGAACTAAGAGAATGGAAGGATGTCCAAATCAAGCCCTCTGACAAGGGGGGCAATATAGTTATATGGCCCCACTCTCTATATCTACAGGAAGCCAACAGACAGTTGGATGATGTCACCTGCTACACCAAGACCATGTTCAATCCCACATCAAATTTCCAGATTGCATATAATCGGCTTATTGATGGTGCATTAAAGGACGATGTCATCACCAAAAATGAACATCAATTCCTACAAACCCCTAACCCACGAGTAGCAACTTTTTATTTGCTACCAAAGGTTCATAAAAACCTACATGAACCTCCCGGACGCCCAATTGTATCAGGGAATGGAGCATTAATAGAGAAAGCATGTATCTTTCTAGACACACATCTCAGACAACATGTCATATCTTTGCCCTCCTACACACAGGACACTGCAGACGTTTTGAAAAAACTACATGATGTCTACCTGGATGAGGAAGAAATACTGGTCAGCATGGACGTTGAAGCACTTTACACCTGCATCAGTCATGACCTAGGTATCAAGGCAGTAAAATATTTCCTTGAAATGGACAACATTGGTGATTTTCAGCTGTTTCTATTGGACCTTCTAAATTTTGTCCTACACAAGAACTACTTTACATTCAATAACAGATACTACATCCAAGGGAGGGGGACGGCAATGGGGGCGGCCTGTGCCCCCACATACGCCAACCTCTTCCTTGGATGGTGGGAGCGAGAGGTGGTATTCTGCGAATCAAATCAGATCTATGATAACTGCATCACAACATGGATGCGTTACATAGACGACATTTTTTTGATATGGAGAGGTACCGAACAACAACTCAGAGAATTTGTTAACCATTTGAACACTAACACCTTAAACCTCAAACTGACGTATACCCAGGACCGTTCCAGCATTTCGTTTTTGGACCTAAAAATTTACAGAGGCGCTCAGAACATGATAGAAACAGAACTTTTCCGCAAGACAACGGCTACTAACAGCCTCCTCCATCAGTCAAGCGCGCATTTCCCGCCTACTGTTAATAACATTCCAAAAGGAGAGTTCTTAAGGTTACGCAGGAACTGCTCAAATGATGAAACCTTCAAATCCAACTGTAAAGATCTCACCAAGAGATTAAGGGACAGAGGATATTCCAATAGGTCAATTAAGAAAGCAGAAAAAACCGTCACCCAGACAGATCGATCCAGAATGTTATTCCAAGACAAGGGAACCTCAGCAAAACCCATGGACAATACCATCAGGTTCGTGGGCAACTACTGCTCAGAATGGAAAGAAATTAAGACCATCATACAAAACCACTGGCCCATAATTCTCAGTGACAGCGACCTGGCCGCAAAGGTGAAACCACAAGTAGACATGAGCTGGAGGCGTGCCCCAAATCTAAAAGATCAGTTAGTGCACAGCCATTTCACTAATACAACGACCAAAGCTCCACTCCTCAAAGGTACCCATCCCTGTGGAGGCTGTAAAATTTGCCCCCATGTCGACAAAACACTTACAATAAATGATAAATATGACAATACCATCACAATCAAAGACTTCTTCAATTGTAAGAGCAAAAATATCATATATTGTATAACATGTGAGTGCAATATGAAGTACGTGGGACTGACTACAAGGATGCTCAAGCAGCGAGCCTTAGAACATCTTGGCAACATCCGCAATGCTCCATCAGACATCATTAAAATGAAAAAACTGACAACGGTCGCCAGGCATTTCTTAAAAAAACATGAAGGAAAGCCAGCTGGTTTCCAGATACGAGGCTTGGAACAGATCCATTTAGGATTAAGGGGAGGAGACTTGAATCAAATACTCCTTCAAAAGGAAAGTAAATGGATTTTCAGCTTGGGATCTTTGGCCCCTGACGGCCTGAATGAGGATATCAAATATGGATCATTTCTAAAATAAAATCACCATTATGTATATTTCCTGATTTACAACCTAACAGTGGGCAATTCCCACTTATCAACCAATTTCTGATAACTGACCTCACCAATGGTCTCCACACATTCACTCCTGGTTATCCCTTCTCACACACCCAATGATCGGGCACCATATATCGTGTGATCTCACTTTTAACACTGGAATCTGCTCCAGCATCACTCAACCTATCATCATCCTCACAATTATAGATTTTATTAATCCAACCGATCTCACCATACAATTTCACCTAGGGGTGTAGATTCTCCCCATCAGCACGTTACCACTCACGATTTATATTGTTTTGTTTTGTTTTGTTTAGTCACTTTTGGCACCAACCCGCTAGCACAAATAATTCTATAAAAAGACATTCCCCTGATATGCAAATCCAGACCCATGAGAAATCATGCGGTCTCACCAAAACCTATTAATAGTATACATAAATATTTACCACTGATTATCAATATCACTATAATATTACTCACTCCCCAACCTTCACCATACCCCGAGGTCAATTACTCCATACCAGCCAATCTCTACAAATAATAAAAAATGTTGAATGAATGTGCAATACGTACACACCAGCCGACATAATCTCAAAATATATGCGCTCTGCATATACCAGCCAGTTATAATGCGCAACTTGATATGTTTGCATCTTATGCATCTATGTACACAGGCGAGGATTCCTTACAAACCAACTACTCTTTACAAGCCAAATTTCTCAAAATAATAAAAATGCTGAGTGATCTAAAGAATGCCCGATACAAAGATACCAGTCGATATCATCTTAATATATATGCGGTTTGCATATACTAGCCAAATCATACCATGCAACCTATAATATATAATAATATATATATATGCATCTCATAACAAAAACGTTTAATCAGTGTATCCAGGAGAGGAACAAATATTCGTTGAATCAAACCAATACAGCCCCATTCAAGACCTGATTGGTCAAAAAGGCTGTCCATCAAAAAGAGAGAGAATAAAGCAAGGGCATTTGCCCTCATCTAAAATGGCACTGCAAGAAGAAGCCCTATAGGCGAAACACGTGTCCACAGCCCCGATGTCCACAGCCCCGATGTCCAGCCTCTCACCTCTCTGACCGTCCACCTGATACTGGCAGCAACTTTCAGCGTCCACACGCCGCCGCCGACACACTCCTCAGGGAGCTCCGGCTCTGACAGCGAGGTCAGGTATCTGGACTTCCACGCGCTCAGCTCCGGCGCAGAGTATCCGGCCGGTCTCTGCTCACAGCTTCGCCGCTAGCCAGCGCGACAACCTACGATCCCTATCTCCGTCAAAACCGCTAACTCAGGCAGCGGCATCAGGTTAGACAAGCGCACCGCTACTGCTGTAAGCAGTCGGTCAGCGCTCCCCGTACGGACAGCTATACCTGTCCAATTTGTGATTATCTCCCCTTGGAGATGTGCTTTACCAATTATTCATGAGCTCTCCTTGAGCTAACTGGGTTTGTACTATCTATAACCACCATCAGACTACGTTCAGCAATTCTGATATTGTGCACAGATTGTCTGTCATCACAGCGTGTATATCGCTACAAAAAAAGCAACTTGCAACTATTATAGATGAGTGATCAGACACAGTTACTTTGTTACCTCGTATCCCATGGAGATCTAATGTATCCAATGAAATACAGGAATTATATAATGTCTGTCTGACGCCACTATCTCTCCGCAGCTGCTTAATTATTTGGTGACAACTTAAATTGCTAATTATTAATTGTGCTACCATCTCTGATGCTGACTGTCTCCTTCAGTTTTTGTGTAACACACAGAACTGCTCCTTTTGGGTTTTTTTTACTCCCCAGCAGTTATAGTACTCAGTAACCAACCCCCCTCTTTTACGTCAACATTAGCACTATCACAAAAATAAAAAATAAATATTTAATTATTGTTTTTTCAGAGACAGTGTGACTCAGGTGCTGCGCCTGCTGAGCCACCTCCCTTTGCAGCCCAACAGGTTATTTGTGATCAGATACCAAACCCTAATATACTGCCACCATACCCCACTGGTCTGCCCAAACCCTCCCCGAACTTGGAAGCCAAGCAGTGGAGGGCCAGGACAGTACCCAGGTGGGAGACCCCTGGGGAAGCCCAGGTGTGGCAATATTAAAAATAGGGGTATAAGCCGCCGTATTAAACAAACACCTGTAACATGACTGCCAGAGAGAGTGTCTATTAAAGAAATTATTAACACATATAGAGGCTGTGACATCTTTTTTCTTTTTCCCCATACTACCAATACTAGGTGTATTACCAGATGCTATCAAGCACAAGATTTTTCATACCTAGGGGAATTGAATCATTTCACTGCCTATAATCATTGGTAATCATACCTCTGATAACATCAGTGCTTGAATGACAGATTAAGTGTGTGACTAAATTACCAATTTCCCTGGAATTAAACCAGTCCAAGGATCACACTACATTTTAATATTTAAATATCAAATTATTTTTGTGCCATTTATTTTAAATAAAGTCTAAAATAAAAGCTATGTTTTAATATTATCATATTACATCTTTAAAAACGAGTGCGCCCAAAAAGCGTTTTTTCTTTCTTTTGTCGGACTCTTCCTCTGACGAAAAAAACCCCAGTGTTCACCATTGACTCTAAACGCTGGGCGCACCGCCAACCAAGCAACTACCAGAATTTGTCAAGTATAGTAGTTCATTAAGTTGGTACAAAAATCATTACACAGACTACAAGTCTGTGCGGATCTTTAACCCCTTTCTTACGTTTGGCATAATGTGTAAGGGGCAAGTATAATGGGGTCTATTATTTTGTTGCAGAATGTGTAGAAGTGGTATATGGTGTGGAACACTACACAAGGCCAATTTTGAGTGTCCACACCCTCTTTTCCTGAGCGCTCGCGCACAAATGTGTTGACACTATTGACACCAAGGTGGGCCTGTGTACTTTAAATGCCAGGACCTATTTTTAATCCCCTTCCCGCCCTTTATCTGCTCTCTGAGCGTGCACACTGGCACCATCTCTTTGCAAGTTTTTGAACAGGATTCTCCTAAACTCACTATGCCGCTATTTTTACATACTGTTGTAGACTAGCATTTTTTTTTTTTAAATATGGATGTTTTCCTCCTCTTCCCTCCCCTTCAGGATGCTACTAAAACCTTGCTGCCACTGAGGACCCCCAGGACGTTGCTCAGGACACCGCCCAACATAGACGGGAAGGATACAGGCGGGGAGACAGCTGCCCCAACTCCGCCCCCAGGGCGCTGCGGCAGAGAACACAGCCCAACGCTGCTGGGAACGACGCTGAGGAGGAGAGAGGTGCCCTATCCGACAGATGCTGCAGTACCCCCACCTGCGACCGATTCTATGTGAGTGCACTCTTCGGTCACGACTGGCGAAGAGTATGTCTTGGGGGGGGGGAGCGAGGGAGGGGAGAGGAGGTGCAAGATTAATCTGCTTTGGGCTAAGGGAAGAGGTGTGGCATGATGCTAGGTGGTGGGTTGTGATTACATGTAATGGGCATTAAGGGGTTTAGCAGTGGTGTCAAACTCTTGGCCCTCCAGCTGTTGTGGAACTACACTTCCCAGCATGCCCTACCACCGATTTTAGCGATCCATTATATAAAATCTGTGGCAGGGCATGTAGGGATGTGTACTTCCACAACAGCTGTAGGGCCGTGACTTTGACACCACTGGGTTAAGGCATACTTTTTAAATATGTTATAGGTACACGGTAACACCATAATGTCCCCCCTTCTGTTATTTTGTTTGTTTAAAATAAAATTGATGGCGCCATCTGTGTGTGTGTATACGTATATGTGTGTATATATTCGCTCCCTTACCACCGTGACAAGCGCAGCGAGCCCGCAAGGGGGGACGATCCACGTCCCCCCCTTGTCGGGATTTTGAACGCCGGGATTCCGGCGTCGGGATTTCATACTGAATCCTCGCTCCCTTACCACCTCCTTCTCTTCCGATTCCCCTCCTCTGCTTCCCTCCTCCTTTCCTATGCTTCCCTCCTCCGCACCCCCTCTCCCCCTCCACTGCTCTTCTGCTCTCCCTTCTAACTCTTCCTCTACTCTGCTCCCCATGGTCCTCTGCCCCCCCTCTCCTCCTCACCTCCACTCCTCCTCAGCTCCTTCTTCTCTGATCCCCCTCCTCTCCTCCACTTCCCCCTCCTCCACAACCCCTATCTTCATCTCCCCTGCTCTCTCTTTCCCCTCTATCTCTCTCCTCCTCACCAATTTCCCTACACTTCTCTATCTCTCTTTCAGACTGCCGGTGACCCCGTGCTGGGGTGCAGGAAGAGAAGACTCGGCGCCATGGAGTTGGAGCAGGAGGAGATGACTAGCACTGGGGAAAAAAGAGTTCAGAAGACCCATGAGCAGGCGCCGAAAACATGGTGTTTCCATCACTGCTGATCATGTAGAATGAATCATCAATGACAAGAGGTACATAGCACCTGTGTATACTGCTCTCCCTTCTCCGCTCCTTCTCCACATGTCCGCTCCTTCTCCACACCTCCTCTCCTCCACTTCCCATCCTCCTCACCCCCCTCTCCTCTCCCTTCTCCTCTCCTTCACTTTCCCTCCTCTGCTCCTGCTCTCCCTTCTTCTCTCCTCCTCCTTTCCTCAGCTCCCCCACCACCTTCTCATCTACTCTCCATCCTCCGATCCCCCCTCCTCTCCTCTGCTTCCCCTTCTCCTCCGCTTCCTCTATTCTGCTCCCTCTCCTCTTCCGCTCCTTTGCCCCCTCTCCTCTTCCACTCCTCCGCTCCTTCTTCCCTTATCCCCTCCTCTCCCCTGTTCTCTCTTTCCCCTCTATCTCTCTCCTCCTCACAAATTTCCCCACAACTCTCTCTCCCCCTCTCTCCCTCCCCCCTCTCTCTCTCTCTCCCTCTTTCTTTCTCTCTCTCTCTCCCCCCCCCCTCTCTCTCTTCCTCTCTCCCCCCTCTCCCTCTTTTCCCCCTCTCCCTCTCCCTCTTTTCCCCCTCTCCCTCTCTCTCCCTCTTTCCCTCCCTCACCCCCAGTGACCCTATGCTGGGGTGAAGGAAAAGAAAACCCAACGATGGGGAGATGGAGCAGGAAGAGATGACTAGCACCGAAGGGGAGGGAGTGCAGCAGGGGCAGAAAACCCGGCATTCCATCACTGCTGATCATGTAGCATGCAGCACCGATTACAATAGGTACACAGCGCCTGCATATACTGCTCTCCCTTCTCCGCACGTCTGCTCCTTCTACACACCTCCTCAGCCCCCTCCCCTTCACTTCCCCTTCTCCTCACCCCCTCTCCTGCTCTCCCTTCTCTGCTTTCACCTCTCCCCCCTCTCCTATGCTCCCCCTCCTCCTCTCCTTCACTTTCCCTCCTCTGCTCTTGCTCTCCCTTCTCCTCTTGCTCTCCGTTCTCCTCTCCTCCCCCCCTCTCCTCCCCCCTCTCCTCCCCCACAACCTTTCTTCAGCTTCCCTTCCTCCACTCCTCCTCTCCTCTGCTCCTCCTTTCCTCTGCTTCCCCTCCTTTCTTCTGCTTCCAATCCTCTTCACCCCTCCCCTGCTTTCCCTTCTCCTTGTCTCTGCTCCTCTTCTCCTCAGCTACCACATCTCTTTCCCTCCTCCACTACCCCTCCTCCTCCTCTCCTTTGCTTCCCTCCTGCTCACCTCATCTCCTCCGCACCCCCTCCCCTTCTCTCACTTCTCTGCTTCCCCTCTCTTCCGCTCCCCCTCCCCTCTTCTCCTGCACTTCCCCTCCTCCTCACCCCTCTCCTCCTGCTCTCCCTTCTCCTCTCCTCCTCTACTCTGCTCCCCCTCCTCTTACTCCTCTCCCTCCTCCTCTCTTTTGCCCCTCCTCCTCTTCTCTGCTCCCCTTCTCTCTCTCCTCCCCACCACTTTTTGTCGGAGGAGGAGCATTTCAATCGCTGCTGATCATGTACCATGCAGCACCAATGACAAGAGGTACACAGTGCCTTCTGTGCTACTTCTCTACATGTCCGCTTCTCTCCTCCTCCACTCCTTTGCTCCTTCTCTGATCCCCCTCCTCCACTCCTTTGCTCCTTCTTCTCTGATCCCTCTCCTCCTCTCCTCCTTCCCCTCCTCCTCTCCCCAGCTCTCCCTTTCCCCTCTTTTGCTCTCCTCACCAATTTCCCCACACTTTTCTCTCTCTGACTGCCAGTGAACCTGTGCTGGGGTACAGGAAGAGAAGACCCAGCGCCGGGGAGATGGAGCAGGAAGAGATGACTAGCACAGAAGAAGAGAAAGTGCAGCAGACCCAGTCTGCCCAGGAGCAGGGGCAGCAAAATCATCTCTACCATCGCTGCTGATTGTCACAGGAGGTACCCAGCACCAGCTTGCACTGCGCTCCCTTCTCTGTACCTCCTCCATGCCTCCTCTCCTCCTCCTCTCCCCCTCTTCTTGTCTGCTCCTGGAAGGGAAGGAGAGGAGAAGGGAGAGCAAGAATGGAGGAGGGAAAGTGATGGAGAGGAGGAGGGGAGCATAGGAGAGGGTAGAGGTGAAGCAGAGAAGGTAGAGCAGGAGAGGTGGTGAGGAGAAGGGGGAGGGGGTGAGGAGGTGTGGAGAAAGAGCGGAGAAGGGAGAGCCGTATACGCAGGCGCAGTGTACCTCTTGTCATCGGCACTGAATGCTACATGATCAGCAATGGAATGCTTTTCTACCCCTGCTCATGGGTCTGCTGCATTCTCTTTCCCAAGTGCTAGTCATCTCATCCTTCATCTTCCCGGCGCTGGGTCTTCTTTTCCTGCACCCCACAGCTGGGTCCCTGGCAGTCTGAGAGAGAGAGGAAAGTGGTGGAGAGAAGAGAGAAGAGGGAGAGGGAGAGAGGAGAGGGAGAGGCAGGGGAGAAGGGAGTGCAGTGCAAGCTGGTACTGTGTACCTCTTGTCATGATCAGCAGCAATGCTAGCAGGTATTTTTCCGCCCCTGCTCCCGGGTCTGCTGCATGCTCTCTCCTGCGGTGCTAGTCATCTCTTCCTGCTCCATCTCCCCGTCGCTGGGTCTTCTTTTCCTTCACCCCAGCAGTCTGAGAGAGAGAGAGCAGTGTGGGGAAATTGGTGAGGAGGAGAGAGATAGAGGGGAAAGAGAGAGCAGGGGAGAGGAGGGGGATAAGGGAAGAAGGAGCGGAGGAGTGGAAGAGGAGAGGGGGCAGAGGAGCGGAAGAGGAGAGGGAGCAGAATAGAAGAAGCAGAGGAGGAGGGGAAGCAGAGGAGAGGAGGGGGATCGGAGGATGGAGAGTAGATGAGAAGATGGTGGGGGAGCTGAGGAAAGGAGGAGAGGGAAAGGAGGAGAGAAGAAGGGAGAGCAGGAGCAGAGGAGGGAAAGTGAAGGAGAGGAGGAGGGGGAGCAGAGGAGAGGGGATGAGGAGGATGGGAAGTGGAGGTGTGGAGAAGGAGCGGAGAAGGGAGAGCAGCATACACAGGTGCTATGTATCTCTTGTCATCGATGCTTCATTCTACATGATCAGCAGTGATGGAAACACCATGTTTTCGGCCCCTGCTCATGGGTCTTCTGCACTCTTTTTTCCCCAGTGCTAGTCATCTCCTCCTGCTCCAACTCCATGGCGCTGAGTCTTCTCTTCCTGCCCCCCAGCACGAGGTCACCTGCAGTCTGAAAGAGAGATAGAGAAGTGTGGGGAAATTGGTGAGGAGGAGAGAGATAGAGGGGAAAGAGAGAGCAGGGGAGAGGAAGATAGGGGTTGTGGAGGAGGGGGAAGTGGAGGAGAGGAGGGGGATCAGAGAAGAAGGAGCTGAGGAGAAGTGGAGGTGAGGAGGAGGGGGGGCAGAGGAGGATGGGGAGCAGAGTAGAGGAAGAGTTAGAAGGGAGAGCAGAAGAGCAGTGGAGGGGGAGAGGGGGTGCGGAGGAGGGAAGCATAGAAAAGGAGGAGGGGAAGCAGAGGAGGGGAATCGGAAGAGAAGGAGGTGGTAAGGGAGCGAGGATTCAGTATGAAATCCCGACGCCGGAATCCCGGCGTTCAAAATCCCGACAAGGGGGGGACGTGGATCGCTTGCCACGGTGGTAAGGGAGCGAATATATACACACATATACACACACACAGCGCCATCAATTTTATTTTAAACAAACAAAATAACAGAAGGGGGGATATTATGGTGTTACCGTGTACCTATAACATATTTAAAAAGTATGCCTTAACCCAGTGGTGTCAAAGTCACGGCCCTACAGCTGTTGTGGAAGTACACATCCCTACATGCCCTGCCACAGATTTTATATAATGGATCACTAAAATCTGTGGCAGGGCATGCTGGGAAGTTTAGTTCCACAACAGCTGGAGGGCCATGAGTTTGACACCACTGCTAAACCCCTTAATGCCCATTACATGTAATCACAACCTGTGAAGGTATCCGCTGCGCTCGCCACACTTCGGGCTCGGTGGCTCGCTGCACTCGCCACACTATTCTATTCTCAACTCCACGCCGACGTGGATAGTAGGGGTATGAAAAGGTCGGCGGACGCGTACCGCCGCCGCTCGCCACGCTTCGGGTTTGCGTTGATCGTGCGGATGTCGTTACCAATTTTGGGGGCCATTTCACTGTACAGGGTGCCTATTTGGGCTCTGTGGCCCATTTAACATTGGTTCCTATGGCAAAATTGCGTTGATTGAGGCATTGAAGTGAAAAATCGCGTCCATTGAAAAATTTAACATTGATCCCTATGGGAAATCGCGGGCATCGCGGCCATCGCATCGCACCCGTTACTGTAGTGCATGCGATGGTCGCGATGCCCGTGATGGGCGCCGTGCTAGGTAAAGAGTACCAAATAATGTTTACACTCCTTTTGGAGGATGTGAGGTGAGAGAGAGGGAGATTGTCGTGCTGTCCCTACTAACCCTAACCTTACAGAGGCAGCGGTATTCCTCAGCTCAGTTGCTGTCCGCTTCTGGGTGGAATCTTCTGTTGCGGCTTTGGTCCCAGGACGCGGCTTGCTGACGTCAGCGACTGGCGTGTCGGTACTTCGGGCAGCAGCAAGATGGCTTCTCCTCTCCTTAAGTCTCCAACGCATTTCATGCCTCGCTTGGCACTTTATCAAGGTGGGGTGACTGATAGAAGTTGCTCCCTGTATGTAAGGAAATGAAGTAGAAATTGACATCCAATTTTAACATTTCTCTTTCAATGGTCCTGGTGACACAGCTCAACACTGGGATGTAGGAGGGTCCGAAGGAGCCAGGCACCTATCCTAAATTTTTTAGAGGGTGGGCTCTCCCCTACTGCATCCCGGACTCTTCAGTTCGTGTTAGGTGCCCACTGGAGTGGGTGCTATTCTAAAGAGCTGCGGGAGCAGCTGAAGAATTAGAGTAGTTAGGGGATTTTTATTATTTTATTAATTTTCACTCTAGCTAGGTAGGCACAGTGTGAGGATTCTTCTAGTGAATCCTCACACTGCTAGCGCAGCAGGAGCTGACAGAAGCGCGTCCTGTCAGCTCACTGTGCACAAGGGAGACGCTGTCTGGCCTCCCTGTGCAGCGCTTACAGCTTCTTTTAAGAAGCTGCCTGGGCTCCGGAGCGTCCTGAAACCGGCTTCACGTTTAGGTGGGGATCATGGGGGACAGGCGCTCCGTGATGGCGGCGGCCATTTTCTGCGGAGCTTACACACTGAGCTCCTGATATGAGAGGACAGCAGTGTTGTTACAGGCATGTTCCAAGTGGTCCCCAGCCGAGGGGGAGATACTGGAACTAGGAAATCCTACTAAGGGAGCGGCTGACTGGGGGTGGTTGGCGCCAAAAGTCACGGACCCCGCAGCAGCAGGGACTTGGTCTCTTCCCTCACTCTGGTTTTGTCGCCTTTCAGAACGCTTGCAGCGGAGCTGAGCTGGCTTACTGATCCTGACAGAGTGTTTGGATTTCCTGGGCATCGTTTCCCCGCATCTGAAACCGACAGACAGATAAGTGACTGCGTGCATTAACCCTGTATAATCGCTGTTGTACATTGTATGCACTGTGTGGGTTACTTTACATCATGTCTGAGCAACAAGCTGTGGTTTTGGGGGAGGGAGCCCTTATTACACTGAGCGCTTGTAATGTGTGTACACAGAAATTTACACCTGAGCAGATGGCCAGGGGGGGGGGCTTATGTATTACCTGCGCTGCTGTGAGACCCATGGGGAGTGAACCCCAGAGGGCAGAGCAGATTGAACCCGCGTGGGCTAGTGCCCTGGGCAGGTCAGTTAATGCCTTAGTGCAATTGTTGGACAAACAGGGTGATGCCTTGGTAATATCTCAGAGACCTATGTCATCATCGCAGCAGTCCTCTGGCTCCTTGCCTCTTACCCAGGCAGATCCTGCATTCATACAGGTGATAGAAAGAAAGGGTTCCTCCACAAAGTGGGGGTGTGTGGTATGGTGGCGCTATGACCTGAGTTGTGTCACTAGCAGCTGCTGGTTAGTCGGGTTAGTTAGGCCCGAACTGGACAATGAGAAAAAAACTGGAATATAGCAGCGCTTTAAACTTGATTAGAATATTTATAAAAAATACAATGATATAAATAAAGGATTGGACTGATTGTACAATTTAAAAGCAATACATTTTATTAATAAAGTGACCAATGGTGCTGGTACGATAAAAAATGGGGGGGAAGGGGAAATGGTAAAATCACAATGCAGGACTGTCCATTCCTATTAGGCCGGAGACCATATATTGTGCAAGTGCAAAGAATAATTGGATGGGGGTTACCGTCCACCTGTAGACACACCGGGGTGTAGCTTGTGCTCCCTGGGACTCAAGGCCCGAGTTGGTATTAGGGCCGAATCACCGTCCAGAGTAGGGGGAGACTCCCGGAAATGGCACTCCCAGGGATGGTTCTGGGGTCCTTGGTGATGTATAGTGTCCACGGTTAGGTAGGTCCAACAGGGTCCAACGGCTGGTCTGGAACAGTCCAAAGATGAAAGATAAAAGTGGGGCGACACCTGACGCGTTTCGCCGGCTCAGCGGCTTTATCAAAGTTGGACCCTGTTGGACCTACCTAACCGTGGACACTATACATCACCAAGGACCCCAGAACCATCCCTGGGAGTGCCATTTCCGGGAGTCTCCCCCTACTCTGGACGGTGACTCAGCCCTAATACCAACTCGGGCCTTGAGTCCCAGGGAGCACAAGCTACACCCCGGTGTGTCTACAGGTGGACGGTAACCCCCATCCAATTATTCTTTGCACTTGCACAATATATGGTCTCCGGCCTAATAGGAATGGACAGTCCTGCATTGTGATTTTACCATTTCCCCTTCCCCCCATTTTTTATCGTACCAGCACCATTGGTCACCATTGGTCACTTTATTAATAAAATGTATTGCTTTTAAATTGTACAATCAGTCCAATCCTTTATTTATATCATTGTATTTTTTATAAATATTCTAATCAAGTTTAAAGCGCTGCTATATTCCAGTTTTTTTTCATACAGGTGATGCAGGATACTGCAAAGGGGATCAACAGGTTTAGTGATTTACTAGATAAAATTGATGTTGATGCTGTAGGGACCCCTAAAAGGTCTTACTCGGTGCCTTTATTGGTAGATGAAGAGGAGGGAGCGTATACTGATACTTATACGTATACTTTTCCTTCTGATGAAGGTTTACAGGAATTGTTGGAAGGGGCTTGGAAAACCCCTGATAAAAGGCTGCAGATGCCTAAGAGATTCCTAAGTCTGTACCCCATGCCAGAGTCTCATGCGGAGCTCTGGGAAAAAGTGCCAGTTGTGGATGCTTCTGTGGCACGTCTGTCTAAGGCTACTGTATTACCAGTACAAGGGGGTGCAGCTTTCAAAGATCCTGTGGACAAAAAGCTGGAGGGTAACCTCAAGGCTATATTTGAAGGGGTGGGATTCACCCTACGTCCTCTTATTGCTTCAGCCTGGGTCTCTAAGGCCATGATTGAGTGGGCTGGTGATTTATGCACCATTTTACATGCTGATCCTGGTGTATTGCTGCTGGCGGAGAAGCTTAAGGCAGCTGCAGAGTATGTGTTGGAAGTGGAGGAGGAAGCGCTCAAGATGGCGACCAGAGTGTCCACAGTATCTATCAATGCCAGGAGAGTACTCTGGCTTAAGGCCTGGGAAGCAGACAATGAGTCTAAGAAGGCCTTAGAAACATTAGCTTTCAAAGGAAAGTTATTATTTGGATCTGAATTAGAAGAGATCATTAAACAGGCCACGGGAGGCAAGAGTACATTCCTACCTGCCCCCACGGCCAAGCAGACATCCAGATTTTCTGCGTTTAGGCCGTCCTTTCGGCCCTCCCCTAGAGGTGGTGCATCCTTTCGAGGACAGTCATTTAGGGGAAAGTTTCAGTCTTCCAGGGGCAAGGCCCCGAAGTCTAAGTTTGGCTCCTTTCACAAGAAGCCTGTCACCAAAGGAGAGGACAAACCCTCCGCATGACTGTTAGGGGATTTGCCCGGCAGTGGTAAAGGTGGGGGGGGCGTCTATCACATTTCAAGGACGCATGGGCTTCTCTAGACCAGGATGCCTGGGTGTTAGGCATTATAGCCCAGGGTTACAAAATTCCCTTCAAAGGTCTTCCTCCGAGAAGATTTATCCCCACGTCTTTACCAAAGGAAGCTCGGCTCCGTACAGCTCTGTTAAGAGCAGCTCACTCCCTGTTAGAGAAGGGGGTGGTAATTCTGGTTCCCAGGGCAGTGTGGAAGAAAGGCTTTTATTCCACTCTGTTTCTGGTGCCCAAGCCAGACGGGTCTTTCAGACCAATACTAAATTTGAAGTCTCTAAATGTCCATTTATGGGTAGACCATTTCAAAATGGAGTCTCTACGGTCAGTGCTCCTGAGCCTGGACCAGGGAGAATTTTTGGAGTCCATGGATGTCCAGGACGCATATCTTCATGTTCCTATACACCCAGAACATCAGGCCCTGTTGAGGTTTGCAATAGGAGACCTGCATTTACAGTTCCACGCGTTGCCCTTTGGTCTGGCCACTGCGCCAAGGGTATTCACAAAAATAATGTCTGTGATGGCGGCTGTGCTGCGGCTCAGGGGAATCACAGTAATACCTTATTTGGACGACCTGCTGTTCAAAGCAGAGTCAGCAGACAAGTTACAGAGTCATTTGGCAGAAGCCATCAGTTTTTTGCAGGCTCACGGCTGGCTTTTAAACTTACAAAAGTCACAGTTGGTGCCGTCACAGAAACTCCAATTTTTGGGAGTCATTCTGGATACCCATCTACATCGGGTATTTCTTCCGGAGGCAAAGGCCAGGGATCTGGTCTCCTTAGTCCAGGAGATTCTCAGCTCTCGGAGCACATCAGTGTGGAGGTGCCTCAAGCTGCTGGGTAAAATGGTGGCGTCATTCGAGACGCTGCAGTTTGCCAGGTTCCACTCTTGGGTGTTCCAGTGGAACATCTTGACAGTTTGGTCAGGAAACACACAGACCATGAAGTCAGAGCAGATAGTGCTGCCTTCGGATACTCGAGACTCTCTGAAATGGTGGACAGACGTGGATTCCCTTCAGTGGGGTCGGTCACTGCAGACTTGGAACTGGCTGGTAGTAACTACCGACGCCAGCCTGAGGGGCTGGGGGGCAGTAGTCTTGGACCTGCAGCTGCAGGGCTTGTGGACTCCAGAGGAGTCTGCTCTTCCAATCAACATCTTGGAGCTGAGAGCTGTCTGGAAAGTGATCTCTCTGGCGGGAGAAAGGTTACAGAACCTCCCTTTAAGGATTCAGACCGACAATGCCACAGCTGTGGCGTATCTGAATCACGCAGCAAACTGGCCATGTGGGAGGTGTCCAGAATCCTCCTGTGGGCGGAACAGAATGTTCCAGCAGTATCAGCTATATTCATACCAGGAGTGGAGAATATAGAGACCGACTTCCTGAGCAGGGAGGAGCTCAAGGAAGGGGAATGGAGTTTAAACCCTCAAGTATTTCATCAGATCACCATGAAGTGGGGAACTCCGGATGTGGACCTGATGGCATCCAGGTTCAACCATCAGGTGCCCAGGTTTTATGCCAGAACAAGGGATCCACTGGCAGAAGCAGTGGATGCCATGACTATCCCCTGGGAGGGGAATCTCCTTTATGTTTTTCCGCCAGTTCCATTACTGGCGAGACTCTTAAACAAGATACAGGCACAGGCGATTCCGGTGATCTTAGTGGCCCCAGATTGGCCAAGGAGGTCCTGGTACTCGAGGCTTCTCAGATTGTCTGTGGACTCGTGGCGTCTACCTCTGAGGCCAGACCTGTTAAGGCAAGGACCGTTCAATCATCTGGATTCAGCTCGGTTAACTTTGACGGCCTGGCTATTGAGACCGCCATTCTAAAGAATAAAGGATTCTCAGATGCAGTGGTTAACACTATGATAAAGGCCAGGAAATCAGTGTCCTCGGCAAATTATTATAGGGTCTGGAAGACCTACATTCGATGGTGTGAGAGACGAAAGGCTCATACATCACGTTTTAAGTTGACAAAGATGATGGAATTTTTGCAGGATGGATTTTCTTCTGGCTTTAGCCTTCAATCATTAAAGATGCAGATATCGGCCTTGTCCATCTACTTCCAGAAAAAGATTGCTATATTACCGGAAATTCGAACTTTTCTACAAGGGGTGTCTCGGTTGAAACCTAGAGTGCATGTCCCAGAGTGAGGGAGCGTCAGTGTGATATAGTGCAGGCCGCTGGGTGAGGGAGCATGTTAGTGTGATAGAGCGCAGGGTGATGGAGTGCGTCAGTGTGATTTAGCGCAGGCTGGAGGGTGAGAAATCGTCAGTGTGATATAGTACAGACTTCAGGGTGAGGGAGCATCAGTGTGGTATAGCGCAGACTGCGGGGTGAGGGAGCGTCAGTGTGATATAGTGCAGGCTGCAGGGTGAGGGAGTGTAAATGTGATATAGTGCAGGGTGAGGGAGTGTCAGTGTGATATAGTACAGGGTGAGGGAGGGCATAAGTGTGATATAGTGCAGGCTGCAGGGTGAGGGAGCGTCAGTGTGATATAGTGCAGGGTGAGGGAGGGCATCAGTGTGATATAGTGCAGGGAGAGGGAGTGTCAGTGTGATATAGTGCAGGCTGCAGAGAGGGAGCATCAGCGTGATATAGTGCAGGGAGAGGGAGTGTCAGTGTGATATAGTGCAGGCTGCAAAGTGAGGGAGGATGTCAGTGTGATATAGTGCAGGGTGAGGGAGCATCAGTGTGATATAGTACAGACTGTGGGGTGAGGGAGCATCAGTGTGATATAGTGCAGGGTGAGGGAGCGTCAGTGTGATATAGTGCAGTCTGCAGGCTGAGGGAGCGTCAGTGTGATATAGTGCAGGCTGAGGGAGCGTCAGTGTGATATAGTGCAGGCTGAGGGAGCATCAGTGTGATATAGTACAGACTGGGGTGAGGGAGCATCAGTGTGATATAGTGCAGGGTGAGGGAGTGTCAGTGTGATATAGTACAGGGTGAGGGAGGGCATCAGTGTGATATAGTGCAGGCTGCAGGGTGAGGGAGCGTCAGTGTGATATAGTGCAGGGTGAGGGAGGGCATCAGTGTGATATAGTGCAGGCTGCAGAGTGAGGGAGCATCAGTGTGATATAGTGCAGGGAGAGGGAGTGTCAGTGTGATATAGTGCAGGCTGCAGAGTGAGGGAGGATGTCAGTCTGATATAGTGCAGGGTGAGGGAGCATCAGTGTGATATAGTACAGACTGTAAGGTGAGGGAGCATCAGTGTGATATAGTGCAGGGTGAGGGAGTGTCAGTGTGATATAGTGCAGACTGTGGGGTGAGGGAGTGTCAGTGTGATATAGTACAGGGTGAGGGAGGGCATCAGTGTGATATAGTGCAGGCTGCGGGAGCATCAGTGTGATATAGTGCAGGGTGAGGGAGGGTATCAGTGTGATATAGTGCAGGCTGCAGAGTGAGGGAGCATCAGTGTGGTATAGTGCAGGGAGAGGGAGTGTCAGTGTGATATAGTGCAGGCTGCAGGGAGAGGGAGAATCAGTGTGATATAGTGCAGGATGCAGAAAGAGGGAGGATGTCAGTGTGATATAGTGCAGGGTGAGGGTGCGTCAGTGTGATATAGTGCAGGCTGCAGGGTGAGGGAGCGTCAGTGTGATAGTGCCGGTTGCAGGGTGAGGGAGCGTCAGTGTGGTATAGTGCAGGCTGCAGGGTGAGGGAGCGTCAGTGTGATATAGTGCAGGCTGCAGAGTGAGGGAGTGTGTCAGTGTGATATAGTGCAGGGAGAGGGAGTGTCAGTGTGATATAGTGCAGGCTGCAGGGAGAATCAGTGTGATATAGTGCAGGGTGAGGGAGCGTCAGTGTTATATAGTGCAGGCTTCAGAGTGAGGGAGGATGTCAGTGTGATATAGTGCAGGGTGAGGGAGCATCAGTGTGGTATAGTGCAGGCTGCAGGGTGAGGGAGCGTCAGTGTGATATAGTGCAGACTGGGGGGTGAGGGAGCATCAGTGTGGTATAGCGCAGGCTGCAGGGTGAGGGAGCATCAGTGTGATATAGTACAGACTGCGGGGTGAGGGAGTGTCAGTGTGATATAGTGCAGGCTGCAGGATGAGGGAGCGTCAGTGTGATATAGTGCAGGCTGCAGGGTGAGGGTGTCAGTGTGATATAGTGCAGGCTGCAGGGTGAGGGAGTGTCAGTGTGATATAGTGCAGGGTGAGGGAGCGTCAGTGTGATATAGTGCAGGCTGCAGGGTGAGGGAGCATCATTGTGATATAATGCAGGCTGCAGGGAGCGTCAGTGTGATATAGTGCAGGGTGAGGGAGCATCAGTGTGATATAGTACAGACTGTGGGGTGAGGGAGCATCAGTGTGATATAGTGCAGGGTGAGGGAGCATCAGTGTGACATAGTGCAGACTGTGGGGTGAGGGAGCATCAGTGTGGTATAGCGCAGGCTGCAGGGTGAGGGAGCTGATGCTCCCTCACCCTGCGCTATACCACACTATAGTACAGACTGCGGGGTGAGGGAGCGTCAGTGTGATATAGTGCAGGCTGCAGGGTGAGGGAGCATCAGTGTGATATAGTGCAGGCTGCAGGGTGAGGGCGTGTCAGTGTGATATAGTGCAGGGTGAGGGAGCATCAGTGTGATATAGTACAGACTGTGGGGTGAGGGAGCATCAGTGTGATATAGTGCAGGGTGAGGGAGCGTCAGTGTGATATAGTGCAGACTGTGGGGCGAGGGAGCGTCAGTGTGATATAGTACAGTGTGAGGGAGGGCATCAGTGTGATATAGTGCAGGCTGCAGGGTGAGGGAGCATCAGTGTGATATATATGCAGGCTGCAGGGTGAGGGAGAGCGTCAGTGTGATATAGTGCAGGCTGCCGGGTGAGGGAGGGTGTCAGTGTGATAGATCGCAGGCCGCTGGGTGAGGGAGCGTGTTAGTGTGATAGAGCGCAGGGTGATGGAGTGCCTCAGTGTGATTTGCGCAGGCTGCAGGGTGAGAGTGCGTGTCATTCTGATAGAGAGCAGGACACTGGGGGAAGGAGATTGCTCCATCTACAGCTCCCAGATGGCTGATGCTGTTGTGCAGTTAAGTTAGGTAAACTTTGATTTGATGTATTTAGTGTTATTGTATTACTTTAAAACGTAACATTTATTTTAGATTCTTAAAAGGAGGGTGACTATTGTCACTTTTCGGGAATATTGATAGTGTTTCTTATATCCCAAATATTTATCTGCACCTTTTCATTAGGGTGCAGATGCTTAATCACAAATATTTATCTGCACCTTTCACTCAGTATGCAAATATTCAAATTAAGACACAGAAAAATGATAATAATTAAAAACAATTATTCTCCATTCGCGAAGATTTTGTAACCATATGTCAAATGTTCACAGGAAAGAGCCTTTTCAGGTTTGTAATAATTCAAAACCTCTTAACATTATTGTACATAATTAACATATCAGGCCATTCCTGTTTGCTTCTCACATCCATTCATAAACTGCTGCTTGTACAGAAGAAAGAATAGTCGGTAGGGGCTGAGATAGAGGTGTTTTTTGTGTCACTACTTCCCTCCTCTGCTTTCCAGCATCCCACTTTGTTGTCCAATGCTAGATGAGAGAGAGGTAATGTAGTGTTTCCATACACTATTTACAGATAAGAGCACAGGGTTGGCTTCTGCTTGTCAGTTGCAATTTGCTTAAGAGCGACCTTGTTGCTATACTAGCAGTGCAAGGTACCCACTTGGTTTTCTGACTGAGAGTGCCTTGCTGTGGAAATTTTTAAAGAGAAAAGGGTTGCCTATATCCCTTTCTTTTAAGAAAATGTAAAGAGTGAAAAAGTCAAAGAATCTGAGATGTCAGGTCAAAATTAAATGTTCTGCTGTCAGATATCAGCGTTTGTCGCATCAAATGTCTGATGAGAGACAATTGTTTTTGACAATCTCAGATTGAAAAGATAGGTACAGATTAGCTGTTTCTGCCGTTCCGATTAGGTCTTTCACTGTCCCTGATTGCCAGAGTATTGCAGGGATCAGTGTTGACTTTATCAGAGTGAGAGAACTGCCAGTAGCAGAAGTAATAATTAGGAAGTTTTAAGTGAAGGATAGATAGGTAGTGTTTGGAATAGTTTCACTGTTCACTTAGTCAGAAGATTAATATCCACCACGTGTCACAGTAGTTCTAGGGAAAAACCTTTCTATACTTCAATAATACATAATTAAACTGATGACATTTTCTGCATGATTTGTGCATATATTTAAACTGTACATATATTTCGTCTCAGGAAGTCTGTTTGAAATTGCTTCATTGCCTGGTGTGTATACAACAGTTAAATCCTGATTAGTCGGAAAGAAACTGACAAATATGTCAGCACAATATTAGCACAACCGTATTTCACTAAAAACCTTCAGTCCAAGGAAATTCTTAGTCTTATATTAATAAGAAAGTCACAGTCTTCACACATGCTTTTGTTTTACATGAAATAGTAGCAATGGTCTACCTCAGACTCCAATTTGTATATGGTCAGACTCGTATCAATTTGTTGCATAGTGTGTCTCTGAACATTGTATCCAGATCCACTTAATAAACAGAGAGAACTTCAATAGTTACTATGTGGTCTGATTTTGTAAGTTGTAGAAATAAATGCCGATGTTTTGCAAATACAAAGCAGCACTTTTGCTGACAGGGTGCAGTTATTTCCCCTACTCACGGCAAAACCTGCATCTAATCCTGCAGTTGCCGGGGGTGCAGGTAGAAAATAGTCATTTCCCCTACTCACGGCCAAACTTGCATCTGATCGTGCAGCTGCCAGGGTGCAGGTAGAAAATAACTATTTCCCCTACTCACGGCCAAACCTGCATCTGATCGTGCAGTTGCCGGGGGTGCAGGTAGAGAATAGTTTTTGCCCCTACTTGCGGTATAGCCTGGATATGACTGCTCCGCTGCCGGGAGAAATACACATTGAAACAATCGATGCTGGTAGCTTAATTATTGTTTAGCGGCATTAGCCGCTGGTTTACTCACAAACCGCTTCAAGCGGCGTTCTGTGCAGCCGGAGGAGATGTGAGGCAGCAGTGAACATCTGAGGGTGACGGCTTCTCACTCCATGTGTGAGAGCCGGTAGCGGAAATAGTCAGTGACGCGCGTTTCGCTCGGGGAGAGCTTGGTCACACTGGATTCCAGTGTGACCAAGCTCTCCCCGAGCGAAACGCGCGTCACTGACTATTTCCGCTACCGGCTCTCACACATGGAGTGAGAAGCCGTCACCCTCAGATGTTCACTGCTGCCTCACATCTCCTCCGGCTGCACAGAACGCCGCTTGAAGCGGTTTGTGAGTAAACCAGCGGCTAATGCCGCTAAACAATAATTAAGCTACCAGCATCGATTGTTTCAATGTGTATTTCTCCCGGCAGCGGCGCAGTCATATCCAGGCTATACCGCAAGTAGGGGCAAAAACTATTCTCTACCTGCACCCCCGGCAACTGCACGATCAGATGCAGGTTTGGCCGTGAGTAGGGGAAATAGTTATTTTCTACCTGCACCCTGGCAGCTGCACGATCAGATGCAAGTTTGGCCGTGAGTAGGGGAAATGACTATTTTCTACCTGCACCCCCGGCAACTGCAGGATTAGATGCAGGTTTTGCCGTGAGTAGGGGAAATAACTGCACCCTGTAAGCAAAAGTGCTGCTTTGTATTTGCAAAACATCGGCATTTATTTCTACAACTTACAAAATCAGACCACATAGTAACTATTGAAGTTCTCTCTGTTTATTAAGTGGATCTGGATACAATGTTCAGAGACACACTATGCAACAAATTGATATGAGTCTGACCATATACAAATTGGAGTCTGAGGTAGACCATTGCTACTATTTTTTCATGTAAAACAAAAGCATGTGTGAAGACTGTGATTTTCTTATTAATATTAGACTAAGAATTTCCTTGGACTGAAGGTTTTTAGTGAAATACGGTTGTGCTAATATTGTGCTGACATATTTGTCAGTTTCTTTCCGACTAATCAGGATTTAACTGTTGTATACACACCAGGCAATGAAGCAATTTCAAACAGACTTCCTGAGACGAAATATATGTACAGTTTAAATATATGCACAAATCATGCAGAAAATGTCATCAGTTTAATTATGTATTATTGAAGTATAGAAAGGTTTTTCCCTAGAACTACTGTGACATGTGGTGGATATTAATCTTCTGACTAAGTGAACAGTGAAACTATTCCAAACACTACCTATCTATCCTTCACTTAAAACTTCCTAATTATTACTTCTGCTACTGGCAGTTCTCTCACTCTGATAAAGTCAACACTGATCCCTGCAATACTCTGGCAATCAGGGACAGTGAAAGACCTAATCGGAACAGCAGAAACAGCTAATCTGTACCTATCTTTTCAATCTGAGATTGTCAAAAACAATTGTCTCTCATCAGACATTTGATGCGACAAACGCTGATATCTGACAGCAGAACATTTAATTTTGACCTGACATCTCAGATTCTTTGACTTTTTCACTCTTTACATTTTCTTAAAAGAAAGGGATATAGGCAACCCTTTTCTCTTTAAAAATTTCCACAGCAAGGCACTCTCAGTCAGAAAACCAAGTGGGTACCTTGCACTGCTAGTATAGCAACAAGGTCGCTCTTAAGCAAATTGCAACTGACAAGCAGAAGCCAACCCTGTGCTCTTATCTGTAAATAGTGTATGGAAACACTACATTACCTCTCTCTCATCTAGCATTGGACAACAAAGTGGGATGCTGGAAAGCAGAGGAGGGAAGTAGTGACACAAAAAACACCTCTATCTCAGCCCCTACCGACTATTCTTTCTTCTGTACAAGCAGCAGTTTATGAATGGATGTGAGAAGCAAACAGGAATGGCCTGATATGTTAATTATGTACAATAATGTTAAGAGGTTTTGAATTATTACAAACCTGAAAAGGCTCTTTCCTGTGAACATTTGACATATGGTTACAAAATCTTCGCGAATGGAGAATAATTGTTTTTAATTATTATCATTTTTCTGTGTCTTAATTTGAATATTTGCATACTGAGTGAAAGGTGCAGATAAATATTTGTGATTAAGCATCTGCACCCTAATGAAAAGGTGCAGATAAATATTTGGGATATAAGAAACACTATCAATATTCCCGAAAAGTGACAATAGTCACCCTCCTTTTAAGAATCTAAAATAAATGTTACGTTTTAAAGTAATACAATAACACTAAATACATCAAATCAAAGTGTGCCCCAGGTAAGACTTAATCAGTCTTTCCTTGCATCCTACTGCAAGACCCCCTTCCTATTTGAGTTTACTGAAACTTGTTCTGGGAGCACCACCAACAGGTTATTCTGGAAGATCATCTTACAATGACAATGATGTTGGTTTAAAATCATTATACATCTATATGATGTTATGTGCGGATTCACACCTAAACTTTCTTTAAAGTTAGGTAAACTGTAATATTTGTCTCCAACATCCTGTCCCACTTGCGTATGTCACTCACACACCACTGTCACCCATATGCCACTATCACAGTGTGGCCTAATGTGTAATCGGTATTACAGTGTTTGCTATAATGTGTATTGAGCATTTCGGTGTGTTGCATAATGTGTAATGAGCATTATTTTCTCTCTCCCATTGTCCCCCCTTCTCCTCTTTCTCTCCCCTGCGCTCTTCCTTCTTCTACGCAGGAGGGTCCGCACCGCCAACGCTGTCCTGCTTCAGCCGGGTCATAGATGCTGCCAGGGTGCTGCTTCAGCTGCTGGGTCCAGGAGGGTTCTCTTTGCTACTGCCGCCCTGCTCCAGCTGGGTCCAAGAGGGTCCACACCGCCGCCAGAGTGTTGCTACACCCACCACACCGTAAGAAGCACACCAGCACTCAGACATCTCCCCCATCACTGACCTGACATCTGTACCCCCCACCTATCACTAACTTGATCGCTGTATCCCCCTGCCCCATCACAGACTGCTGCAGACCCTGCCCCTGAACCAGCTCCCCCATCACTGCATGACCTGAAAGCTGCACCATCATCCACTTTCCCCCAGCTATGAAAGTAGAAGCCTCCAGCAGCACTAACAGCAGCTACGCCATCCCCATCCTCCCCACAGAAGTGACAGTAGAACCCCCCAAGTTATGTCTTTCCCATTGGGCAGTTGCCTAGGAGCCCTAGGGGCCGACCCTAATGGGGAGGACGGCACTGCAACAGGGAGCTGCTGCGGCGGCGGTTGGAAGACAGTGGGTGCTGGGACCTTGTAGCGCTGTTTGCCGAGTAGCATGGCGGGAAGCGCTGCTGATTTTCAAAAGACTGGCTGGACAGAGAAGGTTTTTCAGAAAGTTACAGGGTTTTTTAAATTTAGTGAAATATGCCCCATTATAAAGATAGGGCATTTCAACTTGTTGAACTTGCACAGTGGCCACCAGCAGGGGGTGTATACTTAGAGAGACTTCACTAATAAGGTGTACCAAGATGGCTGATTTTATTACAGTACAGAAAGACGCTGTCATTTTCCATCCCCTCTTGACACAATGGCAACCGTTACTTTGTGTACCGTTACACTGTATGCATGGGGCTCAGTTGTCACATCCCCCCATCACACTCGGTCTGAGGGAGAGACACGTGTACACGGCACTGCTTCAGGCACAACTTATTTACATATTACCGCCTCATCTGTGATTAACTCCCTCGTTGTTGTGCCAGCTGCTGATTGGTCAGACGTTCTTTCATTTGCAATTGCACCTGACGCTTCTTGAGATCGGGCTCTACCATGTTCCTGCTGGAGGACTGTAGCGGTGCATTGGAGGGAAGCTGGGAAGCAGAGGCTGCTACTGGGGGGGACATAGAGCCCCCCCCCCAGTACAGGTCATTGTCATGAATGTAGCACCCCGAGGGGGACAGGGAGTGCCTGTCAGTGTCATGTATGTAACACCCATTCGGCATATGTCCCCTTCCCATGTACAACCCACATGAATATTCCACCTTCCCATACGTATATACACCCCTCCCCATATACATGTCCTACCCCTCCTACACATGTCCCCTTCCCATACATATATACACCCCCTCCCCATATACACGTCCTACCCCTCCTACATATGTCCCCTTCCCATACATATATACACCCCCTCCCCATATACACGTCCTACCCCTCTGTGGAAGCCGAGTTACACACACGTCATTTTAGGATAGTATGGCCGCCATTTTGGTTCGCAGAGTTGCGCAAATAAAGTTTCCATACCCGAGTATGTGTGACAAAGTGGACTAAATGAAATATAGTTAAAGGTTTAGAACGCCACACATAGCTTAGTTAGCCCTGCACACATCTGTCTGTATCATGTTTAGTACCGTTCCGTTCCGTTCATTGTGCGAAGTATTCCGGTCAATGCGAATATTTCGCAATATACACGGCCCGATAGTTATGGACATAATCCATATTCCAGGGACAGTTTCTGTTGAAAGTAGGTAACAAAGGAATCTGGATGAAACTGGTTATTATCACTGCTGACGCCGAAACCATCAAACAAAGGACTCTTAAAGTTCACTCCCCTGCACCTAGCCAAACCAGGTGTATCATCTTACCCCCCAATCACAGCTGACCTGACATACGACCTCTGACCAATAGGAATGGCCTTTGTCCTCCCCTTTCTGACCCTATAAGATAGGAGACCCAAGGCTGTCTCGGTCACTTCGGCACATCTACCTTTCCCCTGACTTTCCACCGGACTATAGTTCATCCCTGAACGATAGTGAGCTCTGACCGGACTGCGCTTCGCATATTTGATGAGACGGTAACGGTTGCATTAACGGTATTTATTCTTATTGTATTGATTGGCTGATTGTGTCTTGTATCTGTATTCTTTCCCCCTAGCAGAGCCTGTTTAGTATTCATTGTTAGTATATTGTATCATTTGTTATACCTGTTTATTCTTATTTCTGTAACCCCCTTTTGTCCATTAGGGACTTAAGAACTCCGTAAAAAGGTTGTATTTATCTCCTTATTTCTTTACAGTGGTCGTGTCTGTTTATTCGCATAATAGCGATAAGGTATAGTACGGACACTGTCCTGTAAGATATATTCGCAGATTAGAGACAAAGTACTGCGAAGGAATCTCTGATTAAGGTATTGGTTCTTGATGTACATAATACAATAAAAGGTACGCTACGCTGCGCTACGTTTTGTTCGCACGTAGTTAGGTATAAAGGGTACGTTGGTTGCGGACTTATTACGTAACCTGCGCTTTTCACTTATTGTCTCTCTGGTCATATTTAATCATCATTAACAATTGGGGGCATCGTCCGTCCGCTCCACATTCCAGAACTCAGTACCAGGTGTGCGACCCGACCTATACCAGCAAAAGGGTGGAAGTATTATCCATTGCTGGATAGGCCAGGTCCGCGGCGGTGCGGGGTTTGGGAAGTGCTAGCGTTGAACCAGGAGCACAATAAGTGAAAAACACGTGTTTAAAGTATATATTAAGTGTTTAGTAAACTGTACTTCTGCCTGCCACAAGTAGTTTAACGGGGTATAGTGTCTTGAGTTGCTTGTTCATTACAGTATATGTACCACGCGCGATAAGGTTCGCACACGTGGAGTCTGTGTTTATTATAGTACATAGAGGATCCCCTCTGTGCAAAACTATAACTTTCATTGTTAGTTACTGCAAAACCAGGGACTCCGCCACGTGGCGACAAGTCCTGGGCCTTTTACAGTAACGTAAAGCGTCTATTGTGTATTACGCAAGGTGCGCGCGCACGTGCCCACATCGGGAAAGTTTCGCATCTTTGTACGTGATTTACGGATTAAGTGCGGGATTTATTTCGCATCTTGATACGTAACTTTCGGACGGAGTTAAGGGATTTATTCCACATTTAGGCGCAATTACTGCGTATAACGAAACCCGAGCGCAACCTTGCAAATACCCTATAGAACACGTGGGTGGCCGATTCATCGGCGGCCTGTGAACAACGCACGTACACACGTGGCTGTTCATTGGTACTGCACATGCAGCACACATAGGAACTCAAAGGTGAACAGTATTAAACCACTAGCTTTATTTAAACAGTATAGTAATATACTGCGAATGGGGCGGTGATTAATAAAAGAAAATAAGTTTTTCTTTTTGTTCATTTTTTTTTTTTTTAAGCAAGCAACTCAAGCATTATTTTAATAGATTCCTATAGCGTATAATAAGGGATTTATACCTGCATAAGTATCTAGTGAAAAGCTACCGGCCTGGGAAGATTTTCTGTACAGAAATATTTCAAAAATAAGCATAAGACCAAGGTGTAACTAGCGCCCAGTGTGAAAAATAACTGAGGCGAACGGGTGTGTGACGGCACGACTCAAGCGCAGTGTAGTCCAGTGTAGGACAGTCCAGTTAGGACAGGGTGTACGTGCCGACGTACACATAGGAACTGCCCCTTCAGTGGAATTGATCCGCTAGGAGGGTACAAGTAGATACATCGGAACGCAGTTGTTTCCGATTAACTACTTTAGAAAAATCCGGTTTCTGGGGGCACAGGAAAACAAGTTTGTTGTGCCCTGGAGAGATTGGCCGCGCCTTGTAGGTCAACTAGAAGTTCGCTGCTAGTTGAGAGCTTGGCGATTGAGTATCATTGCCTCGTAGCCTTCGCACCCGCTTGATTGTGGGACTGTTCTAGGTCGCTGAGAAGTGAGTGGTTGGGGAGCTCTCAGACAAGTAATAACCCACCGGTATCTATTAAGCTGTGAACGTTTATTCCTGTAATTATGGGTAATAACGGGTCACGCTGTGATAACGTGCATGTTAGGGAGGAAGCAAGCCGGCCAAAAGGATCGGCGGCTTTTATTATGTGCAGGAAGCACGGTGAACTTGCAGTTGTTTACCAAAATAAATGGAGAAAAATGACACAAGGCAGCAAGTTAGAATTTCCCAGTGTTGGTAGCTTCGATCCGGAAATCTTATCGGCAGTAAAAGATGAAATATGCCTACTCTCCAGTCGTAAGGAGAGAGTGAAGCATATAGATATTCTTAAATTGTGGCAGAAGGAAGGACAGGAACAATGGGGAATCAGAGGACTGGCAATACCAGACGCAATCAGCCACAATATAAATGCAACCGCTGCCACAATAGAATCAGCTCCCCCACCCCCATATGTGCCGAAGGGGTTAATGACTCATAAGAAAGACATAAGTAATAATGTATCCATTGCTAACTTGTACCCTGTCTTATCCCCTTACAAGGAAACCCGAGAGGAAAACGAGCAGCTGTTGGCACTGGCCGTCTCTCATGCAATTAATATGATTGAGGGAAAAGCTCAACCCGCTGTGGAGGCCCCAGCACAGGAGGAGGAGACGGCTGATGCCAACAGCATAGTATTGGACTCAGGTAATGATGCACCACACAGCAGAGACACGGACGACTCCCAAGCAGGTCCCAGTAATGCGGATGTGGTACAAACATACCCTGTTCGCACACTGGAGGTTCCCTATGGTAAGGCAGACAGAGAGGGTGTGATACCTACCAGAAAGATGACCATGCTAAACCCATGGACACGGCTAGAGCTGCGGTCCATCATTTCAGATTTCCCTGATCCTAGGAAAGATCTGGCTCTGAGCCGGAAATTTGTAAGGGATCTGGGAAACTCTGATGAGCCCACCAACAAGGATTGTAGAATCATGTTGAGGGCCTGTCTCCCCACTCACATAGACATCCCGAAATTCATTCAGGATAGTGGATTGAAAGTGGACAAGGAGATAAATGATGAGATCAACCAGGAAAATATACGCCTGATTAACTTACAGTTGGGAGTATATTTTCCTGCGACAGTGGAATATAGCAGGATGTTTACCATCAAACAAAAGGATGGCGAATCTGCTGCTGATTATTTCGCGAAGGCCTTGCTAGCGGTATCAAGATACACTGGTGTCTCCGAGCCTAAGGACGACCCCCACCTGAGGGAAATGATTGTCTCTGGTGAAAGGGCTTAGCGAAAACCTGAGAGCCAGAGTCCAAACTTCTTTTCCAAATTGGCGTGGAATGACAGTGGATGCCCTACGGGAATCTGCTGTAGACCACGACCGTAACATCAAGAAACGCAGAGAACTGCAAACTGACAAACTGATGATGGTTAGCATCCAAGCCCTTTCAAATGCCCCAAATAAAGCTGCATACCAACGAAACACCAGAGACACAGGCAGAAAGCCCATTATTTGCTACAACTGCAATAAGGAGGGACATATTGCAGCACAATGTAGGTCAGGAAACCCCAGGAGTTACAAAACACATAGGCGAGAATGGGAATCTCACCAAGGTGAGACACGGAGATACCCAGCCCCTAGACAATGGGAGGAGACAGACAGGTCACGCAACATGCCTCCTCCCCATCTGATGGCTGACACTGTGCTAAGGGCAACCCAGGTCAGACAATAGGAAACAGGTCATACCTGTATCCTACAGCCAGTTAGACTAACACAACACCTTAGAGAGGAACCTCAGGTGAAAGTTGATATAGCTGGAGTAAGACAAACCTTTTTGGTTGATACAGGGGCGGCCAGATCTGTTCTCAACACTCCTCTTCACTTGAGTTTCACTAACAAATCAGTAGCAGCAATTGGGGTAACAGGAAAAATACAACATTACCCACTGACGAAACCAGCAGAGGTTACAATCGAGCCTCTGCATACCAAACACTCTTTTCTGTTGGCTGCAGCGGCCCCGACTAACCTTCTAGGTAGAGATTTACTATGCAAAATGGGATGTGTCATCTATTGCACCCCCGATGGGGTATTTCTGGACACTCCTAGAAATCTTACACAAGAAGTGCAAGATATGCTGGACAGTCCTCAGAGGCTAATGTTGTATTCCACTGTTGTAGAATCAAATCCATCTAGGGTAGCTGAAATTACAGCACAAATACCGAGTTCCCTTTGGACTAAAGATGGACAGGATGCTGGGCTGATGGCAAATGTAGCTCCAGTAGAGATCCGCTTAAAAGAAGGCAGGATAGCCCCAAAAATACCGCAATACCCTTTAAAACCTGAAGTTGAGCTAGGAATATTCCCAGTGATCCAACGATTGCTCCAACAGGAAATCCTAGTTAGAACTTCCAGTACGGCCAATAGTCCCATCTTTCCTGTGAAAAAGAGCGGGGGGAGGGGCTACAGACTAGTGCAGGATTTAAGAGGGGTAAACAAAGTAGTTGAGAGCCAATTCCCCGTAGTGTCATCCTAATGCAAATCCCACCTCACTGTACTCATTTCACAGTCATTGATTTGTATTCAGCGTTCTTCTCCGTCCCTTTGCACCCTGACAGCCAGTATCTGTTCGCCTTTACCTACAGAGGAGTACAGTATACCTGGACACGACTTCCCCAGGGGTTCATAGACAGCCCCAGCATCTTCTCCCAGGCCTTGCATGATTGTTTACAATCCTTTCAACCCATGAGTGGTTCGATACTGATACAATATGTCGACGACTTATTGTTGTGTTCTGAGTCACTGGAGTCATCAGTGGATGACACTAGACAGCTACTGATGCATCTCTCAGAGACAGGACATAAAGTATCAAAGGATAAGCTGCAATTATGCCAAACCAGGGTTAAGTATCTGGGCCACTGCCTTACCCAAGGGCTGAGACACCTCACCGACGACAGAATCCAAGCGATTCAAAACATGGTACTGCCACAGACCCAGCATCAGATCCGTACATTCCTAGGCATGTGTGGATACTGTCGCAATTGGATCCCAGGATTCTCTATTCTGGCATTACCACTACAAGAGATGGTTTCCTCAACTAAGCCAGATCGGGTCTCTCATACTGAGGAATCTGAGCTGGCTTTCAAGGAACTAAAGGTGAGCCTAACAAAGGCCCCAGCACTGGGAATGCCAGATTATGGGAAACCCTTTGAACTGTACGGAACTGAATCAGGTGGGTGTGCGGCAGGAGTACTTGTACAAAAACATGGTGATGCCAACCGACCAATAGCGTACTACAGTGGCCAGCTGGACACAGTAGCACGCTCACTCCCAACTTGCTTACGAAGTGTGGCTGCAATAGCACAACTAGTAAGTAAGAGTGAGGACGTAGTGTTGGGACACGATTTAACTGTTCATGCTCCCCATGCTGTCTCTGCCCTCCTAAATTCTGCCCAAACACGTCATGTGTCCTCAGCACGGTTCACTAAGTGGGAACTGGCGCTGATGGCCCCAGTAAATATTACCATCAAAAGATGCAACACACTAAACCCAGCCACATTCCTTCCTCATGTGCCCTCCAAGGCACAAAGGGTGGAGGGTGATGGGAATGTTGCTGAATATGGTAAAGCAGAGTTTAGTGAGGGTGAGGACAAACATGATTGCATGTCCTACCTGAATCAGACCTTTACAGCACGTCCTGACATAAGCGACAGCCCATTAAGTGAGGTAGACATAACCTTATTCACAGATGGTAGCTGTCATAGACAGACGGACACGGGAGAGCTGTGCACAGGCTACGCAGTAGTAGATGGAGAAGGTATTGTGGAAGCTGAACCCTTGGGACCACCTCACTCAGCACAAGTAGCGGAACTGGTGGCACTGACCAGAGCATGTGAACTGGCCAAAGGAAAATCAGTCAACATATATACCGACTCCAGATATGCTTTCGGAGTAGTCCATGATTTTGGAGCCCTATGGCGCCTCCGAAATTTCATGACGGCGGCTGGCACACCAGTGGCGCATGCGACATATATTAGGAGACTTCTGGGAGCTATTCAGCTTCCAGACAGAGTGGCTGTTATCAAGTGCAAAGCTCACACATCAGAGAAGGACCCGGTATCACTTGGTAACAGCCGCGCTGATGAGGCAGCGAAAAGGGCCGCATGCCCTGTAAATATTTTCACCCATCCTACCAACCTTTGTACACTGAACATGGTATCCACATCCAAACTGATAGACATGCAGAATTTGTGTTCCCCACAGGAAAGAGCAGTATGGAAGTCGAAGGGATGTGGCCAAGAGTCCACCGGACTTTGGAGAGATGGACACGGGAAACCAGTGGCCCCCAAGGCATACCTTCCTAGTCTAGCCGAGGCGGCCCATGGGCTGACACATCTTGGGAAGGAAGGTATGTGCAAGCTGGTAAAGGCCTACTGGTGTGCACCAGGGTTCGCTTCTCAAGCAGGTAGAGTGGCAATGTCATGCCTCACCTGTTTGAGGAAGAACGTTGGAAAAGCCATCCCAACAGAGCCATCCCACATCCCTCCTACAGAAGGCCCTTTCCAGGTAATACAAATCGACTTCATACAGTTACCACCTTGTAGAAATTTGAAATATGTATTGGTTTGTGTTGACATGTTTTCCAGCTGAGTGGAGGCTTTCCCCGCTGCCTCCAACACTGCTACCTTTACAGCAAAGAAAATATGTCAGGAGTTTGTCTGTAGGTATGGTATCCCAAAGGTCATTGAGAGTGACAGAGGCACTCATTTCACAGGAGAGGTCTTCCAAATCATGTGTAAACTCCTGGGGATTAATAGTAAACTTCATACTCCATATCGTCCCCAGGCGAGCGCCAAAGTTGAGAGAATGAATGGTACTATTAAGAACAAATTGGGTAAAGTTATGGCTGAAACAGGGTTGTTATGGCCAGAGGCACTGCCTATTGTGTTGTATAGCATTAGGACCACTCCCAGGACTCCGCTCAACTTGTCCCCCTTCGAGATATTGTTTGGTCGGCAGCCACACATCATGATAGACCCACAGGATGATCTCAAATGTAACAATGAGCTAACTGTACAGTATATCCTAAAGCTAAACAAACAGCTAAGGGAGCAACAAAAGCAGCTGAATTTACTGAACCCTGATATGCCCACCGAGAATTGTCATAATCTTAAACCAGGAGACTTTGTCATGATCCGAAATTTTTTACGCTCAGGTTGTTTGATAGACCGTTGGGAAGGACCGTACCAAGTTTTGTTGACCAGCACTACATCAATTAAAGTCGCAGAGAGAGAGACTTGGATACATTCGTCCCACTGCAAGAAAGCCAGTAACCCAGAGTTCCCGAGTGCAGAGAGCGAAAGAGAAGAAGTGTCGCTAGAAGCATTGTTTCGGGAACACTGAGAAGCAGCCAAGGTCAAGCAACCTGAGCGCGCAAAGGTCCAAGAGCAGAGCAAATAAAAGTCCCCTGGTAGAGACGATGGAAGGACTCCAAGCAACAGGTTCACAGTTATGCATATATTTCTTTGTTTTCTTTCTGTGTTCTTTTCTTCATCCAAAGATACTCGGTGGCTGCCACATTCTAGATCGATCGGAGCGGAGTTCTGACAGTGTAATAATGGACCCAGATATGGGTGAGGTAGAATCCCTAAACCAGCTTGACACTTTGCCCATGACAGGAGAAGGTAAAAGGTATGAGGAGAACGTAGTTCAAGGGCTATGTGATGAGTTATTGTCTGGTGAGTACTGTGTCTGTAGATATTGTCAACCTAAAATGGAAGAAGAATGCATCCAGCGATGTCAGTCGACAAGTAAGGCAACTACAGGCCGACATCCTTTGAGTGATTACCACTCACTAGTGGGTAAGGTCTTAAACCAAACAGAATGCTGGGTGTGTTCACAAGTGTTACATAAAAGGAGTAGTGTAGGCCTAGTCCCATACCCGCTTAATATTTCAGAGATAAGCGTATTAAATAAGGGGAGGCCATTGGATAAGAGATACCTGTATACCAGGTCCCCTAGTCTTAGATTACACCCATACCAAGTGGATAAATCCCTGGTATGTATGAACTTCTCGAGTTCCAGAGCGATTGGTACTTGGGAAGTGACATGGCATAACCAGACAATAACTTACTCCCAGCGTCCAGATGGAGAGCCTATTGATAAGGAATTGTTGTTAAAGATCCGAACCAGTGGGAGACATTATAAATATGTTTACACGGTGAAGAAAAGTAAAATGATGGCCGGCAGAGTATCAGCCGGCTACTGTAATGTAACCCTACAGCCAGAAATCTGTGAGGAACAAGTCAGGGAACAGGGGACGGGGATGTTCTTATGGATAATGTGTGACAAGATCATGAAATACTCTGTCCCTTATTTTCTCCCTGACGATGTTTATTATATTTGTGGTAGGAGGGCGTACAAATGGCTCTCCATGAACTACGTCGGAATTTGTTACCTAGGCAGAGTGTTACCTGAAGTGATGACCCTCACCCATGATGAGATGGTGAGCATACACAGAGGCATACCTCCTCCTTACACTCATACCCATTATGATCAAATCCATAAAAGAGATTTAACAATCAGGAAAGAACCCCTAGCTTCTGAAATGATACACGAGTCATTCGGTATCCAACTTCTCATTGCATTAGATATCACCCATACCGCCAGAGGAGTCATAAATTTTAAGTATATACAAGCATTAGCCAGCTTGGTAGATAACATCACTGAGATTTATGATGACACTTTTAGATACACTGGGAAGGAGTTACAAGCGTATAAAAGAGAGCTAGTCCAACATCGGATGGTGTTGAACTATCTGACAGCCATGACAGGAGGATATTGTGTCACCCTCTCTACGCAGTTTGGGGTGAAATGTTGTACATATATCACCAACAATACTGAAGACCCAGAAGAAATCATCGATCATCGGATGGATGAGATTCTTCAGCTTAAATGGGAATTTAGGAGGGAACACAATATCAGCCTGGCAGAGATAGGTAACAAAGTTAGCGAATGGACTAACTTGGTTGAATCCAATGCACTGGTTCTCTGGTTTAGGAGAATGGGCGCAAGGGATCATAGCCAGCATAGGAAAACTCCTTCTCTGTATCGGTGGTGCCATCATAGTCTTTGTGCTGCTGTTCAAATGTTTAAAGGTGATGACCCGGGGAAGGACAAAACGTACCGAAATCATGAGTGTAAGAACGAGAGATGCAGAGGAAGACCAGGGTTTGGTATATGACCCTAGAATCGAAACCACCTCCCTTTAAAGAAACCATATTTGTGAACGTGTATATGTTGTAACCACCCCTGTTTTTATTTTTATCCCAAAATTGTACATTATCCTTCGTGACCCTGAGTAGATTGTTCGATAAATGCGGCCCATCGTTTATCCGTGATCCCGGATCGGCCAAGAGCAGATGGTTTACTCCCCTTATATGTTTAATTCATGGATCCCAATTTCTTTGTTAGGATTATGAATTTCTGTATTGTCGTGTAAAATGTTTTGTATTGTAACAGTTTTATATTTACTGTTAAAGGGTGGACTGTGGAAGCCGAGTTACACACACGCCATTTTAGGATAGTATGGCCGCCATTTTGGTTCGCAGAGTTGCGCAAATAAAGTTTCCATACCCGAGTATGTGTGACAAAGTGGACCAGAAGAGTAGCCATGCTATCACACATAAATTCATAATAACACACTTACACTAAATGAAATATAGTTAAAGGTTTAGAACGCCACACATAGCTTAGTTAGCCCTGCACACATCTGTCTGTATCATGTTTAGTACCGTTCCGTTCATTGTGCGAAGTATTCCGGTCATTGCGAATATTTCGCAATATACACGGCCCGATAGTTATGGACATAATCCATATTCCAGGGACAGTTTCTGTTGAAAGTAGGTAACAAAGGAATCTGGATGAAACTGGTTCTTATCACTGCTGACGCCGAAACCATCAAACAAAGGACTCTTAAAGTTCACTCCCCTGCACCTAGCCAAACCAGGTGTATCATCTTACCCCCCAATCACAGCTGACCTGACATACGACCTCTGACCAATAGGAATGGCCTTTGTCCTCCCCTTTCTGACCCTATAAGATAGGAGACCCAAGGCTGTCTCGGTCACTTCGGCACATCTACCTTTCCCCTGACTTTCCACCGGACTATAGTTCATCCCTGAACGATAGTGAGCTCTGACCGGACTGCGCTTCGCATATTTGATGAGACGGTAACGGTTGCATTAACGGTCTTTATTCTTATTGTATTGATTGGCTGATTGTGTCTTGTATCTGTATTCTTTCCCCCTAGCAGAGCCTGTTTAGTATTCATTGTTAGTATATTGTATCATTTGTTATACCTGTTTATTCTTATTTCTGTAACCCCCTTTTGTCCATTAGGGACTTAAGAACTCCGTAAAAAGGTTGTATTTATCTCCTTATTTCTATACAGTGGTCGTGTCTGTTTATTCGCATAATAGCGATAAGGTATAGTACGGACACTGTCCTGTAAGATATATTCGCAGATTAGAGACAAAGTACTGCGAAGGAATCTCTGATTAAGGTATTGGTTCTTGATGTACATAATACAATAAAAGGTACGCTACGCTGCGCTACGTTTTGTTCGCACGTAGTTAGGTATAAAGGGTACGTTGGTTGCGGACTTATTACGTAACCTGCGCTTTTCACTTATTGTCTCTCTGGTCATATTTAATCATCATTAACACCTCCTACATATGTCCCCTTCCCATACATATATACACCCCCTCCCCATATACATGTCCTACCCCTCCTACACATATGTCCACTTCCCATACTTACACACATCTATATGTGTGTATATATATATATCTATATGTGTGTATATATATATATATATATATATATATATATATATATATATATATATGTGTATATCTATCTATCTATATATATATACACACACACACACACACACAGATAGTACACTCCCCCCCCCCACAGCGGAAGGAGTCCAGACCGGCACATATTCCATTATTCCATAAGTACACAGATGGGTAACAACAGCGTGGGGGTGTGTGCAGGGCTGAGCTGTCAGTCAGGATTCCCCCTACGTCAGTACAGGGGCTGGTATTCCTTGTAATTGGAAATGCCGACTTTTGCCCACTAAGTTGTCAAAATATCAGATAGCCACAAATGATGGATTTTTTTGAAGAAATTGATCCCTCACCAAAGGATAGTCAATTCTTGGGTATAATTGCGTGCATTTAGCACGTGAATCTCACCCGTGATGTCCCGCGGGGAGGGGATCAGCGTGTCGGTCCATGTGGTGGAAGCAGCTGACTGGTCTTTCACTCCCGCTGCTGCTGGCTGGGGACAGACGCTGACGGCGGTGTGCCTCTCATGCTTGCCGTATCTCCTCCTCCCGGCGTTCTCAGAATCTGTGCGGTTTGAGCTGCGGCTGTGTCAGCAAAGCTGGAATTGCCGTTTCGTAGATGATGCAATGTGGATAAATTGTATCCAAGGAGATATCTGCTGTCTCGGGCTGTATCAAACTTCAAACGGATGGCTGGGTCCCAAATGTTCTCGTTAGATTTTGACAACTTAGTGGGCAAAAGTCGGCATTTCCAATTACAAGGAATACACAGTGTGGTGTCTATACACTCATCTGTTGGAAGTCTCGTGGCTCTCTTATTATTAAAAGTACTGTATTGTATTTTATTACGTATTGTCACTCTTCATTTTGCTGTTCATTTAACATATATGTATACATATTGATATAATGTACTAGTACATCGATTGCTATAGGTGGCCGCCTGTATATATGTGTATTTTTTATAATTTTTTCCTATTTAACATTTATATATAAAAATAAATTGCAAAATATTGCTTTTAAATTGCAACAGTCTCCATTGTTTCTGATCATGCGTACTCACTCATGGCACAGGAGAGATTATTTTAATTATTAGCGCAGTACTCTATTCTTTTGAAGAATTAAGTATTATTTTTCTGTGTACTCTCACGGTCAGATTCCCAGTAATCTGACTCGTGAGTATATACAGTTCTTTTTGTACTGACACTAGTACAATATTCGAGAACTGCAGCTGAATAAATATACATTTATATATATATCGTGTAGCGGACCGGCACTCTCCACAATCAAATCAACGATGCTGCGTGCCTTTGCCAAGATTGGATATCAAGCAGGAACCCCCTGGAGGATTAAGCACGTCACTGCAGCAGTTTCTTGAATAAAAAAATGTTGTTTATTAGCCTTGACGGGCCGTTTCGGGGCTCAACCCCTTCCTCAAGAGACTTTCAAACAGGTACAACAATTACAACAGTGTTTACCATTTAAATACCTCCACCTTTGCCGCCAGTCCGCCCTCTGCCACGCTAGCCACGCCCATCCACCGCACGTCAGCCAGCTCTGGTGCACAGCAGCAGCGTCACCGTCTCCCACACGTTGACCCGCTACCATGGTAACCAGAGTCCGGCCGGCGACCAGCTCAAAGTCCACAGACGCGAGAGCCCGCAGCTCACACCATGCGGACGCCCGCCGTCCGGGGACCAGAGCCGGCTTGCGGTGCCGAACGTATCCTTGCTGTCCGGGTGTGCGATGGGAGCAGCGGTGGCTCCGGCCTATGCAAATGTGTTTATGTTCGAATATGAACAAAAGTATTTTTTTCAGCACAGGTTTGGCCAGCACATCCGGGCGTTCTGTAGATATATCGATGACCTCTTTATGTTTTCGAATGGTGGCATTGAATTGTTCAACATAATGATGGCAGAGATTAATGCAGCCGACACACCAATTAAATTCACTTTTAAAACTAGTGAATATAGAATTGATTTTCTTGACGTGTCAGTAACAATTGAAAATGGCAGCATTAGCACATAACTATTCAGTAAGGCTACTGACCGCAACACATTGTTGTTGGCCAGTAGCCATCATCCCCCTCCATTGAAGAAGGGTTTGCCATATTCTCAAATGGTCAGGGCAGTTAGGATATGTAGTGACCATAATACAGTAGAGCATGAGTTAGACAGAGTTGTAGAGAAATTCAGGCAGAGTGGATACTCCCTGAAGACACTCAAAATGGCTAAAGAGAGGGCTCTGAAATTAAAGAGGGGTGACTTACTTAAACCTGCTGTCAAAACACATGGGGAAGTTTTCCTATTCATTTCTCAGTTCGATACTTCCAGTACAGTGGTACCGATTGCCAGGTAAGGCACTATGGCCAATTTTGGCCAGTGATAAGGATTTGCCGGCTTTCAAAAAAGTCCGCCCTCTGGCTTGTCATACCAGGGGTCGGAATTTAAGAGATATTTTAGTGCACACAGATGTGTCGGGCTTTGATAAAGTCCATACAGCAAATACGGTTGTTAAAGCGCCAGGGTGTTACAGGTGCCCGAAATGTGTCACCGGTGCCCGAAATGTGTCACCTGTGGCTACCTGATCACTGGCACCAAATTTAAGGACCCTCACTCCTCTTCTCCATCCGACATGTTCTAACCTGTGACACACGCTTTGTCGTGTACATGGTAATTTGCCCTTGTGGCTTATGCTATGTTGGCATGACATCGCGTAAGTTCAAGGAGAGAATGGCGATGCATCGCTCTGCTATTAAAGCCTCCACCAGTGGCAAAGTATCAAGCAAGGTGGCTGAACAACCAGTAGCGATGCATTTCAAAGAACAGGGCCATTCACTAGCATCTCTTAAATATTAAATTATAGACCATGTTCCAGAATCAATTAGGGGTGGAGATCGCTATAAAAATTTGCTTAGATTGGAAGCGAAGTGGATATTCACTTTAAATACAGTAGCACCTCATGGCCTCAATGAGCGTCTGGTATGGAATTCGTTTATGTGAACATTGGGCCTTCATTATGATATCGTGGTTAGCTTATTTTAGTTGTAGTTCATTTTGGAGTAATCTGCTACACTTTGATTCTTGAGACAATATTTGATTCATGATACCTACCCATACCTAATGTGGATTATTGTATTTTTTTATTTTCTTTATTTTTTGTGTGTATTTTATATATTTTTTGTATACTTTTTTTGTATAGTTTTTTCTATGATTATTTTTGTATTGCATATGTTGGTGATGTCCTATACACTATCGGTGATGTTGTTATGTATATCATATAGGCAATTTTTGCTGGGGTGGGTGTCCCGGGATAGTGTGAGTACCCGGGTCGCCAGTCCGGCTTGTGTGTGAGACCGATCAGCTGTCGGTCTTAATGGCGTGAGAGGCGGTCTGGTCACGCAATATGCTGATCATGCTCACACTGGATACTATTTGTCCAGAATGTGTACTTTGATGTGCCTAGCGTTTGATGTACCATAAGGTCCTGTCCCTTATTAACATCTCCCATCATGGCTGGCCTCTGTATGCTGTGGCGTTGCTATGGGAGCGGCGCTAACGTGGTGAGAGCTGTGGGCATGTGCTCTCCATGTGACATCACGGCGTCTTGGTCGGTTGTCAGGTTGCCATGGGAACAGCTGCGGCATGTGGGAGATGCCGTGAGCTGTTTCTGGAGCCTGCTCCGATCTAGGTGGCGATCGATGGTGGTGCCAGCGAGGATACGTTCGGCACCGCAAGCCGGCTCTGGTTCCCGGACGGCGGGCGTCCGCATGGTGTGAGCTGCGGGCTCTCGCGTCTGTGGACTTTGAGCTGGTCGCCGGCCGGACTCTGGCTACCATGGTAGCAGGTCAACATGTGGGAGACGGTGACGCTGCTGCTGTGCGCCAGAGTCGGCTGACGCGCGGTGGATGGGCGTGGCTAACGTGGCAGAGGGCGGACTGGCGGAGGTATTTAAATGGTAAACACTGTTGTAATTGTTGTACGTGTTTGAAAGTCTCTTGAGGAAGGGGTTGAGCCCCGAAACGGCCCGTCGAGGCTAATAAACAACATTTTTTCATTCAAGAAACTGCTGCAGTGACATGCTTAATCCTCCAGGGGGTTCCTGCTTGACATTTATATATATATATATATATATGTCTTTTCTATATATTATATATATATTTTTTATCTTGTGGTCAATTAGCGCCCAATCTACCTCTGTCCTTTCAGGGGTTATCTAGTTGTTCCATACATCAGAAAGACTTGCGCACAGTCATGACCGTGTCCAGTTTTCCCTTTAACTCCATGGTAGAAAAGGTGGTTTTTGGACACACAATGTAGTTTCAATGTGCACACAATCCATCATACAATCCAGCTGCTGCATACAACCATGGGTACAGTGCTCATTGCCAAGGGGTCTTGGAGCCTTGTGGAATACAGATACTAGCGGTCATAGTGTGTGATGGGTTGTACATCACCAGTGTGTTACCCAGAAGTGCCAGGAGCGCATAGTGCTGTGCTCCCCATTAGACACTAGAGGTCAAATATCATCTGTATCCTCCAAGGTGGAGGAGTTCTGGGGAAGGTGGCAGTAGGTAGAGGAAGGTGTCGGTGGGCGAATTGCATATGCTTGTGTAATTGCATAGTTTACTAATATGGTTATTAGCAGTACTTGGTGCCTAGGGTGTGAAATTACAAGTCTCAGCATGGCATCACCTCTAATTACATATGGTATCATAGTGTGTGCAGTTTAGATCCCACCCCCCACCAGCCTCCTATGCTGAATGGTAAATGTTGCTTTGTATATGCACTAACCTGCTGTGTCCCACTGTACTACTGCCATGCATCATTTACTAAGTTGCCAATTCACCACTGATGAGAGCGGGGTCATGGTGGTTCTGCCAGTGACATCTGCAGCTGCTTGCCATCTACGTAGAAAATAAACTAAATAAAACCTGTAAAAATGATAGATGCAAGTCGATGGACGCAAGTCTTTATTCAGCCTTACCTACTATGATAGCTGCAGCTGAAAAAATGTGCCCAGCTTTTTAGTTACCAAAAGAAAATACTAGAGGCAGGGTGGTGGTGTATAGGAGAGAAGACCGTATAATTCAACCCTTAACCTTGTTGTTAAAATTACAACTGAATAAAATCAGATTGCACCTTTATCCATATTTAAATGATCTTTCACAATGCCAAGAGGATACACAATAACGCTAAAGCAGAATGACATAACATGACTAAATTATTTGGTGCCCAACATCTGTTCTGTTACAAAAATTCAATATCACACATTCTCGCTACAGAGATTCTGGTTTCCCTTACAAAGTATGACAAGTATTTTTTTTTTAAATATTAATCATTGATCATGTGCGTCATTAGCAATTATTTTTGCATTTCAAACATGTAGGTCAATTTGGCAATATAGCCAAGCAACTTGCATGTTTAGTGTGGCCAGTGTGTATGGGGCTTTTATAAGACTTCTGACTGCACCTGATTTTTTTGTACACTTTTACAAAAACTTTTAAAAGATTACATTTTAATATACAGTAATGCAGTGTTCAAAGGATTATGCCATGCTGATTTAAATTGTATGTGTGAGGCTACTGAGAGACTTCAGGCACCCAACATAAAAGTTAAGGAATTATGCCCATAAGACTGACTCTCATACTGTAACTGAAGATCATTTAAATTTAGTACATATATTTAATATTACATGTTGAGTATCCCTTATACAAAATGCTCAGGACAAGACTCATTTTGAATAATGGATTATTCTAGAATATTTCAATGCGGTATCTTGATGATGAACCTTGCATTTATGTTGTATAAACTCATCAAAACAATTGAAATGCACACAATTATATTTGGTTTGCACATGAAACAATGTTTTAAAACATGAAACATCTCAGGCACTGAATTTGAATGTCAAGCAATCATTTTCTTGTACATATTTAGTGCCAGTTACATATCATGCCCCCCCCTAGGTTTTTAGCCCAAAAAAAGATATTCAGGATATTATGCTTTTCGTAATAATTTGGATAACGGATATTTGGATAAGGGATACTCAACCTGTACTAAACTTTTCATATTGCAAGAATGTTCACTGGTTAAGGTAGATTTTTTTTTTTTAAAGAATGCACCTTAAAAAAATGTTTAGAAAGAGCAAAAATTCACCATTTCTATTTGTTCCTCACATTAAGTATCAGCATTCTTGGTGTACCTGTGCAGTCCCAATTACCATAAGTAGATTGCATGACATGAATTGTACACTCAAAACATTATTTGTCTGCCCGATGTATATACCAACTAGTTCATTGGAAGATCCATCTGATAGGGCACTGCAGTATGTATTTCTTATGTCCCAAACACGAACAGAATTATCCATTGATGCAGACGCAATCAAATTGCTGTCTGGGCTGAAAGAAAGGCTATTAATATTGTCTGTGTGACCTTTCAGCTCTTTATACAGTGCTCCGGATGCTAAATCCCATAATTTAAGACGATGATCCTCCCCAGCTGAGGCCAAGTACCTTCCATTTGGAGAAAAAGCAAGAGCAAGAACAGGTCCACGGTGTCCAGTGAAAAGTCTCACAGAGTTTCCTTGATGACTGCTCCACAAACGAATGGTTTTATCTGTAGACCCTGTAGCAAAGTAATTGGAATTGGGATGGAACTTTATGCAGTCAACATCTGCTAAATGTCCAGCATATATTCTAAGTGGATAGGACCGATCAAAAGACCACAGCCTAGCTGTACGATCATGGGAACCACTGGCAAAAAACAGACCACATGTACTAATATCTAGATCCCAAACTGGGTAGGCATGGCCTTCAAAAAGGACAGTGTTAGTAAAGCTACTAAGATCCCAATAGCGAATGGAAGCATCCTCAGAGCAAGACAAAAGGCCAGAGCTATTTGACAGGAAACGTGTGCAATAAACTGGCCCACAATGGCCTCGCAGTACTTTCATTTCTGAACCAGCTTGGTCACCATCCTCTTCCTGTATGGGGAAAAATAAACAAAATGAAACCATTGAGACAAGTAGTAATGCATTAACAGCTAATTGAAGACTTTGCAACTAAATGGCCAAAACTATCTACATTTACATATTTTTGAAGTGATGGGATTTAGTTGCCATATCCTAAACCATAAATTCATCAAAAGGGTTGTCTGGTCTAAAAAATTTAAATAAAACAACTTTTATTATTATGCTTTGACTACAGGCATGGCTGTGTTACATCTTTAAAAAAAAAGCCTATTACACAAAAAAACTTGTGTTTTTATTCAAAATGTTTCAATGCCTTCGGCATGCCTAAGTGATCTTGAGTGTGTCTTTAAAAAGTGTTTTTGGATTTTCCATTTTGTATTAAAATTCAGATGTAGGTAATAATAACATGTAGGACCAATTCCATACTTTACTACCCTCCTGGAAAGGCTGGGAGGCTACAGAAAATCCCCTGGACCCCCATTGCACTGAGCATCCTCCTACCCTATCTGTTAAATACCGGCATTAGTGGGTGACCATGGGGGGTGTGTGTGTGTGTGTGTGTAAAAAGACGCAAATCACAATTTAGCCCAATCCCCTCCAAGTACACCCGCAAATCGCAAGTGTACTACAGATGAGGGTGGGGCTTGATGACATCAGGCCCCATCCCCAGAAGAAAGCTGAAAGTCTCCTCTCCGGGCTTCATACAGAGAGGAGAAAAACAGTCGGCAAGTATGACTAATTCTTAACTTGTTCTTATTTTCAAACATAACTAGTCTCAGGCCTTTTGAGTCAGTCTTTGTTGAATATATACAGTGGTACTTGATACCAGCACAGAGCTACAAATGCATGAGAAATGTTCTTCTCTAAGTCTCACAGTTTGAGATAATTGATTGAAGTAATGAAAAATTGCTTAAAATCCAATCCCAGCACTCTGATGTCAATGTAAGGTATATATGGGGATGATAGAATAAACCCTTTACCAGTTTCGCCACTATGGAGTTTAAGGGTCATTCCATGTCAAATCATCACATCTTCCAACCAGAATTTCAGATTTTTAGGGAATTTGGCATCATGTTAGAAGACAGTTCCTTTCCTATGTAAAATTTTAGCTCTGAGTGATAAAGTGTAAAGAGTAAAAAATGTACGCTTGCAAGGTCAAATAAAAAATAAAAATAAACTTTGCATCTATTTGTGGTAGAACTTTCATGTTGGTCTTGTTTTGAAACTATGGGACCATAGTTTTTATAAAAATTAGTTTTATATTTAAATATTGACTTCTGCATTTTCAGGTCACATGGTTTGACCTTTGACATTAAGTATCTAAAAAAAAAATCTTCAGTTTTATGTCTATAAAGTATGTTATAAAGTTAAATACAATCTCTTTGGAATAAGTACCAATTTGGGATACCTTTCTGGAGCAAAACAAAATATTAAGTACAGTAGTTGAACCATTCATGCACTAACCAGGCAGTTGGCAAGATCAGACTGGTCTTGTAATAATAAATAATGAAACAAATAAAGTGTTTTTATGTAATATCTGGGATCCCATTTTTCTTATGAGACCGCGTCCGCTCGCCACGCTTCGGGCACGGTGGCTCGCTGCACTCGCCACACTATATAAAATCAACTCCATGCCTAGTTGGATAGTAGGGGTATGAAAAAATGGGGTGCATTTAACATGGGAGCCCAGATAATACATAAGTACCAAATAAATAATGGTGCATCTCTCTAGGGGGGGAAATTAACCAAGATCAAATTCATACGAATGCACCCATTTGAACTAAAAATACAGTCGGGACCCAGAGCCCGGCTAATTTACTTATTTGGCATTTCTACGGACGGCAACTTAAGCCAGATTTGTGTGTACGAATGAGTACACCATCAATATCTATGGTGGTTGGCTCATTCATCACATTCATACTGCTGAATTTGGCTACAAATTTAGCAGAAAATATGAATGGAAAATGCGACACATATGGGGGACAAAAATAAATATATTTATTGTATTTTTATAATGTACTGTATGTATTTTTATAACCAGCATTTAATACAAGTTCCTACAGCCAAAACACGACTACCATGGCTGTTTAGCCCTGGCCAGGTCCCTGGGGATTGAGTACCCCATCAATAAAGGGGTCCCTTACCATTTCCAGGGCATCTCCGGCCCGTGCTGAAGTGTCCCCTGCGCCCCATGGCTGAATTTTTTTGTGGAATAAACGTAGACACGCAGAGCACGAACCATGTCCAAAGACTCCGTAATATTGGGAGAACTTGAACTAGAAGGAACCACAAGAGGTTGGTTCAGATGAAAGGAGATCATCTTAGGGAGGAACTGCGGGTTTGTTCTCAACTCCGCTCTGTCCTCGTGAAAAACCAAGTAAGGACTCTTACAAGATAGAGCCCCTAACTCAGAGACTCTACAAGCCGAGGCGAATGCCAAAAGTACCACCGTTTTCCAGGTGAGATACTTCAAGTCCACCACTGCCAAAGGTTCAAACCAGGATGACTGTAAGAAGGCTAAAACCACTTCCAAGCTCCACGGCGCTGTAGGTGGTACAAAAGGAGAAGGAAAGAAAAAACTGTGCTTTGAGGAACAAAATTACCAAACAGTTGGTTACTTAAATTATTTATTCCTAAAACATAACATACAACACTTAAAATAACATAACATGATTAATACATTTCATGAAATTCTAAAATTAGTGCAATTTGATCATAAAAATGTATTGTGGGTAAGGGAATAGCACCCCTCTGATCTTCCTTAATTGGGATCTTGTTCCTATTGGACTCAAACATGGAGTGGCAATGAAATAGGACAGTTATTGAAAAGACACTCCTGTAAATGGGGTTATTAAGCTGTATGCTTGCAGCAGATGGAGAAGTACCCTTTGGAGTGTGACAGAAAGTCTCATCCTTAATTTAATGGCTTCAGTCTGGCCCAAGCAAGGGCAGAGTCCAGCAGTTGAGTCCTGGTTCAGGTATACGATTAAAGAGTATTTGTAATCCACAGTAGGATAGCGGAAGGCTTGAAGAGAGGTGCTCAGCACTGAAGGTCTCAGCTTTTTCAAAGGTGGTACAAAAGGAGGCTGAATATGCAAGACTCCTTGGAGGAAAGTGCACCTCTGGTAATCCAGCTAATTTTTTCTGGAAGAAAATTGACAGGGCCGAAATCTGGACCTATAGAGAGCCCAAGCGTAGGCCCAGATCCAAACCAGCTTGCAGGAATCTAAAAAACCTATCCAGGTTGAATTTGGTGTAAATCCTTTTTCCTCACACCACCCTACATATTTCCTCCAAATATGGTGGTAATGGGCCACTGTTACCAGCTTCCTGGATAGAGTCATTGTGGATAGGACTGATGCATGAAGGCCTTTATGAGCTAGAATCTGCCGCTTAACCTCCAGGCTCTTAAACGAAGCCGCCCTAAGTCAGGACTAAGTAGATATAGGGGCCTTGAGTGAGCAGATTGCTTCTGAGTGTTAGACGCCAAAGTTCCTCCAGCAACAGGGCCTGAAGATCCGCATACGCCCTTCTTGGCCAATCTGGTGCTACTAGAATGGCCTCCACCCTTTGATTTCGTACTCTTTTAATCACCCTTGCCAGCAATGGAAGCAGTGGAAACAGGTACACTAGGCTGAAGGACCACACCGTCATCAGGGCATCTACGGCTTCTGCCTGAGGATCCCTGGTTCTTGAGCAGTACCTGGCGACCTTGTTGTTGAACTTGGATGCCATGAGGTCAATTTGTGGACAACCCCATTGATCCACAATGCTCGCAAACACCTGAGGATTGAGACTCCATTCCCCGGGGTGGAGGTCGTGGTGACTGAGAAAGTCCGCCTCCCAGTTGTCCACTCCCTGGATGAAGATGCGGAGATTCAGTTCTGACCAAGACAGAATCTTAGAGACCACCCTCATGCAAGAGCTGCTTTTCGTTCCCCCTTGGGACATGTGCCACCGTTGTACTATTGTCAGATTGCACCTGGACCGCCCGATTCTGGAGAAACTATTGAGCCTGTAGTATTGCCTAGTACACAGCTCTCAACTCCAGGACATTGATGTGGCGTTTCGACTCCCACAATGTCCAACGGCCCTGAAAGAACCTGCCCTGAAACACCGCTCCCCATCCCAACAGACTGGCATCCGTTGTTAGGAGGATCCCAAACCTGCTATTTCCTGCTAACAGGTTTGGAGCATGGGTCCACCACAGGAGCGATTTGTCAGGCCTGATGTGAAAGGAAAATCCTCTTGTGCATCAGGAGATGCAACCCTGACCACTTGCTCAGCAAGTCCAGTTGGAACACTCTGGAGGGGAATCTCCCAAACTGAATCACCTCGAAGGTAGCCACCATTTTTCCCATAAGCTGGATACATTGGTGAACAGATAGTTGAGGCTTGGCCAGAATCTCTGAGACCAGAGTCTGAATGGCCATCGGTTTCTCCTGGGGAAGAAAAACTTTTGTTCCTTTGTGTCCAACACCATTCCCAGAAAGAGAAGGCGACGTGTTCAGGGAGGACTTGGGGATATTGAGAAACCACCCGTGGTCTGACAGAACCTGTTTGGTTATGACAATATCCTGTACCAGTGTCTGTTCCGATCTTGCTTTGATTAGCAAATCGTCTAAGTAAGGGATGATGTTGATTCCTTTCCTTCTCAGCAAAAATCATCATTTCCGCCATGACCTTTGTAAAGATGCGTGGCACCGTTGACAGACCGAATGGTAGAGCCCTGAACTGAAAGTGCTCGTCTTTCAGAGCAAATGTCAGAAACGCCTGATGAGGGCCCCAGATAGGGATGTGGAGGTATGTGTCCTTGACGTCTAATGACGCTAGGAATTCTCCCTTCTCCAGGCTTGCTATTACTGCCCTCAGAGACTCCATTCTGAACTTGCACACCGTTAAAAAGTAGTTCAGGGACTTTAGATTCAGTATGGGCCATACAGAACCGTCCGATTTCGGTACAATGAACAGGATGGAGTAATAACCCCTACCCGGTTCCTCCACTGGGACTGGTACAATGACCAGGCATCCCACACTTGGCTGAAATGCGCCAACCGGCCCCCCACTTCGCCAGAGACTCGTGGGGAACCCCCCGAGTCAATATGAGGGCTTCGGGTTGGCTGTCCCAGAAGCACGGTCCTGGGACACTGGGGCTGCAGCCTTTCTGAACTTGCCTCTGGCAACAGAGGAAGCAACTCTTGCCAGCTACTTGGGCCTGGAAGGCCGAAAGGACTGAAATGGCTGATATGACTGCCCAGAGAATGGACGTCTTCCGAGGTGCAACCTGACTTGGTGTAAAAGAGGTATTATTTATTACCAGTACAAGACAAGTCTGAACTTGCCAGCTGCATTGTTAGTGCATGAATAGTTCAACTGCGGTGCTTTGATTTCAACAATTCTTTATTGTTTTACTATGGAGAAAGCAGAGAACGCAAATTAAGTATCTTCAATATATATATATATATATATATATATATATATATATATATATATATATATATATATATATATATATATATATATATATATAAAAACAAAACACAAAATTCCCAGTGCGCTAATTTCACAATTCTATAGTTGGTCGCTAATAACACTTAGCCCCCTACTAGAGAGGCTATTATCAACCTATACCAAGACAATAGTGTTAAACAGCGCCCAATATCTCTTTGTCTTTCCTTAATTTAAATCATCCATATACCAACAAATTTTGCAAATATATAAAACATTTATTAAAAATACGCTTCTTTTAAAAAACAATAATAGTAAATTCTTGTCAGAGGATTTTCTTTTTTAGACAATGGATGAGTGTAATAGCCCGACGCGTTTCGTCTCACTAGGAGACTTCATCAGGGGTGCTTTACAAACATCTACAAAGAGTAGGATATATTGGTAAGCATATGCAAACGGGAAATACATTAACATAACAATGGGCCTTATTTTAGTTCTCTCTTTCTGACAAAATCCTTCTTAGATGGGCAAAACCATGTGCACTGCAGGTGTGGCAGATGTTACTTGTGCAGATATAATTAGATTTGGGTGGGGTTTTACTTCAAAGTGAGATCTATATTGCAGTGTAAAAATAAAGCAGCCAGTATTTTCCCTTCACAGAAACAAAATAACTCACCCAAATCTAATTCTCTCTGCACATTTTACATCTGCCCCCCTGCAGTGCACATGGTTTTGTCCATCTAAGAAGGATTTTGTCAGAAAGAGTGAACCAAAATAAGGCCCAATATGTACAACTTCATTTTGACACACGATCTATAAAAGAAGAAGAAAATCAGAAAAAGAACAGATGGAGGTTTTTTAGGATACCTTTTGGAGGTTATATTTATTAGTTAATACTATATAAAATAATGAAATTGAAAATTAATAAAGAAATTCATTGTATAATATTGAATGAGGAGGAAAAGTAGAGAAGGAGGTGGAGGTTTTTAACATAATATAAACATATTGTATGGAGGGTGCTTTATACCTTAATTGGTCTGAATGAGAATTTTCTCCTTATTTCAAAGGTTATACTTCTCTATGTCGATTATTTGTAGTACCAAATGTATGGATTTTTCCTTTAGGGATTACTACTACCTTGAAAAATTGAATTTTAATCCCAAAGATATTGTTCTATTGTATGCTCATTGGAGGTATGTAAAAAAAGATAAAAAAATAATGTAATGTGAAAACAAAAAAAGACCGCTATACACCTCTAACCCCTCCCCCCTTCTTCTCTATAGAAAAAAGCTGGAATTTCAGTTCTGATCTAAAATAGAATTGTTCTATCGATTGCATTGTCTTCCGGCCAATTTTGAGCCCTCAATTTTTGAGTTCTTAAACTTTTGAGTCCTGAACTGTTTGGTATGTATATGCTAATTATAATAAAATCTTAACTTAATAATGAGTTATATAAATTGAGCTTCATGTGAAGCAGAGAAACTTATCCCTGTATATCCAACAGGTATTCCTATAGGTTATTGCCTAAAAGAAGAGCGGCTTAAGATCACGCTAAAATACTATTTACAAAAGAAAAAATCCATACATTTGGTACTACAAATAATCGACAGAGAACTATAACCTTTGAAATAAGGAGAAAATTCTCATTCAGACCAATTAAGGTATGAAGCACCCTCCATACAATGTTTATATTATGTTAAAAACCTCCACCTCCTTCTCTACTTTTCCTCCTCATTCAATATTATACAATGAATTTCTTTATTAATTTTCAATTTCATTATTTTATATAGTATAAACTAATAAATAATAATATAAACTAATAATATTTATATACACCCGCCTCACACAAGGAACTATGGGTAAACCTAATGGATTATGGGTATTGGTAAGGTTAACACCGATCACGAAGATGTACAGTTTAAAAGTTAGTGGGGAACCACTTGGAAACTAGATATTTAACAATAGGAAGGATCCATAGAAAGTATTGGACAATATCATTTTAACCGTCTATAAACTAACCTATGATACTGCCAGCCAATCAATTTTTTAGAGGAAGTGAGGTCATCAACCTCTCACTATATATACCCCTCCAGATCTATCACTCATTCAGCTGCCTTCCCCAGTTGAAGTAGGACACACCAGAGAGGTAATTGATAATGCTACTCAAGGATTTTATACCTGTAGGACTAAATGTTGCATATTTGTTCTTATTGAAAAAACACAAATGTTCCATTCTCCTTTTTTATATATACATGAGTTGGTTATATATATTTTTTAATATTATATTATAATTGTAGACGATAATTCCAGCCCAAGTGCAAAGGAGAGTTCACTACACCTTCTCTTGGGTATGTGTTATTGCAGTCATATGTAATTACAACTGTGTAAAAAAAGTACAAATATATTTACATGTGAACACCTCATTATAGGATATTGTTGGATACCATACCACTGGGGAAGACAAGTAGTCTTCAATTATTTTTAATGGTAGGACATTTATCATTGCTTTTCCTTTTGATTTATTCTTAAATTATGAATACGTTTTTCTATTTCTAATTTATATATGTACATATTTGTAGGTTCCATGCACTTAGGTGACCAAAACACCTTAAAAACTTTTGTAAATCTACACACTAAGAACGGTATGTACTGTCATTATATATTGATACACAATAAAAAAATAAATAAAAAAATAAATAAAAAAAACCCACTATTGTGCACCTATACATGGGAGGCACTCATTAGACGCCTTGAAGGTATACTTACCTCAATCACAATAGAAATATATATTTTTTGACACTTTTATTATGCACATTCTCTGGTCTTTTTCATCATCACCACCTCTCGTTCTCTTTTTTCCATTTCTTCTTGGTAAAGGCTTTTCTTTTGTAAGAACCTTTTACCTGATAAGTGAAACCGCTGTATACGATATATGTACATTTTTAAAACAGTTTTTTAATGTTTTTATATGCACTGTATTAAAACTCAGTACTTATGTATTTTTAGACGTATATTGTATTCCCCTGATGAAATCTTGCTAGACGAAACGCGTTGGAGGTTTTACCTGTTTCCTGTGAACTTCTGAGAAACAATAAAACAATACCTGGAGAATAACAACAGTTTCACTTAATGTCATTTCGGATAAACACCATTCATGGACTTGAAAATAACATAATTTAGGCGCCATACCACAAGTGTGTGTTTAGATTGTTGTATTTGTCCCCTAACCCTCTAGGGACATTGCGGTAAGGCAGCCAACGGTATAAATCCTTTTTGTATTTAGCGCGATTGGATTATTGTATGTACCAGATTTGAAAATTAAGGTACAGGCATGCCAACAGGTCACGTAAGAAGTTAGTGGAAAACAAATTATTTATGTATCCCAGTACTTTGCCCCAGAATTTTAAAACCTTTGTACAAGCCTAAAAACAGTGGAAGCATTTAGCATTGGACATTTTGGTACTTATGTATTATCTGGGCTCCCATGTTAAATGCACCCCATTTTTTCATACCCCTACTATCCAACTATGCATGGAGTTGATTTTATATAGTGTAGCGAGCGCAGGGAGCCCTGCAAGGGGACACGGTCTCATAAGAAAAATGGGAGCCCAGATATTACATAAGTACCGACATTTTACATTTGCAACATTCCTGCGCAGCTTCAGGGGACAAGCATTTAGTTTGAGCTGGGGCAATGTATATGCAGTGTAGAGTCTTAAAATGGACTTCTTGTAGATAAGTAGAATGTGATATTTTCCTAACTGAGGGAAAATGAGCGAATAAGGTTGTTGGAGAAGTGATCTCAAGTAGATCTTTAGACCAAGCAGTGCATAAATATGACAGCAATAAGGAATCTATATGTGTGAGTAACATGTCGTATAAGTAGGTAGTTATAAATTTTTGGTCTCTGAAAACAGGGAGAGGGGGCAGAGAGAATCGGGAGTATGTAGAGATGTCATAACATAAAGCACATAAAAACATGGGCGTTAGGAAAGTCGTATCTAGATTTAAGGAAAGTCGTATCTAGATTTAAGGAATTCAAAAGGTAAAAACATTTCCTCGTGGGTCAAAAAATATGGATGCTAGATCCAGTTCTTTATGTTCAATATCAAGTAAGCTGGGTTGTGCAGTGAAGGAGGGAAAGCTGGGTTGCCACAGATCAGTATATAAAGGTGAGCAATTAGGATTTCTCATTACTTTTTTTTGGTACTGGTGTAGTTTCGCAGCGGCAGTTACGTAGTTAGCGTAGTGTTCCTGCGCCCAGCATAGTCAGATAACTTGAGTAGTTGCACGGCGGCAGTTACGTAGTCAGTGTAGTGTTCCTGTCAGAATCAGCGTAGTGTTCCTGCAGCCAGCTTAGTCAGCTTGTGTATGTGACTGTGTGTACGTTTGCGCCTAACCGGAGCTTACGCAGTTAGCGTAGTCAGTCAGCATTATATAGTAGTCAGTCATTGTGTGGGAACCATTAAAAATGTTTCACCTGCCCGACATGACCGGCGCAAATGTGTTCCTGAAATACCCCCACTATCCACGTCAGCCCAAAGCATTGCGAGTGTAGTGAGCCCCGCGAGGGGACTTGGTACACGTCCTCCCGACCTGTTCATACCCCCATTATCCACATCGGCGTGGTGTCAATTTTATAAAGTTGTGAGTGCAGTGAGCCCCACAGATTACTTGACGTGTATTCCGCATCCGCTCGCCACGCTTCGGGCTCGTTTGCGTCCGCTCACCACGCTTCAGGTTCAGTGGTTCGCTGTGCTCGCCAAACTTTATAACATCAACTCAACACCGATATGTTTATTGGGGGAATGAACAGGTCGGGAGGAGACATAGTTACATAGTAGGTGAGGCTGAATAAAGACTTGCGTCCATCTAGTTCAACCTATGTTTATAGTAGCTTATCCCTTGTTGTATAGTATGTTCTGATATTTTAAAGACAGATTATGTTACTTATTCATACCCGTGGATGTTTTTAACCAATAAATGTTTATCCAACCTTATTTTAAATGTATTTATAGTGTCTGCCGACACTACTTCTTCAGGAAGAGAGTTCCAAAGTTTGACTGTTCTGACTGTAAAGAATTTTTTTCTTCTAGATGAACAAAATCTTTTTTCTTCTAATCTAAACTCGTGCCCTCTTGTCCTAGATTCCTGTCTAGCAGAAAAAAGGGTGTTTGACAGTTCCTTATATTGGCCCCTGATATATTTGTACATGTTGAGCATGTCCCCCCTTAAACGTCTCTTCTCTAGTGTAAAAAGTCCCAGCTTGCTTAATCTCTCCTCGTAGCTTAAATTCTCCATTCCCCTAATAAGCTTAGTTGCTCTGTGGATTTTTTCTTATTCTATGATGTCCTTTTTATAGTGTGGGGCCCAGAATTGTACTCTGTATTCGAGGTGCGGTCTAAGCAATAATTTGTACAGAGGCATAATTACTTTAGAATCCCTAGTTTCCATGCCCCTTTTAATACATGCTAGAGTTGTGTTAGCCTTTTTTGTTGCTATATTACATTGAACACTACACCCTGGTTTGTTGTCTATTTGGACTCCTAGATCCTGTTTGAGTACTGAATTAACCAATTCACCCCCGCATAGGTTATAACTAGCACACTGGTTATGTCTCTCAAGGTGCATGCATTTGTCCACATTGAACCTCATCTTCCACTTTTTTGACCACTCATCTAGATTGTCAAGATCATTTTGAAGCGTGGTGACATCTTCTGATGATTTAATAACTCTGCTCAGTTTTGTATCGTCCGCAAAGATGGATACATTGCTGAGTAACCCCATCCCAATAGCGTTAATAAAAATGTTAAACAAAATGGGCCCCAGAACCGAACCCTGTGGCACTCCACTTAGTACTGGTATCATATTTGAAACTGCACTGTTCACGACCACTCTTTGTTCTCTATTACACAGCCAGTTCCCTACCCATCTGCAGATATTTGCCCCTAAATCCCAGGTCCTCCATTTTATTTATCAACCTCTTGTGTGGTACGGTGTCGAAGGCTTTAGCAAAATCTAGGAAAATCACATCTACAGCGTTTCCATTATCAAGGTTTTGAAAACCAAGTAAATTAGTTTGGCATGAACGATTTTTCACAAACCCATGCTGGTTATTACTGAGTAAACTATGAAGGTCTAAATATTCCTGGATCCCATCTCTTAAAAATCCTTCAAATAGTTTACCCACTATTGATGTAAACTAACAGGTCTGTAATTAGCAGCATCCTCCTGTTTTCCTTTTTTGAATAATGGCACTACCTCTGCTATTCTCCAGTCTTTTGGTACCTTTCCTGATGATAGTGAATTATCAAAAATATAATGTAGAGGGGAAGCGAATTCCATTAGTACCCTAGGATGAATCCCATCGGGCCCAGGTGATTTATTTGTTTTGATTTTGCTGAGCCTCAATATTATTTCCTCGGTAGAGAAATCAATATTGAGGTCTGGCTTGTTCATCCCATTTGTGGTATGAACGTACCGTGTCCGCTCACCACACTTCGGGCTGACCTAAATAGTGGGGATTTGAGATGGAGGCATTTGCCAGTATGTAATATGAAGCACTGGCAAATGCGTCCTTTATTGTGCATGAGATGCACTTGCCGTCTACCTGAAGTGGACACTGACAGGGTTGCCATACCCTGCCGCACAAATTACTGAGACGCACAAGCGTAGGACGCTCAGGCAGATGGAGCGCCTCAAAGATGCACGAGCGCAGGTGATCTGGCGGTTACCGGCGCTGTGTGAGAGGCGCTCACTAGGCTTGCCAGGGAAGCTTAGGACAGAGCTGCAGCTCGCTGGGATAGTACAGTGACTATGCTGCCATATGGGGACACTACGCTGACTTCGCAGGCTGCTGCTGGGACACTACGCTAGACTGATGTTGGGCTGACGCCGTGAGACTACACATGTACCTTTTTTCCTTTTTAAAGATGCATTTATTGGATATAGCAACACAAACAGGTATCCATACAATTAAGACATAATAGTACATCAAATTAATGGCAACATGGAACACGAATCTGAATGTCATTAAACACTTTGTTATCCGATTTTAAACATTTAATAATACAGTAGGTGGAAATGAAGATAGATTTAATAATTGATTTAGTCTGCTTCTATGTCAGACAAGCAGGTCAAGTGAAAAGTAAAGACAGGGAGAGACAAGGGAAAGAAAAACCAAAAGAGTAGTGAAAAAAAATTAAAATGAGAGAATAGAGACAAAGAGAGAAAGAAAAAGGAGATGGGCAAACCTCGGGAGAAGTTCCCATCTCAAGCTATAACTTGATGTAAGAAATTTAAACTATGTTAGGGCCCTAGTCCGTAGTATTGATCGCTACATATGGAAGGGAGAAGAAAGCTGCTAGGTGGCCAACCACGGATCCCAAATTGTATGAAAGGACTTGGAGAATTGTTGATAATGCTAGTCATGAATTCCATACGGTGATGGTGGGTCATTTTGTTTCCAGTATTTTGGTGCCTGGATAATGAAGGGAGGTTTAGAGGGAGCAAAACATATTTGGGATCATATGGAATAGAGTATTTAGCAAATAATATGCTAATGCTATAGCCTCTTTTCAAAGGCTGATTAATTTTGGGCAGGACCACCAAATATGAAGGAAAGAACCTTCAGCATTGCAAACTCTCCAACATCTATCACAGGATGCACCAAGATACATTTTGCTTAATCTTGTGGGTATGTAATACTATAAGTATCTTATACATATTTTCTTGATTTTGACACAGATAGAGCTAAAGGCAGCATTGTCCCATATCTCTATCCATTCCTTATCAGAAAAGGGGGAGTTCAGGTCCCTTTTTCCATGTCCTCTACTACTAGCATGTATAAAAGGGAGATTATGCTTTCCACACACATCTACTAGAGGCTTAAAGATTCAAAACTAGAGAGGTCTACTGTACAGGACAATGCCCCAGTTTAGAAATGTCTGATCTGCAAATATTGGTATAAATCCAAGGGAAAGATAGTCTTCTCAGTTTGGATTTGGGTAAATCGGAGTTTAAATATTATTTTCCACGAAGAGAATGACAAGTTACAGTATGAATATCCTGGGTAAAGTCTGGATTATGAAAAAGAGGGATAATTGGCAAGGAGTTAGGGGATTAATTTTGTTTTTATGTTAGCATAGTCTTAAACGACTAGGGAGCGGGAGATAATGGGATGGAAGCTCACAAATATGAGACAACTAGATCTAGGTAACCAAAGTGGAGATGAGATCGTGGAGAGGCCTAACTCATCAGCCTCAATCAGGCCAATTGGGCAGCTAAATAATATCTTTTAAAACAGGGACTGCCCAGGCAACCGCTATTTGTGGGGTGTTGCAGTATATTTAAACAAATCCTGGAGTGCTTGTTAGCCCAAATAAAATGTTGCGTGTGATGTTTTAAAAACTTGAATACATAGGGTGGGGGGATAAAAATAAGAAGGGTTTGCAAGAGATAAAGGAGTTGGGGGAGTACATTTATCTTCACTGACTTAACCCTGCTAATCCAGGAGATAAAGTCATTTGACCCGGATTGTGAATCAGATTTAACTCCAGACAGTATTCTAGGGAAATTAGCTTGAAATAATTGATGGTGGCAATACGAAGTTAAATTCCTAAATATTTCATTTTACGTGTATGCCATTTAAAGGGGAAGTCAGCTTCTAGAGTAAGTTTTGACGAGCCCAGAATGTAAAAATCGAGTACTTCCATTTTTGTCGCATTGATTTTATATCCAGAATAAAGATCAATCTCAGAAAGGAGAGGATGTAGGGACTCAACTGGATTACCCACAGTTAGCAGAACATAGTCTGCGTATAAAGCAATTTTATGTTCAGGGGACCTATTTTGATACCAGCAATTTATTTTTATTTTATTTACAGTTTCTTATATAGCGCAGCATATTCAGTTGTGCTTTACATTTGGAAACAACAGTTATTAAACAAACTGGGTAGATACAAACCGACATGGAGGTAGGAGGGCCCTGCTTGGAAGCTTACAATCTATAGGGATAATAATAGGAGGGATACATAAGGATAGAATTCCATAGCATGGCAGTCCCATCAGATTACTATAGACAGTCCTGATGGGATGTAATCTGGAAGTTGTGTGGGGGTCCTGAATATGATAAGCTAACCTGAAGAGGTGAGTTTTCAGGGAATACTTGAAATTTTGGAGGCTAGAGGAGAGTCTTCGTGTGCGTGGAAGGGCATTCCATAGGGTGGGTGCTGCCTGACAAAAATCCTGCAAGTGTAAGTGGGAGCGAGTAATAAGTGTGGATGAGAGACGCAGATTTTGTGCAGAGCGGAGAGGTCGGGTGGGGATATATTTTGAGATAAGCAAGGAGATATAAGTCGGTGTAGTCAGAGTGATGGCTTTGTATGAAAGTAGTAGTATTTTATATTGAATGCGGTAGCATACAGGCAATCAATGGAGGGATTGGCAGAGTGGATCAGCAGATGATGAACGTCTAGCCAGGAAGACCAGCCTCGCAGCTGCGTTCAAAATGGATTGTAGTGGTGAGTCTTTTGTTAGGAAGACCGGTAAGGAGGCCATTGCAATAATCAATGCGTGATATAATGAGTGCATGGGTTAAAGTTTTTGCAGTGTCTTGTGTAAGGTACGGATGGATTTTGGATATACGTTTTTTAGATGCATGTAACATGATTTAGAGCAGGCATGTCCAACGTTGGACCTCCAGATGTTGTGAAACTACACATCCCAGCATGCTTTGCCACAGTTTTGCTATTAGAGAATGCTAAAACTATTGCAAAGCATGCTGGGATGTGTAGTTTCAAAACATCTGAAGGGCCAACGTTGGACATGCCTAATTTAGAGAGACAGATTGAATGTGAGGAATGAAGGACAGTTCAGAGTCAAGGACGACCCCTAGGCAGCGAGCTTGTGGAGTTGGATTAATTGTTGTGTTCTCAACAGTGATAGAGATATCAGGTTGGTAACTACTCTTGGCTGGTGGGAATATAATTAATTCTGTTTTGGAAATGTTAAGTTTGAGGTGGCGAGAGGACATCCAAGATGAAATGGCAGAAAGACAATCAGAGCCACGGAGCAATACTGATGGTGACAATTCCGGGGAGGATAGATAGATTTGAGTATCATCAGTGTACAGGTGATACTGAAATCCAAAAGAGCAAAAGCAATGTCTACATTATTACAAATCCTCACCCCAGGGGTTCCATGACAAGAGAAAAAATTAAGGGTGACTGTGGACAGCCCTGTCTGGTTCCTTTAACTATTCTAAAGGAAATAGAAGTGAGACAACTGACAAAGATCATTACTATGGGGGAATTGTAAAACGCCATAATACCTTGGATGAATTTACCAGTGAATCCCATTATTCTAAGAACTTCAAAAGCAAAGGACCACGGCTGTCGAAAGCTTTCTCAGCGTCTAGTGCAAGGACCAAGGAAGGTAATTTTTGTGTCCAGAGTCTGCGGCTGGCTCAAGACTTATGATATCTCAAAGGCACTTTAACTGTGTGACCCCAGCCCTTACTCCATCCTAACTCAGTTGCTAGGATCCTTTTCTATAATTGATCTCAACACTTTCCGGGTGCGCTCAACACCTAACAGTCCCACTAGATGCAGATAGCCTGAACCTGCAACTTTCCCTCCATTGCTCCACCCCCAGAAAGCTCACTGTTGTTTGGAAGTCCTCCAAACACCTGCATGATTTCACACAATATACCCCTCTAGATTGCAGCTTTCAGATCTGGCCGTCATGCCAACTAAAGGCCAGAACCCCTCGCTCCGGGTTACCTCCAGTCACCTTCGTTAAACCCTCTCCTACATCCCAGAAAACTAAAGGGGGGTCCTCGGTGAGTAGGATCACTGATACACGGTCACCGTCTGACTCAATGTCCTTTCACCCTGTGATAAAAACACTTCATGTAGCAGATATCCAATAAAAAATGGGGTTTTCTGACAAAACTAATCGTTCGACACAATGGATCCACTACGGTTATCTCTACACCAGATGAAGGCACCAAGATACTAGCAGCCTGGAACCAAGAGAACATTCCGTTTACGGCTTCACAAAGCATTTGCATTGCTTCAGAGTGGTCAACGGTTGATCCTTCCACCCACTACTGACTGTCATTTGCTCAGACAATGGTCGTGCAAGTCCCCAAGAATCAACAAGCATCACTAATGTCTTGTCTTTTGTTATAACAAAACTATCATTGAATTTAATCTATCCAATCCACGACATACGTCCTACTGTTGTTTTGGTGTATCTCATGCTGATTTATGCATGCACATGTTTATAGATTAGGCTACGCCAGTTACACTATATACTTTTAGTTGTGAGCTGTTATCAGGGTTCTAGATTATATACTTACCTCATGACTGACTCTTTCAGTCACAAGTGAGTTGATAGTTTTGTAAGTCCCCCCCCATTACATTTACCACCGCTAAACCTGGCTGCCTGTACGAAGTTACTTATTAAGCCAGGGCATTCCCTTTGTTATTCACTACCTTCTATTCCCCTTTATATCATTGTCTATCTTTTTTTGAGGAGTGAAGGTGTAAGGTCACCACACATACCCCAATGTGCTGCCGTATTTGGTGGCCCCCTGTGATGCCTTTAAGGTGTAACTTTGTGTTTTTATTTATGTTATTGTCTTGGTTTAACTCCCAATCCCTCCTCTATTTTTACTCCCCCCCCACTACACCTAAGCCCTATAGAGCAGGCCTGGCCAACCTGTGGCTCTCCAGATGTTGTGAAACTACAAATCCCATCATGCCTTGCCACAGTTTTGCTATAAGGGAGTGTTAAACTGTGGCAAGGCATGCTGGGATTTGTAGTTTCACAACATCTGGAGAGCCACAGGTTGGCCTGTCCTGCTATAGAGGCACCTCCAACATGTTACTCAAATTGCAGTTTATTGCTTGGTTGTGTAATATATTTCTTGACCCGACACGGTACAGGTATTATGTATGAATGTTAAGAGCTTAAACTCACTGAACAAGAGGAAACTAGCACTGTACACTACTTTACCAAATAAGGGGCGCTTATTGTGGTTATACAGGAGACTTGTTTTTTTAAGACCGTACCACTGTCATTCTCAAACGCTAAATATCCCCTCTGTATCTGAGGTATCAAATGGACCTAGTAAAAGAGCAGGGCTCGCAATATTGGTGTCAAGTACCTGTGATTTTGTCCTAGATAAACAACTATTAGATCCCGACGGTAGATACTTGATTCTGCTAGGAAAATTGCACAATAAACCAGTTACAATAGCTACAATTTACACCCTGAACTCAAGGCAATGCCAATTCATCCAGTAATTTTGTAAACACTCATGTCGACAGGGCTCTGTATTGATTATGGGCAATGTTAATATGGTAGTAGACCCGACTGTTGACAGATCCTCCAGCCCCGCAACGTACGATTCCCCCGCCCCCCCAGACCAATCTTAACTCTTTAGACATATCCTATTAGAATATGACACCTAGCGAGCAAGGCACACAGGCACACTTCCATGAGAGACTATACATTTTTCTCACTGGTCCGCCATTCCTATTCCTGCATTGATATAGCTTTATTCCACAAATGGACTCTCAGACAGATAAAAAAGGCTTCTATCTTACCCATAACATGCTCTGACAATTCTGCAATTTAACTTAGTTGGGATGCTCCGAGAATAGACCCCCCCCCAGACCATGGCGTCTGTCTGACCATCTTCTATTAGACCCAGGAGCTAAACTTACCATCAATGAAGCCCTCACTCTTTACTTGGAAATCAATAACCCTAGTGACACATCTTGCTTCATGTTCTGGTGTGCCCTTAAAGCTGTAATTCATGACTCAGCCATTTAAGCTGCGGTCCATATCCGTAAAAATGCCCAACGAACCCAGGCGGAACTGGAACTTAAATAGAAACCAAACAGACATTCCCCAACTGATAAATCACTACCATGCTTTATTACAGGCACATGAAGCTTGGAATGAACATAACATTAAAGAAGTCCATAAAAATCTCTTTAAACTGAAGCCAAAATACATGGTGACAGATCAGGTAGAATGCTTGTTAGGAAACTACGAGGGAAACAGGAAAAAGATCGCATAAGAACTATTTCTAACACACATGGTATTAAGCTCACGGATTCCTCCGAAATAGCTGCTACCTTTGCACAATATTACTCATCTCTGCATAACCTAGCGAATGACCCCATGACAGCTCAACCCTCCCTGCCAAATATTCAGATTTTTTTTATTAAAAACTCACCTTACCCTCCATCTCCAATACCTTCCTTAAGGATCTTGAGAAATCATGGACCGTGTAAGAAATAGATACAGTCATTACATCGCTTCCCCCTGAAAAAGCTCAAGGCCTGGATGGGTATATCAATATGTTCTATAAAACTTTAAACCTGAGCTCACGCCTCTTCTAACCAAGATATTCAATGATGCATCAAACTGGCACCTTCCCAGAAGAGATGTTAGTATCCAAAATTGTGGCTTTTCCCAAACCTGGGAAAAACCCAATACTCACTGCAAATTTTCGCCCCATTGCCCTGCTTAACATTGATGTAAAAATGAATGCCAACAGACCCTTAATTATCCGTCCTTATACATCAGGTACAAGTTAGGATTCGTCCTGGGTCACCAATCTCCTGACAACACCAGACGAGTTATTATTATACTGGAATTCCTATCCAGTTGAAGCTCCTCCGAACCCCCCTCTTTTGTTATCCTTGGACACAGAAAAAAGCCTTTGATCAGCTTCACAGGGGATATCTCCGGCTTGTCATTCAAAAATTGGGATTCAGAGGTAGAACACTCTCCTCGATTAAGGGTTTTCTATTCAAATCCCTTGGCCAGAGTATTTATTAGTGGGGTATTATCCCCGGTAATCCCCATAACCACTGGAACATGCCAAGGCTGCCCTCTCTCTCTCCTTTAATATTTGCACTAGCGATAGATCCCCTGGCCGAGTCTATCAGATCCCACCTGGATATCACTGGACCTATACTCAGGGAATTCCCACAAAATTTGCTTCTTTGCGGATTATGTCATTTTAACCATCACTAACCCATCTTCCTCGCCTTCATATATTAATTGAGGAATACTCAGAAGTCTCATACTACGAATTAAACAATACTAAAACCGAAGCCTTTCCTTACACTCCAGAACTCCTTCAATTGCATAAGGGGGAATATTCTTAATTATGGCCGGACAAAAGCCTCAAGTATCTGGGGATCCAAATCCCCTCACGAGTATCAGATTTAATTTCCTGCAACTATAACCACCTTTTAGCCAAACTTAACATCTGACTGGATGCTCCAATCTGTATTTTGGATGGGGCGTATTGCCTCCCTGAAAATTGTTGTCTTCCCTAAGATATTATATGTATTTAGGACCATCCCCTTAGTCCCCAATACCCTCCTTTGTAAATTCCACTCCCTTTTTCTCAAAAATATACCTGGTGAGGTAAAAAACCCAGATTAGCCAATAAAATGTTGTTTCTTCCTACAATTTAACCAATATGCTGCCTTGCTCGCCCAAGTAGGAGTGTGGTTTACAGATGAATGCACCAAACCAAAAGCCCTTCTAGAAAGTGGTTTAGTAGCCTATTTTCCATTAACAGATATTTTATGTTTACGGTTGAGTGTAAACCTACCCCTGGCGTGACGCAGTATTGGCCACTCACAAAGCATGGTCAACCCTCATCTCTGACACAAAGGATATATCTCTCCCTTCTAGACAGGGTCAATCCCACCTTATTCCCAATCTAAATTTAACTACATGGATTGCTAGAGATGTGGGGTGACATTTAATAGGATGTGATTTTTAGTAACATTTTGAAATCGCACCATATCACACTTTTTAAAATCACATTTTTTGCTGCGAATATTTAATGAGGTGCGTATTCAGGGCAAAAAAGTGTGATAATATGCGATTTTTAGTCATGAAAATGTGAGATTTTTAGGCATGAAAATGCGAATTTGAGGAAATGTGCGAATTTGTGTGAAAAAAAAATGGTGCAAGGTCCCCCCTCTTGAGCATAACCAGCCCCGGGCTCATTGAGCCGGACCTGGTTCCAAAAATATAGGGGACAAAAAGCATAGGGGTCCTCCGTAATTCTTAAACCAGCCCTGGACTCTTGGACCGGTCCTGGTTCCAAAAACATAGGGGACAAAAATTCTGAGGGTCCCCGTATTTTGAAACCAGCACCGGGCTCCAACAGCCCACTGAGTCATGCCACATCCGGGGGAGACTTTTTACATAAGGTACCCCGGCTGAAACATAAGCCCCGTGGCTGGTCAGCCTTGGACAGGGTACCTGGAGGAGTGGGGACCCCCCCAATAAAGAGGTCCCCCCCAGGCTTCACCCATCCAGTGCTGAAGCCCGGGGCTGTCACCAGCATCCATGGGCTGTGGACACCAGTCTGATAGGGTTAAACCAGTCATTCCTAACATTGCTTAATGCAGGTGAACTACAAGTGCCAGCAGACCTCCCCCCCGCATGCTGGGGCTTGGAGAACCACAGCGTGGTTGGCCAATGCATCTCCATGGAGATGCATAAGCCAAAAACACTAGCAGCCTCTGTAGCGCTGGGACGGGGAGGTCTGGTGGCACTTGTAGTTCACCTGCATAAAACAATAAAACATAAAAAATAGTACGTTTAAAAAAAATAAAAAAAATTGTACCCCACTGTGGATCGAACCGATATTGCTGCTAACAGTATAACTGTCTCTCTAACCGCTAGGCCACAGACACGTGTGATTTTAGTTGCTCCATTGGTGTACAATATACAGTCCAGTATGAGACATGCCCCGTAGATTGCGCTGTTTTCATGGCACAGTATAGCGTAATGATAGACAGCTCCTTAAATAATGTACCATGTGAAAGTTATCCAGCATTAGTAAAGGTTAGCATGGATTCCATGTTGATACAGTAGCAATCTGTACCAACAACATGTATATCAGATCAAATCTGCTCCTGCGAATTCAATCCAAGTACCCTTTCCCTAAAGTAAGGACTTTTACCTGAAGTGGGAAATCTACTCGTGCAAAAAAAAAACCTGTTCTTTGTAACTTAAGGCCCCCATACACTATGAGATTTATCTGACCTGTAAAATTGCATCTGATTTCCCTTGAATTTCCCCGGCAGCTTCCCAGGACGCCTACATACAATTTGACACTTGATGTGCCATTTTTTACATCCAATTTGTGTCAGATAAATCACGTGATTTATCAGAAGCAAATTGGATGTGCCATGAGATTTTTCTGATGAGATGGCTCTAGGGAGTGGCCTGAACAGTCCTCACTCGTACAAAAAGACACCAGGCATGGTGCCGCAGCTCTACAGCCCGTACTTACATTCAGCAGCTGGGGAGAGAGAGGGGGGGGGGGCTCTACAGCCCGTGCTGACATTCAGCAGCTGGGGAGGGGGGGTGGTGTCAGGGCTCTACAGTCCTGTGCCCGTAGGTCGGGTATTACCTTGCAGGGCGGGTGGGACTGTCACGTGGCGGTGCCGGGGGCCACTGGAGGCACCAGGCTGTGATCAGGCTGGCTGTGATCCCGTGCAGTTATGGCAAGGTGGCACTAGCTCTGGGGGCCGCTTTGTGCACTGGTTAGCCAGTGTGTGCATTTCTCATACGTATAAAGTGCATGTGTTTTGTAGAGTGCTGGAGGTGGATGTGGGTAAGAATGGCCCCTGTGATGGGTCCGGTCAGGTGGCACAGCGATTTACTCTCCTGTATCTGTCACCCTCTGTCACTAGTACTGTGCATGCGGCCAGGGAGGCAACTCTGTATATAGAATAGGAGCATTGTGTTTATTATGAGTGTGTCATGTGCTAAGTCACTATTTACAAGTGATGCATGAACATGCTTTGCTTTTCATAGAAGCTATAGATTATTTTACAGTAGTAGCATGGTCTATTTTTAAGCTGGTATTTATCAAAGTTCGGACAGAGATTAAAGTATTAGCTAATTGTACAGATTGTGTTTGAAAAATGTTAGAAACTATTTGATTGGTGATTTATCACAATTGTATCATTCCAAGCTTAATAAATACTTTAATCTCCTGCCTATTTTGCAGTACAGTAAATGCCTGTCCCTCATATTCTGCACAAATACAGTCTCTTGCATATAGAAGAGAAAGCTGCTTATACACTTGCAAAGCAACAAGTAAAAGTTCAACAATATATAGAAAGCTGGTAGTTCAAAATTATTGCTACCTTCACTACAGCCCGTGCTGACCAGCAGCTGGGGAGAGGGGTCCGGGCTCTGCAGCCCGAGCTGACTTCAGCAGCTGGGGAGAGGCGGGGGGGGGGGGGGGGGGTGGGCTCTACAGCCCGTGCTGACCTCACCAGCTGGGGAGAGGAGGGGTGTCCGGGCTCTACAGCCCGTGCTTATATTCGGCAGCTGGGGAGAGGAGAGGGGTCCAGGCTCTACAGCCCGTGCTTACAGTCACCAGCTGGGGAGAGGGGGGGTCCAGGCTCTACAGCCCGTGCTGACCTCAGCAGCTGGGGAGAGGGATCCAGGCTTACATTCACCAGCTGGGGAGAGGGGGGGGGGGTCCGGGCTCTACAACCCGTGCTTATATTCAGCAGCTGGGGAGAGGAGAGGGGGGGGGGCTCCGGGCTCTACAGCCCATGCTTACATTCACCAACTGGGGAGAGGGAGGGTCTGGGCTATACAGCCCGTGCTTTCATTCACCAGCTGGGGAGAGGGGGGATCCGGCTCTACAGCCCGTGCTTACATTCACCAACTGGGGAGAGGGGGGTCCGGGCTCTACAGCCCATGCTTAAATTCAGCAGCTTGGGAGAGAGTCCAGGCTCTACAGCCCGTGCTGTCATTCTGATTGAAGAAAGGAAGAGTGTCACTGCCGCCCTCTACCCTCTCATCACGCCTGCCCCTTCCTGTGATGCCGGCTGCTGCTGCTACACTGACTGCGGGTTGGAGGATGGCTGCGCACCTGAAGGAGGTACCCGGAGGTCTACGTATAGATATATCGGATCTGAAACATCGTGGGTGCTAAAAAGCACCCATGATGGCTCAGATTCCGATATATCTTCTGTTCTGCAGGTCCGACCACCTGATCCAATCTGACGAGCAAGGGAATGCACATCAGATTGGATCATATGTCACAAACATGCGATTTTGGTCCGATTTCACCCGATTTATCGGACCAAAGTGCCGAAATCGGCCCAAAATCGTATCGTCTATTACATAGTATATAACAACAATAACTGTATCGTGTACATGGCAGCCTGTCATTCTAAATTTTTTTGTGCAAAAGAAATTTGCAAAGCACCAAGTAATTTAATTTATTTTAAAAAAAAAAACTAAAAAAGTAGTACTTTAAAAAAAAAAAAAAAAAAATTGTACCCCACTGTGGATTGAACCAGTATTGCTGCTAACAGTATAACTGTGTCTCTAATGCTGGGTACACACCAGGACGACTAGGGCCCGATTTTGTCAATTTAGATCCAATTCCGACCGGTTGTATGCAGATTGTATGTACTGTTGTGCGTTTTTGTCATTTATTTGATCCGATTCCGATCCGATGTGCGTACACGCCACTCGTTTGGTCGCATCTTTGTTCCTACGTGCTGCAGGTAGGATCCGTCAATCCCAGACCGACCGACCATCAATCGCATGCAGATCGTGAGTGTTTTTTGCCGCCTCCGTCGGCCATCCGTCAGTGCGTCCGTCGTTTGATCCAGCCTATTTGAGTGGCATTTCCTAAACACTCCCCCGGCGCCATGTTTTTCCACATAGCAAACAGTGCTGGCACAGCAGTTGGACTCTCCTTCTTGTCTCATCTCCCAGAACAACAACCTGGTATGTTTGCACTCCCAATGCTCTCCTATGCATGCCCACTGTTGCCACCAATGTATATAGTGTGTTTAGAGCACTGTTTTGGCAACCGTGCACCCGACCATGTCACTGTTTGCTCGGGTGGGCCCCATGTGTGTGTGTATAGATATAACCATTGTCCACCATTGCAGTATTCCATGCACTACTCTCTGCTAGGCCCCATTCACCTGTGTGTGTGTGTGTTTGTGTATATATAGATATATACATATAACCATTGTCCACCATTGCAGAATGCCATGCACTCCTCTCTGCTAGGCCCCATTCACCTGTGTGTGTGTATATATATAGATATATACATATAACCATTGTCCACCATTGCAGTATTCCATGCACTCCTCTCTGCTAGGCCCCATTCACCTGTGTGTGTGTGTTTGTGTATATATAGATATATACATATAACCATTGTCCACCATTGCAGTATTCCATGCACTCTCCTCTGCTAGGCCCCATTCACCTGTGTGTGTGTGTTTGTGTATATATAGATATATACATATAACCATTGTCCACCATTGCAGTATTCCATGCACTCCTCTCTGCTAGGCCCCATTCACCTGTGTGTGTGAATAGCAATCTGCACAATAAAATGTATAGTGGTTTTCATAAAAGTTTATTAACATTTTAAATACTTAAAACATAAGAACTAGGTACACTGGTAACTATAACTATAAAAATTTAAATATGAAACAAAACATGGATATAACTATATAACAACTAAAATGGTTTTATCTTTTTACAGTCCCAATGTCCAACGCAAAAGAACAAGAATTTTTAGAAGGGTTTATCGAGAAGTATCGTTCCCATGAATGCCTGTGGCGAACAAAGTCAAAGTCAAAAGAGTATTCGAACAAAATGAAAAGAAACCAAGCCTTGGAGGTCTTGTCTCGCTACAGTCTCCCATTTCATCCAGAGGCCAATGTAGAATGGGTGCGGAAACGCATCCAGAATCTGCGCACGGTTTTCTTAAAGGAACACAAGAAGGTGGAGGCTGCAAAGAAGTCTGGTGCTGGAGTCGACGAGATGTAAAAAACATCGCTCTGGCACTACGACAGGTTGACGTTCACCCTCAGCCAGGAGTCGATGAGGACAGGAGTAGTCCTGATGGTCGAACACGAAAACCAAGAAGTCACGGCGCAGGAGGAGGAGAATTCGCAGTCTGCATCGGTGAGTCTATTTTTTGGGCTATCTAATTGATTCTTCCTGCCAATCCACAGCCCCCTCCCCATTAAAGTAGGCCATATACTCTTCCATCACCTGTTTGGCTCGTGCACTCCCTGTGAAGTGTTGTGTTGGGGTTTGCAAGGAGGATATCTGCACTACCTCCTCTGGCAGATCTTGGTCTTCTTGGAGTGCTGTGCCTGTAGCCCTTTGCTGTGTGGCTTTTCTGCGGAGCAAATTGTGCAGGACACAGCACGCTGTGACAGCCCAGTCAATTTTGTCCACCCTCAGGTTAATGGCAGTGTGGAAAATGCGAAACCGGCTAGCCAGGATGCCAAAAGCATTTTCCACAACACGCCGTGCCCTGGATAGCCTGTAGTTAAAGATCCTTTTGTCATGGTTCAGGCCCATTTGCGCATATGGCTTCATGACTTGCTCGTGCAGGCCAAAAGCCTCATCTGCCACAAACACAAAGTTAAGCCCCTGTTTAGTTTCCTGGACAGACGGCAAGTGAAGGGTGTTCGCTATGAGCCTTTCATAGAACTTTGTGTCCTTGAAAGTGCCACCATCCGATGCACGGCCATTCCTTCCTACATCCAGGAAGATAAACTCATAGTTCGCATTCACCACAGCCATTAGTACAATGCTAAAATAGCCCTTGTAATTAAAGTAGTAGGAACCACTATTGATAGGCTGGGCTATGCGGACATGTTTGCCATCAATGGCTCCACCGCAATTTGGAAAGTTCCATCGCTGTTCAAACTCCTCTGCGATGACTTTCCATTCATTCACGCTGGTAGGGAACTGAAATTAGAAGTAAATAGAATTGATTAGTAAACATGTTCAATTTTTTTACAGCTTGGTGACTACCCACCTGCAACCCTATCAGATAATGCATGCACATCGAGCGGAGCTCCTACTCCGGCACGCACTCTGCCACCCACCCTGGAACCTACTCCACCACTCCCCTGTGTCAAAAAAATGCGTGGCAAAGGAAAAAAAGGAGAAGCAGCAGCACACGAAGAATTTATGATGCGGGCACAGCGAGTCCTTCAAAGAAACCCGGACAAACATGACAACTACTTCACTTATGTGGCAGAGTGTGTTCGCAACATGGCTCCGGACCAGCAACTTACTTTTGAAAAGTTATGCATGGAGTTGGTGTATAATGGCAGTTTAGGGTATCTCAACAGTGGCACTAAAATAGTTGGCATGGGTAGTGCACCAGTCACACCACTGTCATTAGAATCACCAGTGCCTACTCCGCCTGCCACCATACCTCCTACCAACGTACCAGGCCAGTCGAGCACACTTCCAACACATACCCAGTCAACACCTACACAGCCTTCTCAACCCTCCCAGTACCGTCAATTCTACAGTTCTTTACTGATAGAAGATCCGGAGTCTCCTGTTTTTGAGGATCTGTCTTAAAAAATAGGCTATTTTATCATTTACCATCGACATGGTCTCAGCTGCAGGTATGTGATGGCCACTGCTCACATGGCATATGGGGCACATCAATTGGGCCGGGACCATTGCATCTGCGCCATGCGCCATGTGGGCCGCAGCCTTTACATATCTGCAGCAGACATCCTCTGCCACACAAGGGCCTGTTTCATAAGTTACCAGAGTGTCTTTTGTCTTGGTTTTCTACATATATGCTGCTACCTGTACCTGCATTACCAGAGGGAGAACAGGATTATCCTCAATCTGGAGAGCAAACTCCATTTATTGCCCTTTTTTTCTTTGCCAATAGTATGGGGTACTGTGCGGCAGACATGGTCTCAGCTGCAGGTATGTGATGGCCACTGCTCACATGGCGTATGGCGCACATCAATGGGGACGGGGCCATTGCATCTGCGCCATGTGGGCCGCAGCCTTTACATATCTGCAGCAGACATCCTCTGCCACACAGTACCTTATCCCTACTGTTGTAAGGGCCTGTTTCATAAGTTACCAGAGTGTCTTTTCTATCTACGTATATGCTGCTACCTGTACCTGCATTACCAGAGGGAGAACAGGATTCTCCTCAATCTGGAGAGCAAACTCCATTTATTGCCCTTTTTTCTTTGCCAATAGTATGGGGTACTGTGCGGCAGATATGGTCTCAGCTGCAGGTATGTGATGGCCACTGCTCACATGGCGTATGGCGCACATCAATGGGGCCGGGACCATTGCATCTGCGCCATGCGCCATGTGGGGCGCAGCCTTTACATATCTGCGGCAGACATCCTCTGCCACACAGTAGCCCGTACTTATTGGGAAAGTTTAAACTGGGTCATACATACTTAAATGTTTATATATAGTGTGTGTTTTTGTACAATATCTTTTATATATGGTATTATAATATATTTGTGTTGACACAATAAATCTATTTACTATTTTACATGTTTTACATATGAAAGGCCTAAAAAACCTGTTTCTGTCCTAGGCCTAAATTATAAATAAAAATATTTAGTTTGCACAATAAAACGTACGGTGTATTTTTCATCCTTACCTTGCTGGTACTGCAGCACCTTCACAATGGCTTTGCAGGTCTCCGGGATGATGAGGCCCAAAGCTTGCGGGGAGATGAGGGATCCAAACTTCAGGTCAGCAGGAGACCGTCCTGTCGCCAGAAACCTCAGGGTCACCACCAGCTGTTCCTTAGCAGGGATAGCCATGCTACTTGGTATCCTGCTTCTCGATGTGGGGAGTCACCAGACGCAGCAATTACTGGAATGTGGCATCATCCATCCTCAAGAAGTTCCGGAAATCGTCTGGGTTATTTTCCCTGATGTCCCTGAGCAGTGGCATGTGCGAACGAGTCTGACGCTGCAGTAGCCACTGCTTTGTCCAGCATGATCTTTCTCTCCTGCGCTGGGCCCTCTGACGCCTGAGCTTCAGCACTGCATAATAGAGCAGGTAATGTTGCTGGTGACTACCCATCACTGCATTCTCCATAGTGCAGGGTTAAAAGACACTTTGTAATGGCAGGCAAAACAAAGTAATGTGTAAATAGCTATGTCCAGCGTTCAGCAGGTATAAACCAAGCCTCACTAGTAACAAAGCAGAAATACACGGTTTAAAATGGCTGCTGCTATTCCTATCCCCCTCTGCTAGTCCAGCCCCTTCATTCAAATTTCAAAGGCCAATCTGACGACTGTCGCATGTGTTCTTGCAAAAAAAAACCAAACAGCGATCCGACCGTCTTAACGACCATCGCGGGCGCATCGGGATCGGATTGAGATCGTTCCGCAAAAAAACACAATTTTTGCTAATCGTTTGCTGGGGACTGCCTGGGAGCTCCCGGGAAGTCCAAAGGGAAATCGTTCCATGGTCGTCTATCGGTTGTGGATGACGGTGGTCGTCCTGGTGTGTACCCTACATAACCGCTAGGCCCCAGACACCTCTGATTTTAGTTGTCCCATTGGTGTACAATATACAGTCCAGTATGAGACATGCCCCATAGAGTGTACTGTTTTCATGGCGCAGTACAGCATAATGATAGACAGCTCCTTAAATAATGTACCATGTGAAAGTTATCCAGCATTAGTTTGAGCCCTATCTATCGCCGGTCCTGTGTTTATACCCTGCAAGCGCAACATACCTGTGGATTACAATTAACCACCTAGCTGGCTGGTCCAGCAGGAGAAGGTCCCAATACATCATACTCCGGAGCGCATCTCTGGTAATACAAATTGGAGAGACTGACCTGAGGTTATTTTACCACATCAAAAGCGCATTCATCAAGGGAAACAAGTTCATGCAGGACTGGTAACTATGAAAATGTATCACTGCCTCTATTAGAATTTACACAAAAGCCTCTCATTTATTCTAGTTAAGTGACTATAACAAACGGCAATCCCAGCAAGTCCAGCTCTTAATCTATGTTGTATGTTGTCTGTCTTGTTTGTATGTTACATTGTGCACAATTACTATTGTCCAAATTATATTTGTGTGGAAGTGATTTCCATTATATGTGTTTTTTAATAAAATGATTTATACTTGTTATTAAACTGGCAAGGACATTCAATTTACTGAGCAGTATTGCGCTTCTTAAAGTGCCAGATACCTAGGTATCTGACACTACTCTTTCACCTTATCCAGCATTAGTAACAATCTGTAGCAATCAGATTGCTATCATACAGTAGCAATCTGTACCAACAACATGTACAGATGGGGCAGGCCTCTTCCTTGCTGGCGAATCGCCAGAACGTCACCGCTGGCGATCCGCCAGCAGCCTGGCCAGCAATCTGACTGAGACGCGCGTGCGTCTCAATCTCCGCCGGCGGGGCGACGGGAACCCTGTCCATCTCCGTCTCGGTGACCCTGGCGGGGACCCCGGGTTACCGCCGATAAGCCGGCGGAGCGTCTGGAAGCGCCGTCGGAAGGGGACGTGCACGCGCGTCCCCTTCTAGCAATCGAAATGGCGCGGGCGGGGGATGGCGGCTGGCGTCGCCATCCCCTGCCAAGATGGGACCTTCCCCATCTGTATATCAGATCAAATCTGCTCCTACGAATTTAATTGATAAATTATGGACAAAATATGTAGTGGGAAGTTGCGTGGCAGCCTGACCTTGCGTTTTATAGAAGACAGATTTTTTTTCTTTTATAAAGAAAGTTTATTGGCCAGCTTTTTTGTCCCCCGTATTTATACCTTATAAACGAGCATTACAGAGTACTGTACAGTATGTGTGTACAGTATTACAGAACACACCAATGACATGTACAGGCATGCACTAGGAAAAGTGACATCTGGTGGTCAATGAGTAGTATTGCAGTTTACAATTACAACATTACGTTACATTTCTAACGTGATTTATAGCGGGACTATAGCGCAAGGAGCAGGCACGATTCACATAGCGCATGTTATGCGGTACGCAGCCACGATGTATGAGGACACATCTGTATAGTAGAAAAAAGAAACCGTGACAAAAACACTGAAGTAACATAACACACAGTCAAACAGACCAATTGGTAAAATAACCATACAGATGGGTCTTCTCCCATCTTGGGAGGGGATGGCGCTGGCGTCGCCAGCCGCCATCCCCCGCCAGCGCCATGGCGATGGTGAGAAGGGGACGCGCGCGCACGAGCGGCGCGCGCGTCCCCTTCCGACGGCGCTTCCATCCGTTCCCCCGGGTCCCCGCCGGCTTGCCGGCGGTAACCCGGGGTCCCCGCCGCCTGCCCGCACCCCCCCCTAACCCTGTCCGTCTCCCTGAGGAGGAGACGGACAGGGTTTCCGTCGCGCTAGCGACGGAGACTGAGACGCGCGTGCGCGTGAGACGCACGCGCGTCTCAGTCTCCTCGCTGGCGTGGCTGCTGGCGGGTCGCCAGCGCGTACGTTCTGGCGACCCGCCAGCAAGGATGGGACCTGCCCCATCTGTATAACATAGAAACATAGAATTTGACGGCAGATCAGAACCACTTGGCCCATCTAGTCTGCCCCTTTTTTAAACATGTTACCTCAAACCATATTTGATCCTTATTTTTTTTGTAAGGATATCAGTATGCCTATCCCAAGCATGTTTAAATTGTACTACTGTACATCAGCCTCTGATGGGAGGCTATTCCACTTATATACTAACTTTCTGTGAAGTAATTCTTCCTCAAATTTCCCCTGAATCTTCCTCCCTCTAGTTTCAGTGCATGTCCTCTTGTTCTGCTGCTCTTCTTCCTGTGAAGAATGTCTCCCACCTGTACCTTGTTAAAGCCCTTGATATAGTTGAAAGATCCTATCATGTCCCCCCTTTCCCTTCTCTGTTCCAAAGTATACATATTAAGATCTTTTAGTCTTTCCTGGTAGGTTTTGTGATGTAGGCCATACACCATTTTAGTTGCCCTTCTTTGTACAGTCTCTAATGTATTTATATCCTTCTGGAGATATGGCCTCCAGAACTGAACACAGTACTCTAGATGAGGTTGTACCAATGACTTACACAGTGGCATCATTACTTCTTTCTTTCTCCTGCTGATACCTCTCCCTATGCAACCAAGCATCTGACTTGCCTTCTTCATTGTTTTGTTACATTGCCTACCTGCCTTTAAGTCCCCTTAAATAGTGACACCTAGATCCCTCTCTTCCTCAGTAGTTTCCATTATAGTGCCATTTAGTAGTATATTTAGTCTTTGGATTTTTGAGACCCAAGTGCATGATTTTGCATTTTTTGGCATTAAACTGTAGTTGCCATGCTCCTGACCATTCCTCTAATCTACCTAGATCATCAATCATTTGTTTTACCCCTCCTGGTGTGTCTACCCTGTTGCATATCTTTGTGTCATCTGCAAAAAGGCACATTTTACCCTCAATTCCATTTGCAATATCACCAATAAAGATATTAAAAAGCAACGGTCCAAGTACAGATCCCTGGGGTACCCCACTTGTAACCTTTGCCTCCTTTGACTGTACTCCGTTTACTACAACTCTCTGTATTCTGACCTGCAACCATGCTCTTATCCATTCAACTATTTATCTATATAACTACAGTATAAACCCTGACAAGGGAAAACTCCAAGGTTACCCCGAGATGAACCTAACCATGAAATATAATGGTGGAGAACAGCGCTAAGGCGGCCATCCAGTGACACATGTGGACTCGGAGAAAATGATTTAGGTAAGTACAGAAATCCCTGTTTCTCCTTCATCCACTAGGTGTCATTGGAGTTACACTGGGGACGTCCCAGAGCTCCCAATACGGGGGGAGAACCCTGTAAGACAGAATGGCCAAACTGTGAAGCTGGTGCCGTAATAGTATCAAACCTAAAGAAACGGACAAAGGTTTGATGACCTGACCACCTAGCAGCTCGGCAGAGCTGTTGGAGGGAAACCCCACAGGCGGCCACCCATAAGGGACCCACTGACCTAGTGAAGTGCGCCCCTATTGTAGTAGGGGGTGTCTGAGACCCAGCAATGTACGCCTGACGAATGGTCAGACGAATCCATCTGGCAATAGTCTGTTTGGAAGCTGGCCACCCACGACATACAGGGTCATAGGCACCTAAGCAAGACATCTGACTTGCGAAAGGGGGCCATGCGAGAGATGTAGATATGCAGGGCCCTAACCAGGTCCAAGGACCTTTCCTCTAGCGAAGCCTCCGAGAAGGCTGGGAACACAATGGGTTGGTTTACGTGGGACACGGAGACTACCTTTGGAAGAAAAGATAAACTTGTATGAAGCTCTGCTCTGTTCGTATGAAACTGAAGGAAAGGAGAACGACAAGCGAGTGCTCCAAGTTCAGAGACTCTTCTGGCCGAAGTGAGAGCCAACAAAAGAACCACCTTCCAAGTAAGATAATGGAGGTCCACGTCTTCTAAAGGTTCGAACACTGACAACTGTAATAATCTGAGGACCAAATCTAGGTCCCAGGGCGCCGTAGGCGGACGTATAGGAGGTTGTAACCCCAGCACCCCTTGGAAAAAGTTTGTACTTCTGGAATGAAGGCCAACCTTTTTTGGAATAAGAGAGGGCCGAGATTTGAACCTTCAGGGAATTCAGTTTTAACCTGGAATTCAAACCCGCCTCTAGAAACAGAAGTCTAGCCTTTTTGAACAGGGTGGTGGAAACCCCACAACCCTCGCACCAAGCCACATAAGATCTCCAAATCCGGTGGTAGTGAATTGAAGTGACTTCCTTTCTGGCCCTCATCATGGTAGGTACAACTGCTCTTGGAATACCTGCTTGCCTTAAGATGGACCTTTCAGCAGCCACACCGTCAAATGAAGACGTCCTAAATCTGGAAAGATTAAGGGTCCTTGACTGAGGAGGTCTTCTTGAAGAGGTAGTGGCCAAGGCTCATTGACCAGCAGAGGTGTACCAGAGCTATTAGGAGGGCAGTGACACCCTCCCTCCGTATGCGTTGTAAAAACTGCGGTATCAATGGGAACAGAGGAAACAGGTACACAAACTGAAAAGGCCAAGGCGCGACCAACGCGTCCACCCCCACGGCCTATGGGTCAAGTCCGCGCAAAGTATTTGGGAAGCTGGAAATTGTGACGGGAGGCCATCAGGTACACCTGAGGACAGCCCCAATGACGCACCAGGGTTTGAAACACCTGTGGGTGGAGACACCATTCTCCTTGGTGGACATCCTGCCAACTTAGGAAGTCGGCCTCCCAATTGTCTGTATGAAGATGGCCGACAAGGCCTGAGCATGGGCCTGAGTCCACAGAATGATCCTGGTCACCTCCTTCATGGCCGACTGGCTTCGAGTGCCGCCCTGCTTGTTGATATAGACGACGGCCATGGCATGGTCGGACTGGACTCGTATGGCCCTGTCTTGCAGAAAATGTCTCGCCCGATGAGAGACCAAACGGCAGGGCCTGGAACTGCCAGTGATGATTTTGTACTTCAAATCTAAGGAAAGCCTGGTGAGGAGGTCAAATGGGGATGTGTAGGTACCAATCCCTGATATTGAGAGATACCAGGAATTCTCCCTGTTCCTAACCCTGTGTCACCGACTGCTATTAGACCCAGGCAGGCTTAAGCCACGAGGGCATACACATCCCCTGCCATCCCCTACACCGCTATTCTCCATACCCTTACAAGGCCAGCCACTATCCAAATCGAGGATAATAAAGAAGAAATAAAATTAAATAAATGAAAAACAAAAAAAGAAGTGTATAAAGGGGAAGAGAATCAGCACCCACAGCTCTGCTCTCCCATCAGAGCCAGCGGTGCTGGACCACATATGCCAATACCCTCCCAGCAGTTGCCCCTGGGTGCTCTGTTAACCCCCTGAGCGACCTGTGGGTTGGGGGGGGGGGGATCAGGTGGTCTGAATTCAGGTGATAACCCCCTTTTTCCCCTTATAGCCCTGCCTGCACGTAACAGTAATTAAGCAACTCTTGACAAAGATACTGCTTTACTTGACCCCCCACTACTGCATGTATACAGATCACACTCATATTTGCTGTATAGTTGACCCTGGAGCTCCATCTGGTGGCCAAGACTGGATGCTACTTTCAGTCTTACATTTATTCTGCAACAGCCACTGTTTTATGTGATATCCTTGCCACTCAACCTGCATATGTCTTTCTGTAAATAATGCTCCCCTGCTAGAAATCCCCCCCCCCCCTGGCCTATTGAGGGTGATGTCTTAACACGTTCTGTTAGCTGAACACCCCCAGCCTATGTGATTTATCATTATTGCTTTTCTGCATAAAGGAGGATAGCCTTAGCTATGCCTTCAAAAACGCCCAAGACACACCAAATCAGTCTCTCAGATCTCTTTCTTTAAGTCGCCTTCGCAACGATCCAAGATTATGGAAATAGATCCTCAGAAATCACCTAATGACCAACGAGCAGAGGCCTCTCCATCCGCTTCTAACTCCACATCGCCCCTGCCGCCTGTCATGATGCAGACCCAGGAATCTGAAGCCCTGACGGTGGGCGCTATGAAGATGCTGATGTCTCAATTCAAATCTGACAGTTAATGAGTCCCGCTCGGCCCTTCAAACATGCCAATTGGCAGTTGAGGAGATTGGTGAATGTACCAACCATTTAGAAACAAAAATGGAAGAAGTAGTGGGGTCGCACAATAACTTAATTGACTCTCATGACTCATTGGAAGCAGAAGTGCTTAAACTGAGAGAAAAAGTCATAGACTTGGAAGACCGATCTCGCAGATGCAATATCAAGCTCAAACAGCAGCTTACATGATTTCGCTAGAGACCTTTTTCAGAAACTTCCTCCACATGCCTCTTCTGCGGATCTCATCATAGATAGGATTCACAGGCTGCCCAAAGCTAGGGCAGCTCCAGCTCATGCCCCTCGGGATGTCCTTATGAGGATGCATTATTACCACATAAAAGATGCGATCTTCTGAATCTACGTCAATCCTGCAAGATTTAAAATCTTTGGCGATCTCTCACCGGCTACACTCGCTAAAAGGCGCTCTTTCCACCAGATCACATCTGCCCTGAGGAAGGCTGATATTCCTTACCGCTGGGGGTTCACAACCAAGCTTCTGATCTCCTGTGAGGGCTCTACCGTTGTCATGAACACAGTAGAAGAGGGATCTAAATTCTCACTTCTTGGAACATTGCGTTCTCCTCTGAAAGCATCCCCCCTGCACGCCGACTCCAGCAGGACTGGTCGACGGCGGGGTGATATACCTGTGCTGACCTGGGTTCCCGCTTTGTATGCTCCAGGTTATCTTCCTGTACATATCCTAATGCTACGCCAAAATGTTTTCTCTCTTTACGTACACTGAGATGTAATCCCTGCTATTAAGACTTCATAGCCCTGGGAGTGTGGTGTTGTTCTATATGTTAGTTAACATGTTTTATTGTATTCATTGGTTCGGCTCTGCTTGGGGGTTTGGCCTCCCCGCGTGTCAACCCTCCCCGTTTCTATAATTCCAGGTACCCTCAGTGCTTTACCGCGAATGGTCCTACTAAAAAAGCAGGCGTCGCCTTCCTTTTTGCCCAAAACTGCCCATTCAAACTTTCCTCCCAATATGCAGATCCGGAGGGTAGATATTTGATTCTGGTGGGGACTCTGCAGGATGTTGAGGTTACCTTGGAATGCTGCTATGCGCCCAATACCAGACAGTTGCCCTTTATAAGGAAAGTCCTCCGCTTAATACAAGATAAGGCGAAAGGTGCTATTATGATACTAGGTGATTTTAACCTTCCTTGGACAAATCCAACCCTCCCATCACTTCTTGGAAACTTAGATCGTCCACCTCATCCAGCCCATTTAATAATTTGTTAGCTGAATATAATTTATATGATGCTTGGCGCTCGAAACACCCCACTACGTGGGACTACACCTTCTACTCCCACGTGCATAATACGTACTCCCGGATAGACTTAGCCCTAGTAGACAAATGGACATTGGCCTCGATAAATAAAGTCCTTATCCACCCAATGTCGTGGTCCGACCACTCCCCCCTTTTCATTACATGGCTCTCCTCCTCCTATAAGAGGCCACCGGGCCCTTGGAGATTGGTGCCCACATTTACTCGGAAACCCAGAAAGCACTCAAGCAATGCAAAATACCCTAGACTTGTATCTTGACACTCATGATCCCTCCCCACACCTCATCCCAAACCCACTGGTGCTCCCTGAAAGCAGTTGTGCGGGCACCGCCATACAAATCGCGTCAAAAATTAAAAGGGACTTTAGGAAGTTAAGGGACGAAGCCGAACAAGCAGTTATCCATTTAGAAATAGAACACAAACAAAACCCTTCAAACTCAGCCTACTAGCATGCAAACTCAGGGGATTCAGAGCTAAAGAGAGCATTCAGGCCATCTATAACTCTTCCGGTAACAAATTAATAGACCCTTTTGACATAGCAGAAACCTTTGCGGACTATTACGCAGGTTTCTATAAACTAAAAAACGACCAAAATAACCCCCAACCAAATTCTGCAAAAATCGCTGAATTCCTCGAAGCTCTCCCTTTGAAATCTATATCCCCAGAGGAGTCTAATTTTTTAAATTCTCCGTGGACTCTCCAAGAAGTGGAACTAGCTATCTCTAAATTACCCCTTAACAATGCACCCGGCCCTGATGGTTTCACTACTAACTTTTATAAACATTATACAAAGACCATTGCCCCAGTTCTTTTAAATCTCTTCCAAGATGCTACAGCTCTTTCCTCATTCCCAAAGGAGATGCTAGAGTCACGTATCATTACAATCCCAAAGCCAGGGAAACCTCCCACCGCAGTACAAAATTACCGTCCCATTGCTCTACTGAATGTTGATATTAAAATATTTACATAGTTACATAGTAGGTAAGGCTGAAAAAAGACTCGCGTCCATCTAGTTCAACCTGGTATAGATATCCATTGCTGATTTGGTAGGTTCTGGTATTTTACAGACAAATTATATTTCTTATTTGTACCCATGGATGTTTTTCTCCAGTAAATGTTTGTCCAACTTTGCCTTGAACGCATTTAATGAGCCAGCCGTTACCACCTCTCTGGGAAGAGAGTTCCAGTGTTTGACTGTTCTGACCGTAAAGAAATTCTTTCTACTAGCTGAATGAAATCTTTTTTCTTCTAATCTATACTCATGCCCTCGCGTCCTAGATTCCTTTCTAGTAGAAAAGAGGGTGCGTAACAGTTCCTTATATTGGCCCTTGATATACTTGTACATGTTGAGCATGTCCCCCCTTAAACGTCTCTTTTCTAATGTAAATAGTCCCAAATTGCTTAATCTCTCCCCGTAGCTTAAATTCTCCATTCCCCTAAAAAGCTTTGTTGCTCGCCTTTGGACTTTTTCTAATTCTATGATGTCCTTTTTTATAGTGTGGGGCCCAGAACTGTACTCCGTACTCTAGGTGAGGTCTCACCAATGCTTTATATAGTGGCATAATTACCCTCAAGTCCCTAGTTTCCATTCCCCTCTTAATACATGCCAGAATTTTGTTGGCCTTTTTTGTAGCTACATTACAATGGGCACTACATCCTAGTTTGCTGTCTATTTGGACTCCTAGATCCTTTTCAAGTATGGAATTACCCAGTTCCTCTCCGCTAAGGTTGTAACTTGCACACTGGTTGTGTCTCCCAAGGTGCATAACCTTACATTTATCTACATTGAACCTCATCTTCCATTTTTTTGCCCACTCATCTAGAATTGCAAGATCATTTTGAAGCATGGTGACATCTTCTGATGATTTGATGACTTTGCTAAGTTTTGTATCGTCCGCAAAGATGGATACATTGCTGAGTAACCCTATCCCAATATCGTTAATAAAAATGTTAAACAAAATGGGCCCCAAAACCGAACCCTGGGGCACTCCACTTAGTACCGGTGTCATATCTGATACGGCACCATTCACAACCACTCTTTGTTCTCTATTACATAGCCAATTCCCTACCCATCTGCAGATATTTTCACCCAATCCTAGGTTCTCCATTTTATTAATCAATCTCTTGTGTGGGACAGTATCAAATGCTTTAGCGAAATCTAGGAAAATCACATCTACAGCATTTCCATTATCGAGGTTTTTGCGAACCTCTTCATAGAACCCTAGTAGATTAGTTTGGCATGAACGATTTTTCACGAACCCATGTTGGTTAGCACTGAGTAGACGGTGATGATCTAAATATTTCTGGATACCATCCCTTAAAAATCCTTCAACTAGTTTACCCACAATTGATGTTAAACTAACGGGTCTGTAATTAGCGGGATCTTCCTTTTTTCCTTTTTTGAATATTGGCACTACCTCTGCTATTCTCCAATCTTTTGGTACTATACCTGACGATAGTGACTTGCTAAAGATATAATGTAGGGGGGTAGCTAGTTCATCCCTTAATTCCATTAATACCCTCGGATGAATCCCATCTGGCCCTGGTGATTTATTTGTTTTGAGTTTGCTTAGCCTCAGTATTATTTCCTTCGGCGTGAAATCCACAATGAGATCTGGCTTATTTGTCCCGTTTGTGGTAAATGTTCGTTCCACAGTCTGCTCTCCCTTAGTAAATACTGATGAGAAGAACTCATTTAACAGTTTTGCTTTTCCCTTGTCCTCAGTAACACTTTTTCCACTAGTATCAGTTAGTGGGCCTATGTTTTCCTTAATTAAACGTTTACTATTTATGTATTTAAAAAACTTCTTTGGGTTGGTTTTGCTTTCAGTGGCTATGCACTCTTCATATAATATTTTAGCTGCTTTGATTACCCCTTTACAAGTTTTGTTTGATTCTTTGTATTTTGCGAACGCCTCCTCATTCAAGTTATTTTTATAGAATTTAAAGGCTCTGGTTTTATTGTTGATAGCTGACCTTACTTCTTTGGTGGCTTTTTTTTGTTGAATTTACCTTTAGTTACTTTAGGAATGTATTCACTAGTTAGTGAATCAAGCACCTTTTTTACAGTATCCCACATTTCCCTGAATAATTCAAAGTTCGCTTTTCTGAAGTTTAGTATTTTTGCAGATCCTTTTTGATGTAATTTACTGAAGTTGATTTCCAGTGAAACCATATTGTGATCACTGTTCCCTAATTGTTCAATTACTTTTGTGTTTGAAACTAAGTCTGTGTTATTTGTTAAAACTAAGTCCAAGAGTGCCTCATCACGAGTTGGAGTTTCCACCGTTTGTGTAATAAACTGGTCTTTAAGTAAGCTTAAGAACCCATTGCTTCTTGCTGATTTCGTTTTAGTTTTCCCAATCAATGGCCCTTATTCTGGTTGGTGCGGCCAGAGCCGCACACGGGGCTCCGGCCGCACAAACCAATCCCCGCCCACCCTACGGATCGCCACGGCCGTCCGTACACGGACGGCTGGCGATCCGCATAAAAATGGTGGAGGCTACGCCTCCACCATGGTGGGAGCTGCCCCCTGCATTCGATGGTCGTCGACCATCGAAGGCAGGTCCGCACGCCGCGGCAGCTCCCGCAAGCTGAGACCACACGGACAATCGTCCGTGTGGTAGCTTGTATGGGGGCTGAAAGCTGACATCCGGCGACGTCAGCTTTCCGCCCCCATGAGTTGCGTCATGGCCTCATTACCATGCATACGCCCCGCGTTTGCATGGGAACGCCCATGAAACGCGGGGCGTACACATAGGGAAATGAGGGCATGATGCCTCTCACGCCCCTATACGCCCCCTTTGCGGCGGACGAAATACGTCTGCGGCGAAGGGGGCTGCACATGCGCAGATTCACCTCTGCGCATGTGCAGAGTAAAAACATCGGCGGTACGGCCGCACGCGGGCCGTACCGATCCGATTAGAATAAGGGCCAATGTCGGGTAAATTAAAATCCCCCATAATTAATACCTGACCTTGATTTGATGCTTGTTTGATTTGGTTTAAAAGAAAAGACTCTTCCCTTTCGTTTATATTTGGTGGTCTATAGCATACCCTTATTATAAATTAGTTTTTTTTTTTTTATTATTGTCGGTTATCTCTGCCCACACTGTCTCCGAGTTGTCGTCTTCCAGGTCTGTGCTCATATTATTTCACCCCAGGACCCATTTGAATTCTTTACTAGCTTCCTCTTTCCCCTCTCCCCTTCAATAGACTCTCTACAGGCCTCCCCACCATGCACACTGCCTGCCCTCTTTATAGTTCTGTGAATTCTTCCTCTGTCCTTCCCTCCTTTCCGTATACTAAGATCATCTGTACCTAAGAACTGTAATGGGGTAACGTGACTGTTACAACATAACATTTTATTACATGACATTCCTGATGCACCCTGAGAGTTACCCCCGATTATACCCTTGTTATGTCCCAGGACTTTGTCTATGTCTCCGTCCCCCCCCCCCCCCATCTCCTTCCCCCATATGATTCCTGATCCCAGTCCGGCTTCTCTCCCTGATGGTCCCATAATGTCTTGCTGCCCCCACCCCCCCGACGCCTAGTTTAAAATCTCCTCCAACCCTCTAACCATCCTTCCCCCCAGCACCGCAGCCCCCTCCTCGTTCAGGTGAAATCCATCACGGCAAAAAAGATGGCGCCTGACCGAGAAGTCCGCCCAGTGTTCCATGAACACGAATCCCTCTTTCCTACACCAATCCTTAAGCCACACATTTACCTCCCTGATCTCCCTCTGCCTCCCTGAGCTAGCGCGTGGCACTGGTAATATTTCCGAGAAAATTACCCTAGATGTCCTCGCCTTTAATTTCTTACCTAATTCCCTATACTCTTTCTTGAGGACATCCCACCTACCATTGACTTTGTCGTTGGTGCCGATGTGCACCAAGACCGCCAGGTTGCTCCCAGCCCCTCCCATCAATCTGTCGACTCGGTCCGCAATGTGCCGTACCCGAGAACCCGGGAGGCAACAGACCGTGCGGCAATCGCGGTCCCGATAGCAGATTGCCCTGTCTGTTCTCCTAATGATGGAATCCCCTACCACCACTATCTGCCTTGGTACCTCACTAACTGTCATCCCGATTGAGCTAGAGTGAAACTTATTGCAAATAGGCTCTCTCCCCTTTTACCCAATATCATCAACCCAGACCAGGTAGGATTTGTGACTGGCAGACAGGCATATGACAACACTAGAAGGGTCCTGAATATTATCGAACACTGTTGCAGTGCCAGTCGGCCTCTTCTATTACTTTCGCTTGCCGCTGAAAAAGCGTTCGACAGGCTGCACTGGGACTATATGCACCAAACGCTACAGAAATTTGGCATTACAGGCACCTTTTTAAACTACATCCTGCTTTATACTCATGCCCTTCAGCCAAAGTGTTCGCTAACGGCTGCCAGTCCACAAATTTCGAGATAACCAATGGCACCAGGCAGGGCTGCCCCCTCTCCCCGTTAATATTCGTCCTTGCCATAGAACCCTTAGCAGAACATATTAGAAACAACCCTCTAATATCCGGACCTCAAATCGGAGGGGCCCAACACAAAGTATGCCTATTCGCTGATGATATTTTAGTCTGTCTCACGAACCCAGAATCGTCCCTCCCCCACTTACAATTATCCCTTGACCTCTACACCCACATATCTTATTACAAACTCAACTCTAACAAAACAGAAGCCCTTCCTTTCCATATCCCTTTTGATTCTATCCGGTCTATGAAATCCCACTAGAATTATGCTTGGCAAACCAAATCCCTCAAGTACTTGGGGTGCATCTCGCTAGAGATTCCGACCTTATGACATGTAACTATAACCCTTTACTTAGAGCCTTCGAGACTATAACCTCAGAATGGTTGTTACATTATCTATATGGCACAAACTCTGTAAGATACATACAACCCCTACGGGCTGTCTCCAAACCTCTACCTCCAAGCCATTGCATCTATAATCCCAAACCTGAACTTAAATTCTTGGACATCAAAAGGCCTTTTATCCCTCCATAATATCCTATACCAGGGTAATTTACTATCCTTCTCCCAAATCCAAGAGCGATTCCTAATCCCAAAACAAGACTTTTATAAATTTCTTCAAATCAGAAGCTGGCTCACTACTTTCCATAAGGACCTTACACCCCCTGAGAGTCATTGCAAACAACTCTCCCTTTTGGTCCATGCTAAATCAAGCAGAGGGAATATCTTGCGGTGGTATGGCTATATTATATCTAAATTTAAAAGTCAGACATACCCATCCCAGACTAAATGGGAGAGGGATCTTACCAACACCTTTACCCCAGAAATATGGTCCAAGATCTTTTCTTCCTGCTCTAAAATCTCGAAATGTACTTCACACTTGGAGATGTTTCTTAAGCAGATTGACAGAATGTATTTTACCCCCGAATTTTTACACAAAATTTGGCCAGAGGCTTCCCCATATTGTTGGAGAGGCTGTGGACAAATTGGGAATATCTTACATATTTTTTGGACCTGCCCTTGTATACAAGCCCTTTGGATGGCGATTTTTGATCTCATAGCGAAAGTACTGGGCCAACGTATCCCTCAGAACCCCTTAACTGCCCTGATCCATTACGCAAATCCGCAAGTGGCTGAAGCTGACGGTTACATCCTGGGCCATATACTTATTGCATCTAAAGCCGCTATTGCTCAGCAATGGAAGACTCCAAATATCCCTACGGTTCAAGCCATAGCCAAGATCCATAAACATTTCACATTTGAAACGACCCCAAACCCATATAACCCTCCATCCCCTCTTCTTAAACGAAAATGGGCTAAATGGTTTTCCTATAAAAACATAGATCCAACTACTATACCTCTCCTTACTCCATAGTATTCAGAAAACATTTTGACAGACTGTACCCGTCTTTATGATTATTTGTGATTGTTATTGTATAATATGTCTTGTGGATCCACCACCCCAGCCCCCCCCTCACTTCTTACCTCCCCAATTCCCCTCTTTCTAATCTTACCAATGACTTTGAGATTATACTGATCACTAATTGTACTGCTATTGTGTTCACCTTGTCAATTGGTTTAACTGTTTTTTCATCAAACCTTAATAAAAAAACAAATAATAATAATTAAAAAAAAAGATAATTAAAATAAAAGAGGACCATTTCATGGTGTGCGTTTTATAATGTTCTAGCCCCACATACACTAGAGGATATCGTAAAAGCAATCGCTCAGAAATACCTATGATGTCTTCTGAACATGCAGGTCAATTTGGCTACTGGAAAAAAATCGAAAGGAAAGCAGCGCTTCAATGATAGAAATAGGTAAATCAATTATGGTTAAAATTCTATTTTAATATGACATATTATAATTGTCAATAATATTGCCTAATTAATTTGTGCAAATAAAGAAAATAATAAAATACATTAGATTAATAACAGCAGAAATTTTCCAGATCACAAAAGTGAGTAAAATGAGCCAAAGTTGGGTTGGTATATAACCTGCACTGTCCACAATAGCATGCAGTAAGTAGACAGTCGGCTTGTGGTAACACTACAAGAACCGTAAGATTCTCTTTGCAGAAATCACATTTCATAATGCGTGTAATTGTTATTTTTAACTTTTCTTTCTTTTCTTGTTCTTCAACACTTACTCGCTGCCTCCACGCTGTGGTTCCCAAAATGAGCACGATGCCTCAGGGGTAATGCTGCAGAAGACACGTGTTTCGCTGCCCAGACCATGCATATCGGCACCTGGAGGCGGCGAGTAAGTGTTGAAGAACAAGAAAAGGAAGAAAAGTTAAAAGGAACAAATACACGCATTGTGAAATGTGATTTCTGCAAAGAGAACCTTACAGATCTTGTAGAAATACCACAAGACGACTGTCTACTTACTGCATGCAGTGCAGGCTATATACCAACCCAACTTTGGGTCATTTTACTCACTTTTGATCTGGAAAATTTCTGCTGCCGTTATTAATTTAATTTATTTTATTAATTTTCTTTATTTGCACAAATTAATTGGGCAATATTATTGACAATTATAATATGTCAAATTAAAATCGAATTTTAACCATAATTGATTCACCTATCAATATTTAACTAGTCAGTTAAATAGTCAATTAATTGAAGTCTGTGTTGTACATTTCTGTAAGACATGTAGATAATACATACTACCAACACTGCTTACATTGTAATGGGCTTAATGTGAATAAAAAAGGCTAGATGCAGTTTCAGCAGACATAATGTACAACCAGCAAATCATACCTCTTCCTGTAAGACATCACACGCTAGTCGTATACGAGATACATTCATTCTCTGTGCTCCAATTTTCAGTTTTTTGGAACGTAAACTCCACAATTTCACAGAAGAGTTGTCAAAACCAGAAGCAAGCAGTCTTCTATCAGTGGAAACTTCAGCCGTATTTAAGTTTTCAGTGTTACAAAAGGCATAAAAACAAACAGTTGTGAGTGAAGGAGGTCCATCTTTCACCCTCTTTATGCAGTCCTGCAACTGTTGAAGAGCTGCTTCATTTTGGAGTATAGGAGCTGTTACATCCTGAGGCTCAAGGTTGCTACTCTCTGACCTTGTGGAATACCCTTCATTTGCATACAGCTGGTACTCCGTTTGCTTGACAGGCTGAACATCCAACCGGATATGCAAACTCAGGACCTTTAGCAGAGCACTGCTGTTATCACTTTGAAGGTAGCGAAGAAGGTAGTTGTAGCTGTCCTCTTGAAGATTAACTACATACTTGTTGTCCAAAAACGCTCTAAGTTTATAGTTAGAGTGAATATCCTGCATGGTCAATGCTGTCTGAAGCTGTTCAATTATGTCTCTCTGTGCTGGGTGCTGTAGAAACATCCCATGGAAGCGGCTATAGAAGCTATCCACCATACTTTTTAGGCTACTCTGAACCATGTCCAAGTGGAGGTAGACAAATAGAGGATAGAGTAGGGCTGTCACATCCTGGCAGTGAGGAGAATCATCTTCTGTATTTTGAAAAAAATAAAAAGGTTTACAGCTTCTTATATCACAAAGAGGGCAGTATACATTAATAATAATTAATAATAATAATGTGTATAGCGTCTCACACTGTCTGGCAGCACACCTATCTGCTGCTTTTTTCTATACCTTTTGACTCATTCCTAATACTTTAGATGCAACTTATTAAATGAATATTTTTTCTGGATATACCAGACAATACATATCAAACTCTGTATAAAGCAGACATGCCAATGAAGAGAGAGGGTACTCTCTCTCTCTCTATATATATCTATATATATCTATATATATCTATATATATCTATATATATATATATATATACATATATATATACATATATATATACATATATATATACATATATATATATATACATATATATATATATACATATATATATACATATATATATATATATATATATATATATATATATATATATATATATATATATATATATATATATATATATATATATATATATATATACACACACACACACACACATATATATATATACACACACACACACACACACACACACACACATATATATATATATACATACACACACACACACACATATACATTCACACACACACACACACACACACACACATATCTATCTATATTTTTTTTTTTACAACAAAGAAGTGATGGCGCCACAGGATGACGTCTTACACTATAAAACTTTCTAGGGTCATCAACAATAATCAAAAGTCCTTGAAAATATTTATTTTCATAAAAGGTTCTTAAAAGATGATAACATTTTCACTTTACAGATGATGCTTTGCTATGTTTGCGACACTTGTTTACAGAGCTGGATTATTTTCACATAGGAGGAAACCAACGCGTTTCGTCAACATGTGACTTCACCAGGGGTTGTTCTACAAAGTTTATAAAACATCATAAGTACAAAAATATAAAGACAAGTACAAACATGAAATCTTACATAATCAATAGGACTTAAAAAAAAAATTGTTGTGAATTTTACAATACTCATTTAATAATACTCAAAGAATATACCAAGGTCCTTAGAAGAAATACGGAGGTGAGGCAAAGGAAATGAACAAAGATACAACAAAAATATAAAATATCCATAATGTCTGACAACACGAAGACTATATGTAAATATATAGATTTTATACTTTTTTTTTCTCTACATTAAACATTTTTTTATTTTTTTGTGTGAATGATACCAAATCTTCCCTTACATACCGGTTCTGACATTGGAACAAATCAATCAAAGCGCTTTCTTCACAAGTCATAAATGGAAAGTCCACGTAATTTTTTTAACAGTTCCTATCACGTGTGAAAAAATGTAATATATTGTGATAATAGAATACTGGTTGTTGCTCCATGATTAATCAATCAATTATTTCTGAAAACTTGTTTGCTTTAGGTCAATTGTGTGGGGGCTTGATTAGCCTCTTATTTATCCATTAGACCTTGATTACTAGGAGACAGACCTAAGGCCGGTTTCACACACTCCGGCTCCTGCCGGACGGTGAAATCCGGTACGGCCAGAGAGCCGTGCTGCACACAGTACTTTATTATGGAGGGGATGGCCACAGCCCGGCAGCCGTCCCTTCCAGTGGCGGGATCCAGCTGCAGCCGTGCGGCCATGCCGTGGCCGTCCCGTGTGAATGGACACAATAGTGTCCATTCACAAGTAATGTGTGCGGCACGGCTCCCTGGCCGTGCAGGATTTCACCGTCCGGCAGGAGCCGGAGTGTGTGAAACCAGCCTTAAGGTATGTGTTAATACATTGCTAATTCTATTTGTGACCAAAAGAAATACCTTAGTACAGGGGTTCCCAAACTTTTTTGAATCACGGCACCCTAGAGTTTCAGATTTTTTTCACGGCACCCCTAGGCCAAAAATAAATTAATTAGATTGGGTTTATATGTGATTCTTAGGGTGAGTTATGTGGTAAATGGTAGGATTTGCTTCTGTTTGTACACATTTTATGATTGGCAGCCACCAGCACTGGTTTTGCTAATAAATAACTAACCATTAATAATTTGAGCTAGTCCTGGTCCACCAACCCAGGGCACCCCTGCATGTGTCCCGAGGCACCCCAGGGAGCCACGGCACACAGTTTGGGAACCTCTGCCTTAGTAATTAAGACTAAAATTATTGCACCATGATTAATTTCTGTCCTGAAAATCTGTTTGTTATAGGGCAATTGTGTTAGTCTTCCATATACTCAGGTTACAGCCCCAAAGGTATGTGTCAATGTCTATGTTTATTACATTGTTATTGAATGGAATACCTTAAAATTAGAGACTAAGTAATGGTTCACCCTTTTCCCCCTCCTTTTTTAAAGTGGTAAAACTAAATAAAGCACATCAGAATTTAAACTTTAATTTGTATGATATGAGAAAACACACTATTATTCTAAGGTATGGGCCTCACTATATAAATAACTACCCAATTATTCATATATACAAAATTGTTTGAAAACCATCTTTTACATGGTCATTTATGGTTAACAAGGGTGTTAGGACCCACAATGTTAACCCAAAACAACTTTCTTGGAGAGATACTATATAACGGTATAGAGAGAACAAAAATACCAGGTATATCAATTTGCATTTATGATTTAAGCCGGTTAGTATGTATACTAGAATGGTATTTTTACTTCTAAAAAATTCATTTTTTTCACACGTGATAGGAACTGTTGAGAAAATTACGTGGAATTCCCATTTATGACTGGTGAAAAAAGCACTTTGATTGATTTGTTCCAATGTCAGAACTAGTATGTAAGGGAAGATTTTTTACCATTCACACAAAAAATAAAAAATGTTTAATGTAAAAAAAAATGGTACTTGTGTATTATAGCGGCGCCCATCGCATACCATAAGGCATGCGATGGTATGCGATGCGACGCGTTACCTTGCGATATTTTACAATGTCATACAATTTAAAAATTGTATGACATTGTGTATGGCATACAATGCCATACAATGCGATGTGATTAAAAATTGTATAAACACCCTAATGGGTGCTTACAATGTTAAATGCACCCCCCCCCCACTATAAACGCGAACCCGAAGCGTGGCGCCACGCTTCGGGTTCACGTTTATAGTGAGGGGTGGCGTGGGGGTGCATTTAACATTGTAAGCACCCATGTGGGTGCTTATACAATGTTTCATCGCATAGGGGGCAAAAATCGCGTCGCATCGCATGCCATCGGGTGCATGGCATGCGATACGATAAAAACATTGCGCAATGTACATCGGGGGCGCCGCTATAATACACAAGTACCAAAAAAATGTATAAAATCTATGTATTTACATATAGTCTTGTTAGTGTTGTCCGACATTATGGATATTTTATATTTTTCTTGTATCTTTGTTCATTTCCTTTGCCTCTGCAACCCATCTTCTAAAGGCTGTTTTCAGCTTCCACGCGAGCTCTCTCACGCCCGCAGAGAGGCAGATGGACCGCTAGATAACACGCCCGGCACGAGAAACGCTGCACCGGCAACATGGTGCCGGACAAAGACATTGACGAGGCAATACTGGTGTCAAAGAAAGTCACCTCTGAAAGGGATCAAGCTGCTGGACCTAAGGTATATATCCCCAGACGCCCCTGTGACATACGGCAAGATTGTGGATGCAAATAAATCCACTATGATCCCGCTCCTTAAACAAGCTGTCTCAGACATAATAGCTCAGTTGAGCACCCTTAACAAACGTGTCACTCATAACGAAATTGCTCTGGGAGCAGCTGCACATGACAAAGAGGGACTTAAACAATCTGTGAAATCCCTGACAACTTAAAATCACCAGGTATCAGGGTCAGGTAGACCGATTCCCCTGCTCATGGGGCTGATAATTTGGTACGGGCTAGTTTAGGAAGCATGAGACAATTTTATTTTATTTAGTTTTTTTTTTAGATCAGATTTGGATATGCATAAGGGGATTTTTTGCATTAGGTAGAAAAGTTTGGGAAAATTACGCTTTGAATAACCGCCACCCTCCCCAATAATGATAGTGGGAGCATCCTCCAGCTATCAAGTGATGTAGAGATTTTGCAATGGTAGGTGTATAATTTTTAGAGTATAAGTCATTAATTCACTATAGTGTAAAATGGCCGACTCCACTAACTTTGGTCTTAGGCTTCCTTGAAGCGATATGAGCATTTCCTTGTCTCCTTTGTCTGACATCCCACCAAACCTACTACCACCATTGTCCCTGGTGGTCATTCTAGAACCCTACCTTTGTAAATGGGTATAGCTTTGTGTTTGTACATCACCTGTTATGGTTTATTTGTCTCGAGCATGTCCAAGGGATGTCCAAGGGATGTTTAATTATAAACATGTACTGCTTAATAGTCATGAAACTCCAATAAAAAAAAGTTGAAAAAAAATATATATATACTGTGATATACTGTAAAAATATATAATATCATATACTGTGAACATCGTCTTACAAGTCAATAAATGACGAATTGGGATAGATCTACCGGTAAGTGGATGATTAAAAGTGCAACCAGGTATAAGAAAACTGCATGTAGTGCATGTGCACCTCACACAGCCCACCTTAATGTTAGTTTATTTGGTACTTGAGTATTATCACAGCGCCCATGTGATGGGACCAGATTTCAGTCTTTCCCCGGGCTGAGAATAACATTTTAATATCGCGTCGCATGGCATGCGACGCGATCATGCCCGATTTGGGCTTATTCCCATGTTAAATGCCCCCCCAGACCCGATTTTTAATTGTATCCCCACCCTGATAGGTAATGAGTATGTTAAATGCCCCCCCCCATTATTAACGCCACCCCACTATCAACGCCAAACCGAAGCGTGGCGAGCAAAGCGAGCCCGCGAGGGGCAGCGGTACGCGTCCTCCGACCTTTTCATACCCCCACTATCCACGTCGGCGTGGAGTTGATTTTATATAGTGTGGCGAGCACAGAGAGCCACCGAGCTTGAAGCGTGGTGCGCGCAGCGCGCCCCGCGAGGGGATGCAACATACGAGCCAGAATCGCGGATGACTTTTACATTTATTCCGCATGCGCTCGCCACGCTTTGGGCTCGTATTCCGCGTCTGCTCGCCACACTTTGGGCTCGTTGGCTTGCCACACTATATAAAATCAACTCCACGCCGACGTGGATAGTGGGGGTATGAAAAGGTCGGAGGACGCGTACCGTCGCCCATCGCGGGCTCACTGCGCTCGCCACGCTTCGGGTTGGCATTTAACATAGGAATCAGGCATCTGGGTGCCTGTACAATCAAAAATCGTGTCGCATCGCATGCAATCATATTTTTGTTGTACAATGCCCTACGATGGAAATTGTGGGCGCCAGGATAATACACAAGTACCGTTTATTTTGCCATCTTAGATGATGCATCAGATTTAACCAAAATATCCGTAATATTTTTGGACCTTTTGAAACTTGGGGTGAAATTTACCAATATGAAAAACCTAGTTTTTCGTATTCGTATTTTCCCTACGACTGCATACGACTGTTTAAGTCGTATGCAAAGTCGTGTTCCGGAGGGGGATTTACAAAGCAGTCATATACGACTGCTTTGTAACCCACCGATGTCGTAGGAATTCGTATTAGCGGCCGTATATACGGCCGCTAATACGAATTATTTCTAGCAGTCTGCACGGATCAGTCAGATCCGTGCAGGCTGCAATGTGTAAAAAAAAATAGAAAAATAAATAAATTTAAAAAAAAAACGGCGTGGGGTCCCCCCCACAGCCGAAACCAGCACCAGGCTGACAGAGCCTGGAGCCGGTAATTAAAAATCAGGGAACCCGACAAATAGGGGTTCCCAGATTTTTAACAACCAGCCCCAGGCTCCTGCTCTGGGGCTGGTTCCCAAAATACGGGGGACAAAATGACTAGTGGTCCCCCGTATTTTAAGAACCAGCCCCAGGCAAAACCAGCCAGCAGGGTAATGCCACAGCCGGGGGGAGACTTTTTATACAAGTCCCCCCGGCCAAAGCATTCATCCCTACCGACCAGTCAGCCTGGCCAGGGGCCCTGGGGGAGTGGGGACCCCCCAAATAAAGGGGTCCCCCCCCTCCAGGACTTACCTGACCAGGCTGAAGCCTGGTGCTGTCCTCGATGCCCCTGGGCGGTGGGCATCGAGCTGATAAATGGTGTAAAAAAAATAGATAAACTATTGTTTTTTACTGTGGCACTACAAGTGCCAGCAAGCCTCCCCAGCAAGCTGGGACTTGGAGAACCACAAGTCCCAGCCTGCTGGGCATTAAAGGGCCCGCTGGCACTTGTAGTTCTACAGTTAAAAAAATAGTGCACAAAACACACTGATACACTTTTAAAATAAAACTTTATTACATACAAAGCCCACACATACTGATACTTACCTATCTTCTTTCCGTAGGTAGCCCTGATGTCCTGTGTCGGCGTCTTCTGGTCCTGTGTCGTCTTCTTCCTCCATGTCGACCGTCGCCGTCCGGATCCGACGAAATCCATTTGGGAAGCTGTGGAAGGAAACCATACTCACCTGTCCCAGCGCGACGTAGTCCAGGTAAGTGTCTTGGCAAAAAAACAAAACGAACACCCGAATCCAGCCGGACAAGCAGGGAGCCGCATGGTGTTTACATCGTGCGGCTCCGCCTCCCGAATGCCGCTATTGGCCGCCTTGCGGCCAATCAGGAGCCGCTAGGCCGCAAGAATTGGTTAAATTTAAATCAAACAAGTACACCATAGTATCCAAAGATTATGAGGATAACAGAGTTTATAAATGGCTCATGGGAGGTGATTACAACACTCAACGGTACCCCCAACCCAGCTCCGGAAAAGGGTACAGAAGGAGACGCGAAAACCGCCAAAGAGACACTGCCACATCGAATTCTGACAGCGACTTTGTTGTACGCGACACAGATGAGGGGTCCCAAGTTCAAGATGTCCCTTTAGGCTCACAACCCCAAGTACCAGAAAAAAGAGGCCGGGGAAGGCCACCCGCAGGGGCGGCCAGAGCCAGAGGAAGAAAAGAACCGGAGCCTGCAAGGAGAACCTAATATATAACCTCTCTTCTCGTATCCTGACGGTTGATGAAACAGCAGTACTAAACAAAGGACTTACATTTATACCAACCAACCAACACAATGCAATGAAGTCAAGTGGCAAATCGATAGATATCGATTCAACCGAAATCTCCGATTAAAAGAATTTTTTCAATACAAGGAGCCACCACCACCTACACCTTTCCAAGACTTCATCCGCCAGAGAAGTAAATCAACATTTGACCCTCCATCAACAAATCCCTCTATAGCTACATTTAACCGATTAGTGGACCAATCAGTTACTAAATTTAACAACGCAAGCCCCATTCAACATCATAACCTCTCGAGAAATGAACAGAAGGCCCTCAATGATCTAAGCAAATATAGGGACATAATCATAAGACCGGCGGACAAGGGCGGTGCAATAGTGGTGCAAGATCTCCACGATTATATAGACGAAATTGATCGACAGCTAAGTGACACCAGTGTATATTGCCAGTTGGAGTTTAATCCGACGATCCAATACAAAAAAGAATTGGACCAGGTATTAAAAACAGCATTCACTAACAAACTTATTGACAACAAGCTACTTCAAGCATTAACCCAGGATCATCCCGTCACTCCAATTTTGTACACCGTGCCAAAAATCCATAAAAACCTAGCTAAACCACCAGGTCGCCCGATAATCTCGGCCAGGGGCTCAATTTACCAACCGATATCCATGCTATTGGACAATATACTTCAACCATATGTGCAAAAACAAGAGACATATCAAAGACACGACGGACTTTCTCTTAAAATTACAACAAGTCACGATGGCTACTTCCAACACACTGTTAGTAACCTTGGATGTCTGTAGCCTGTATACCGCCATACCTCATATGGAGGGTATACAGGCAGTGCGGAATTTTCTGGAGACAGAAAAAATAACAGAATTGGATCATAACTTGCTAATTGACCTACTCTACCTCATTCTCCATCGTAATTATTTTTTGCACAATGGGAAGTATTATTTACAGTCAAGCGGGTGTGCGATGGGTAGCAATGTAGCGCCAAGCTACGCGAATATATACATGTTCGAGGAAGAACGAAGAACATTCTTTAGCGACCCCAACTTCAAGAAAAACATCGCTCTGTACACCCGCTTCATTGATGACCTGTTTGTCCTCTGGACGGGTGATCGAAGTGAATTGGAGACCCACATTAACAACATCAATGCCAAAAATGGCCCTATAAAATACACGTATGATATACAGCAGGAAACAATACACTACCTTGATGTCCAAGTGACTATTACAAATGGTAAACTGCAGACTGGAATCTACTCAAAACCTACAGATCGGAACACACTGCTCCTCTCTTCCAGCCACCATCCTAAACCATTAAAACGTGGCTTACCAAGATCTCAACTACTACGAGCAAAAAGAATTTCTAGCACGCAAGAAGCTGCAGAGGCCAGCACAAGTTTGATAGTAGATAAATTCTGTACTAGAGGCTATAACCTCTCAGAATTGAAGAAAACTCGTGATGACGTCCTAGCATTACCTAGAGAAGAGCTATTCAAGAGAAAATCGAAGGATGTCAAGAATCTACTGCCTTGGAAACAGGAATTTAATACTTCCAGCCAAGTAGTCCAGAGAGCTACAGGGGCACTTTGGCCCATAATTAAAACGGACGAGAAACTACCCTGTTTCCATTCAACAAGGCCAATGGCGTGCTACACTCGAGGTCGCAATATTCGAGATCGAGTAGTCCATACCGATATTACCAACTTCAAATCATCTATACAACAACCAGTAACTTTCCTGACTAAGCCCCCAGGGTGTTATAAGTGCCTACAGTGCACCACCTGTAAAAATATGCAAACAGGTAGCGAGTTTCTCCACCCATCCAGGGACATCAAGTTTAAAATTAAACACAACTTAACCTGCACCACTACCCACGTAGTCTACCTGGCATACTGTCCGTGCAGGTTACACTACGTTGGCAAAACTATCAGGAACATACGGGACAGAATGGCCTTACACCGATCTGCTATAAAAGCAGCACTCACTACTGGCAAAGCAGACCAGTCAATAGCGCGGCACTTTAGAGATGCCAAACACACTCTAAATGACTTAAGGTTCATTTTGATTGACCATGTCCCCGAATTGCTTAGAGGAGGTGACCGTTCTGGAGCGCTACTTAAATTGGAAAGTAGCTGGATTTATCGTCTGCAAACAGTATCCCCAGGCGGTCTTAACGAACGCATGAACTGGAATATATTTCTATAATAACTATGACTTGTCATGCATATGTCATAGTAATGTTTATGCTAAATGTTTATATAGTCTAAACACTTGCGTTGCAGTAATGTAACAGGTAGCTTTTGTGCACTTGTGCTTATTATTGTTTATTTCTGTGTCTTCTGACAGGTCCTGTGGACGCTGATTCGGCGGCCGGGGACGCATCACAGTGTGAGCGGAGGGTTGCTAAGGTAACGCATTTGGTTGCCTGGCACCCGAGTCACACTCTGATGACGTCGATGGACGGGAACGTGGACGCCAGCGGAAGCGGAGACCGCATCCATACCTGGTCGCCGGACAGCCTCCTGCAGGATGTAAGTATAAATTTGTTTCCTAGCTTCACAGCGGGTATTCAGTCTTATTTTTCTGACATGTGGCAGGCGCCTTGAGAAAAATGTCCTGAGTGACATTGAAACGTCGGCTGATTGCCGCACATGTACTTCTGATATATTAAACCTATTTACTTGAAAAAGACCCTGGAGTGGCTCAGCCTTTCTACCACTATATATATATATATATATATATATATATATATATATATATATATATATATATATATATATATATATCAGCGGTTTTCAAGTAAATGAAGACTGGAGGCGGCATTCTCAATAAAGCGTGAAAAAAACTTGTATTAAAACATCACAGTGGTAAACATGTCAGCATAGCAAGTCGACAGTTTCGGAGCTTACGCCCCTTCCTCAGGACTACTGACTGTGCAGCAAACTCAACAAAGAAATTGTGCAGAATAACAGAATGAATGTTTATATGCACATTATGTGCTACCCATTTGAATATATTAAATTAAAGATAAATGCATGTATGCACACTAGGTGCCACCTATGGAATTGTCTTTATGGTAAGATTTATATCAATTGACAAAGAGTGTACATATCCCCCACTATATAAAGGGAAGATTGATAACTGGGATCCATATTACTTGTTTTAGAATCCCTTATCCTTTTGACTTTATCTCTTTAGGTGATTATCTGAGAGGTGATACTCTTACAGAAATGATCTAGCACACTAAGCCGGATTGGCTTCCCCTAAATTTATCACCTTACTGGTATGTAATTTTGTCACCTGCCAGTCATTATATCCTCTTGCTTGCTCTTTCTCTCGCATTTATTCATCATTATAATTATTGAAATTTTTAGATTTTACCTGGTCCTGAATGAAATAATAGCTGCCACATAGGCCTAATAGTATACATACCAAAATAATTTTATTATGTAAATTGTTTGTACGTCTCTGTATTACAATGGACACCATGTACTGGAATACTTAAAGTATGCCCCCTGTTTTTCTTTCTGTACCACTTTTAGTCACACCCCTGATGAAGTCATTCTGACGAAACGCGTTGGGTTTTAATAAAGAACTTTGATCTTGAACAAATCTCACGTATCATTCTGGAAGGGGACAAAGAATTGTCATATGAAATGTGATTGGAGTTTCATTCAGTATCTATTGTATGATTGACTAGGTGGTACTAAGTCCAGCGTTTTTGCACACACACACACACAAACTCACGAGACCTCTTCAGCTGAGCAGGCTCGAAAAATGCCGGCGTCTCCAATCGCTGCAGATCAAGCTGTCAGCGTGTGCTGGATGCCAGGAGCTTGAGACACGTCACGTTAGCCACGCCCCTACGCATTTCGTCAGAGACTATACTATATATAAATAAATGTGCAAAAACAATGGCACTCAGCTCCAGAAGCAGACTTATGCTGCCCCATGTATAGTGTAATGGAAGACAGCGTCACTCGGGACATGCTGGATAACAAACAACTCGTAGCCACAAGGTGGATAAGTTGACGTTTCAGCCCTTAGGCTTTTATCATGTAAGCTGTTTTGATCGTCAACTTATCCACCTTGTGGCTACGAGTTGTTTGTTACCCAGAAAGTCCCGAGTGACGCGTGGAACTAAACAGTTGTCTAGTGCTGCCGAGTCCTTAGAAAGGCCATACGTGGCCGAAACGTCGGCCTCTACAAACTTATCTGCGTGTAAGGAGACAAACCTCTGAAATGGTGATGTAATAAACCTTTTTCTTTTTTTGAAATTTTTTTTGGGCGAGTGCCCTTATTTGGATCTAAATGATCCTATGGACTATTATCTGTGGAACAGTTACATTCTGTTGCTTTAGAGGTAGCACCCCAACGCTGATGTTGGATGGCTTGGAGTGCGAATTTGGAGACATAACTAGATTATATATATATATATATATATATATATATATATATGTATATATATATATATATATATATATAGAGTCAATGATCAGGCGGCACTCACAGATTTGATGCAAAACGTGGAAAACTTATTTATTCATCCGACATGTTTCGGGCACACGGCCCGTCCTCAGGGATAAACAACAGTGACTCTAAAACACACTTATATGCTGTAACAAGTGAAAAACTCCCTCCCCCTGGTCAGTCAGCGCCGCCCCTCTTACCTGTGTTCACCAGATTGTGTCCCCGCTTCCGCTCACCTCCAGCGTGCAGTCGCCTGTATTCTGCCATTGAGGAGGCTGTACTTCCGCCCAGCACTTCCTCTGACGTCATCAGGCTTCTCCCACGCTGCGGTTCAGCTGGATAGCCAAGCTTCACTCTGGATTCCACAGGGAGACCGGTTGCTAGGCGACCATACAAACAAAAAAATCGTGATCTGAAAAGGATAAATAACAATACGTTGTGAAAACGTGCTGTAAGAGGCTGCGATGCAGCCATTTAAAAGGCAGATTAATGCCTGTGCTATATGGAATAAAAAAATACAATACATAAAATGCATACATAAAATACATAAAAATAGACAATTTAAAAAAACTGCAGGAGGATGCTGTACCAATCGGGTCGCGTGTATTGTTGTGTACCTGAACAATTTTTATTTTTTGCTTTTTTCTGTTATTGGTACTAATATTAATATGATTCGTTTCTTACACAGTTACACAATACAACTTTATTTATCACACTTCTAGGTATAAGCATCCACTAATTGTGGGCTGTATTTTTTTGAGCCATATTTTTTAGAACAATATTATTTTATTGAATATGAATTTATCATGGATGTGACATTAGATTTTGTTGTTCTACAAGGCATAAGATGCCTATAAGAAATGGTACAAACCATGTTGCTCATTCAGCCCCTTGGGTGCGAGTGTGTCAAGCTGGTGTATCCACCTCGCCTCAAGCTGTAGGAGTTGTTTCTTTCTATTGCCACCTCTTGCCGGGACAGGTACGTGGTCTATGATTTTAGATCTTATGCTGGATAAGTTATGCTTTCTTTCAGCGCAATGCCGCGCCAATGGTTGTTCGCTCTGGCCGGAGGTAAGTGCTTGCCTTATGGCGAGGCGATGATTTGCCATTCTTTCTTTGAATTGACACTCTGTCTTGCCCACGTAGTAAAGTCCACATGGACAAGACAGAATGTATACAACGTACCGGCTGGAGCAAGTGACGGAATGCTGGATTTTAAATTTTCTACCTGTGTGTGGGTGGCTTACCGTATCCCCTGGGATCATGGAGCTACAGGTCGTACACCCCACACATTTGTAGCATCCCTTGGGGCGGGACAAAAAGTGGATGGGTTTGCTGATTTTGGTTAACTTAGCTATGTCGTTTTTTACTAACAAATCTGCCAGATTTTTGCCTCTTTTATAGGCCGGCATTATTTGTGTGTTATGCATGCTTTTGAGATCTTTGTCTGAAGTCACTAAGGGCCATAGTTTTTTTACTTTTTTTGTGGTCTCACAGCTGCCCATAGCATGCTGTGTGACCCAGGGAATTCTGGAACCCAATTCCTTCTTAGTGCTATGGGTGTTTAATGCAGTTTCTCGTGGGATGTTAAGAACTTTCTTTTTAATTTTGGACAGCTCTTTCTTTTTGTATCCCCTTTCTTCAAATCTGGTCTGCATGGCATCCAATTCAACATGTAATTGGGCTTCCTCACTTACTATCCTCCGTACTCTTAGCATCTGCGAGTAGGGTAACCCCTCTCGCAGTGCCCAAGGGTGGCAACTTTCATATCTGAGGAGGGTGTTGCGGTCAGTTTCCTTAAGCCGCAAAGGCAGCCGCCGCTGAAAGAATTGGTGTTCAATTTATCCTTTACCCCTCTATCCGAAGCAGAAGTATCCGTATTATCCAAAGGATTATCATTTGTACCAAGCCATTCACCTGTTTCTTTTGATTGGACATTGGACTGCTACAAATTTGGACGAACTCTCAGATTGAGAGAACATTTCAAGGACAAACCTACAGTCGACCCTGTGAGTGTTGACATACCAGCGCAACTAAAAAGATTATTGCCAAAGTCAACATTCGATCCCCAGATATCTAATCCCTCAATAAAGACCTTAACGCGCATGATGGAGGCTGCAGGCCAAGTTACACCAACTCCTGCAGATTTACAGCGCAACAATCGGTGCTTGAGAGGGAAGCTCTGAAGGGGTTAAAACAGGACAGATATCGTAATCCGCAAGGCGGACAAAGGTGGGTCAGTGGTTGTAAAGGACCTATCAGACTATGTCACTGAATGTATGCAACAGCTAGCAGATGCACAGGTGTATGAAGTTTTACGCAAAGACCCCACTCAGGTCTATAAAAAAGAGTTGGACAACTTAATTGGTGTAGCAACACGTGATGGCATCATTTCAGGAGAGTTGGGTAGAGCACTGAGCACAGAGTACCCCATCACTCCACTACTATATATGTTACCTAAGGTACATAAGTGTCTGGACAAGCCCCCTGGCAGGCCTATAATCTCAGCCAGGGGTTCCTTGTTCCAGTCTGTGTCTACTTACTTAGACGCGATATTAAATCCGTGCGTACAGAAAACCAATTCGTATCTTAAGGACACCAACCATCTATTGGACTTGCTCAGTGCCCTTGATACCATTCCTGATGATGTAGTCATGTGTAGCGCTGACGTCACAGGGCTCTACACATGCATCCCCCACACAGAAGTGATGCGTGCTGTGGAGAACCTCATCAGTAATAATGCAATGTATAAAGGTCCGCCAATCCCATTTTTCATGGATTTACTGCATTTGGTACTAAATTGTAATTATTTTTTGTTCAACTGTGTGGTGTATGGCCAGCGGCTTGGGGTAGCGATGGGATCCAATGTGGCCCCATCCTACGCCAACGCCTACATGAATGAGGTGGACCAACAGTTAATCTACGGAGCCCCATATGTTAACAAAGTGCTTTTATTCCGCAGATATATAGATGATCTGCTCATCTTTTGGAGGGGCAGCATGGATGAGCTAAAAAACATATTGGAAGCACATAACGCACTGGCCCACCCAGTTAAACTCACATATAACATGAGTAAAGAGGTCATTATTTTTTTAGATGTAAAAATTAGTCTAAAAAATAACCATATCGAGACATCCTTATATATTAAGGAAACTGACCGCAACACCCGCCTCAGATATGAAAGTTGCCACCCTAGGGCACTGCGAGAGGGGTTACCCTACTCGCAGATGCTAAGAGTACGGAGGATAGTAAGTGAGGAAGCCCAATTACATGTTGAATTGGATGCCATGCAGACCAGATTTGAAGAAAGGGGATACAAAAAGAAAGAGCTGTCCAAAATTAAAGAGAAAGTTCTTAACATCCCGCGAGAAACTGCATTAAACACCCATAGCACTAAGAAGGAATTGGGTTCCAGAATTCCCTGGGTCACACAGCATGCTATGGGCAGCTGTGAGACCACAAAAAAAGTAAAAAAAACTATGGCCCTTAGTGACTTCAGACAAAGATCTCAAAAGCCTGCATAACACACAAATAATGCCGGCCTATAAAAGAGGCAAAAATCTGGCAGATTTGTTAGTAAAAAACGACATAGCTAAGTTAACCAAAATCAGCAAACCCATCCACTTTTTGTCCCGCCCCAAGGGATGCTACAAATGTGTGGGGTGTACGACCTGTAGCTCCATGATCCCAGGGGATACGGTAAGCCACCCACACACAGGTAGAAAATTTAAAATCCAGCATTCCGTCACTTGCTCCAGCCGGTACGTTGTATACATTCTGTCTTGTCCATGTGGACTTTACTACGTGGGCAAGACAGAGTGTCAATTCAAAGAAAGAATGGCAAATCATCGCCTCGCCATAAGGCAAGCACTAGCCTCTGACCAGAGCGAACAACCAGTGGCGCGGCATTGCGCTGAAAGAAAGCATAACTTATCCAGCATAAGATCTAAAAGCATAGACCACGTACCTGTCCCGGCAAGAGGTGGCAATAGAAAGAAACAACTCCTACAGCTTGAGGCGAGGTGGATACACCAGCTTGACACACTCGCACCCAAGGGGCTGAATGAGCAACATGAGACAACTGGAAGTGACAGAAATAATATATGGCGCAGTGCTGCCCTGATGTAACCACTCACGTAAGTGTCACCCACACTTAAAATACCATACAGACAAAGAAAATTGTGAGATAGGTATACAATGAGGCGCAAGAATACTTAGAAATACAACAAGATGTGTTCTTCCTTTTGCTGTAAGTGATCTTTTTCAATGGAATTTAGGGTCCGAACCGTTTTTACATTTGCCGGTATTGATCCCAGAAAATAAAACAATAAAGAATATTTTAACAACGTGTATAGTGTCTATTACAAATATTTCTTTAAAATATAAGCGGTGTGCGCGTACCAAACTCACGTTTGTATACGCTGGTGTAAAACTTATCAAGGTATCTTTCTTGGTGGTGTTCAAGAAGCAGAAGATTTTTTGCTTGAAGCAAACAATGATTCTTCCAAGTTGTGCTCAAGAAGAAAGGAGACAAGACAACACAAGTGCAATGTGTAGATCTGTTATATATCTATAAAGTGTGTCTAAATGTGTGTGAGGAGCTGAATTAGCGTACCTCACTCACCAATAAGTGATGGGAAAAACATATATAAAGGTTTCTTTTATGGAAAAAATGGGCGTACCCCAACTCACGATATTCAAGGTGTTATTCAAGCATATAGAGGTATCTTTATATCTTCTCAGGTTTTTGCAGGAAGCAGGAGATTATTTTGCTTGTAGCAGAACGTGATTCTGGCGAGTTGTGCTCGGAAGGGAAAGAAAAGTGCAATATGTAGATCTGCTATATGTATATTTCGGACGTGCAGAGTTATATGTGAGGAGCTGAATTAGCGTACCTCACTCACCAGTGAGTGATGAAAAAAACATATATAAAGGTTTCTTTTATGGAAAAAATGGGCGTACCCCAACTCACGATAATCAAGGTGTTTTTCAAGCGCATAGGGGTGTCTTTTTTGTCTCCTCAGGATATTGTACAGATGTCCCTCGATTAATCTCGGAAAGAAGTTTTGATATACCAAGAATCAGGATTTATCACAACTGTACAATCTTAGTTTTAAGACAAGAAAACGTTTATATAGGGCGGGCATACCAAACTCACACTTTGTGTATTGGGCCGTCCACTCATAAAGGTTTCTTTGAATTCACCAGGGTATAGAGCTGATGGGTGCTTTCACCATATGTTGTCCAGGGAACATATAAAGAAAAAATATATCCCCAATGTAGACACAGCCACAATAAATGTAGGTCCAGATTAAACCAAGGGTACGTGACGTACCTTACTCACCACTTTAGGTGGTGGCACTAAGCCTGTAGCGGTTTCTTTATAGCTTTCCGACCACACAGATATCAATAGGCGAGTTTTTTTTTATAAAAGTAAAAAAGAGCTTTAATCCAATAGATCCACATAAAACAAGAAATGGCCCACCATGGGCTCAAAAAATTATTAAAAACAGTCCAATGGAACACCACAAGGGTGTAAAAACACAATTTAAAAGCAAAAACAGAACTAAGTCTGATACATACATCCAGGGGGGGTGGGTGGCTGTTCACTCCTCTCCAATATCATCAACGACGTTTCGGTCGAAGACCTTTCTCAAGATGTCTCAAAATGGAAAGTCGACAATTACCGCCTCCAGAGAAAACTTCGTCTGAAAGAACATTTCGACAAAAACAAAAGCATAACCCCACAAGTGATTCCTTCCCCAGAAGACAAAGTGTTAAAGCAATTAAAGCCAGCCAGTACATTCGACCCCCTGTCCAACAACCTGTCCTTTAAAACCTTCGCCAGGGTACTGGAGAACAGCAGCAATACAGTGCCCAGTATCAAATCCCACAATCTTACAAAAGAGGAGCATCTGGCTTTGAAGAGCTTAGGGGACAGAACGGACATTGTTGTTCGTTCGGTGGACAAAGGAGGGGCAGTGGTGGTAATGGATTTGTCCTATTACAAAGAGGAGTGTGACCGCCTATTGTCAGATGGTTTGACATATGAAAGACTTCCTGCGGATCCTACACCGACTCATCGGCAAGAACTAGAAACCATCTTGGACAATGCCATTCGAGAACACTTAACGCCACCTGAAGTGAAAAAAAAGCCTGTTGCGTCTGCACCCGATAACCCCGGTATTTTACATCATACCGAAGCTACACAAGAACGCACAGAGGCCTCCTGGTAGACCTATCATCTCAGCCAGGGGGTCTCTGTGCGAACCGGTGGCGAGATATGTGGATGCGTTCCTGCAGAATTGTGTGCAGAACACCAGCACATATCTCAAGGACACCACCTCACTATTAATCAAATTGCAGGAGCTGGGCGACATCCCCATCAATACACTGCTGGTGGGGATCGATGTAACCAGCCTTTATACCTGCATCCCCCATGAGCAGGGGCTGCAAGCGGTAGGAGAACTCATGGCACACAATCCTAATTATACAGGTCCAGATCCCAACTTCATTTTACAACTGCTGAAGTTTACTTTGACCCACAATGTATTTATGCATGACAAAAAGTATTATAACCAACTGTCAGGGTGTGCCATGGGTTCTCCGTCCGCTCCAGTGTATGCGAATGCCTACATGTATCATGTCGAGAATATTGTTTTTTTGCAGAATCCGATGTTCACACAATTTGCAAGGTTTTACTATAGATATATAGATGACCTGATATTACTGTGGACAGGTCCACAAGAGACCCTGGTTGAGTTGTTGGAACAACACAACCAATCAAATAGTCCGGTCAAACTGACATATACAATAAGCCCCACCCAGCTTGACTTCCTAGATGTACGTATCATCAAAGAGGAAAACAAATTAAGCACCCAAGTTTTCACGAAGCCCACCGACCGCAATATGATGTTGCAATTTCAGAGCTTTCACCCTAAAGCCACCACAGCGAGTTTGCCATACTCACAGTTCATAAGAGTGTGCAGGGTTAACAGTGACGAAAACATCAGAAATGTCCAACTAGAAAGCATGTTTAATAGGCTCCTGGAAAGAGGGTACCCCTACCAACTTTTGAAAGATGTTCAGAAAAAAGCCATTTGCATCTCTAGATCAGAACTTCTGAAAAGTAACCCCAAGAAAAAGAGTCAGGCCAACGAGACTTTCACCTGGGTTAAACATTACTCTGACAAGAGCCCAGGGTTAGTTAAACGAGCCAAATCGATGTGGCCGATAGTAGCCACTGATCCCCACATACCTAGTCTAAAAAACACCAGACTACAAACAGGTTTTATCAGGGGGAGGAGTATAGGGAATAGAGGGCCTTATTTTGGTTCATTCTTGCTGACAAAATCCTTCTTAGATGGACAAAACCATGTGCACTGCAGGGGGGGGGGGCAGATGTAACATGTGCAGAGAGAATTAGATTTGGGTGAGTAATTTTGTTTCTGTGAAGGGAAAATACTGGCTGCTTTATTTTTACACTGCAATATAGATCTCACTTTGAAGTAAAACCCCACCCAAATCTAATTCTCTCTGCACAAGTAACACCTGCCCCACCTGCAGTGCACATGGTTTTGCCCATCTAAGAAAGATTTTGTCAGAAAGAATGAACCAAAATAAGGCCCAGAGTTGTTAAAACAGATATTTCAAAATTAAAAACAGAGGCCAAACATTTTTTGTCTCGCAAAGGGGGCTGTTACAGGTGTACCGGTTGTGTCACCTGCAGCTACATGAGTCCAGGGGCCACGTTTCGCCATCCCCACACGGGTAGGAGCTATAACATCAAACCAGTTTTATTATGTTCATCTAAATTCGTGGTTTATCTTTTGACGAGCCCGTGTGGGTTAAATTATGTTGGCAAGACAACGGGCACCATCAAAGAACGGATGGCCAATCACAGGGCTGCTATCCGTGCGGCAATTGAGAAGGGCCACAGTGAACAAACCGTGGCCAGACATTTTTTGGAGGCCAAGCATGGGGTGGCCAATTTGAGATTTCAATTGATAGATCAGGCCCCGGAGTCTGCAAGAGGGGGAGATAGAGGTAAACACCTCTTGCAAATAGAGAGTAGGTGGATCCACACCTTAGGGACCCTCAAACCGGGGGGTCTCAACGAAACTATGAACCTGGGTAGTTTCTTATAAACATTATACATCATTGTGTAGAATAACATTGTCTATATTTTTTTGGGACAGGTTCCAGTTAGGAGCATAGAGCTATCTGCATATAAAACGGAGGACACACTGGCAGACATTCAGGATGCAAGTGTTCTCTTTAATACAGCGTATTCATCAACGCCAATAGTATAGCTTGAACATTTTGTATGAGATAAGCACCTATACGTTTTTTACACATGAGACAGGAAAATGTTGGGCCACAGAGCCATCTAGTGGCCGTAAAAAACAGGTCCAGGGAAAGTGCAGCGTTTTAAACTGTATGAGAAGTATTAAATGTTGTTTTGTGTTTTCAACGAAGATTCACCAGCACTTTATATTAATACAAGGATTACTGTAAGCACAAGCACTTTATTATGCAATTTATAACTATTGGCACTGTTCACTTTTCCCACAGTGTGGCCTCCTCCGCTGCCAGGACGGACGGGTCACTTCCGGGAGTACCCGGAAGTCGTCATCAGGAGTCCCAGACGGAGGAGGACGCTACACGGCGGGTCCCCTATATGTAAGTTCTTTTTTCTGTATCACATTGTTGTTTGCACTTGTTCCATATTTCTGGTCCTAACGAAGGGTTTGTCCCGAAACGGCGTAGACCGCACAGAGAAATAATTTTTCACCTTTTCTTCACCAAGTCCCGGAGTGACGCCCATTATTCCCATATTATATCGGTGGTGAGTGCACCACAAAGGGAAGGCACCCGGGCACAGAAATCTGACAAGATGCGGGGAGTGCCGGACTTTGTACTGCTATATATATATATATATATATATATATATATATATATATATATATATATATATATATATATATATATATATATATATATATATATATATATAGTAGCTGTGGTTCGGCACTCCCTGTAACGAAGTAACTGCGGCCGGTGCCTATACAGAAGGCAAATGTAGAGAGACGATGGTATGGCACTCGTAGCCAATAATAAATTGAAGAAGGAGCCAAATAGATAACAACGTTTCAATTTTTATCAATTTTTAACCTGATAAAAATTGATAAAAATTGAAACGTTGTTATCTATTTGGCTCCTTCTTCAATTTATTATTGGCTACGAGTGCCATACCATCGTCTCTCTCTCTCTCTATATATATATATATATATATATATATATATATATATATATATATATATATATATATATATATATATATATATATATATATATATATATATATATATATATATATATTACAAAATTCCCAGAATTTGCGCTGATTATTATTATTAATCCGCGGGCGCTTATAACACTTAGCCTACTACTAGTTAGGCTTTTTCACCACAACTACCACCACAAAAGTTTTATATAGCGCCCTATATTACACTAGTATTTACTATAGTCCTTCCCAATTTTTCAGACTTAAAGATATAGACAAGATTCTTAAAAATAAAAAAAAATTAAGCATAAAAACAAATTTCATACACTTTTCTTGTCAAAGGATTTTTCTCATACAGTTGATGTATACATAAGCCCGACGCGTTTAGTCTCTACACGAGACTTCATCAGGGGCGTGTAATACAAATCTACAAAGAGTAGAACATATTAATTTAACATTCAATAAAAATTTAAACAAAGGGAAATACAATAATAATTTCCATTTTCTTACAGGTTTATAAGGATACAGAACAGATGGAACAGGGAACGATGGGAGTATAACTCCCGAAACATGTAGGAATAAACTTATTTTGACTGTTATCTATGAAGTCTGACGAGTGCCTCTACTATTTATGGAATATATATATTTTTTATATATATATATATATATATATATATATATATGAATGAGAGAGAGAGATATAGATATATATCTATATATCTGTAATATATATATATATAGATAGAGGTGTGTGTGTGTGTGTGTGTGAGAATGTGAGAGTGTGTGTGAGTGTGAGAATGTGAGAGTGTGTGTGTGTGTGAGAGAGAGAGAGAGAGGCCAGTGTTTTCACAACAGAAGCACTTCCGCGTAGCCAGGCGGATAGCGCTCGTTATTTCTTATTGACTGCAGGGACCCCCCCCGTTGCCACCGTCGCAAGCTTTATATACACAGTCGCAGGACAGGTACCCCCGAGGCACGGGGGGGGGGGGGGGGATATGCCACCCTCCAGTGGCCGGCACCCTAGGCAAATGCCTAGATTTGCCTAGTGGTGGCGCCGGCCCTATATATATATATATATATATATATATATATATATATATATATATATATATATATAAATAAAAGAAAAATGAGGAGAGCAAGCGCTCATAGTGCATGAATCTGTTTTAAAAGTTTTATTAAACACAGGGTAAAAGGTTGGTGGTACAGAAAGCGGGGATCACGTACCGAATCAGGCGGTACAAACACCGCTGTAATTGCACATAAGGTAGCTGACACCGCAGCACAATTGTTGGAGAGGTTACACTCTATCAAGTTTACCAACGGGCGGTGCACACCATTCAGCTAACAGCGGTCGATTCCAGCAGCGGTGATCCACTTTCCAAAGGTTCAACTCCGGTCAGAGATGACGCTAGGCCACGCCCCAACGCGTTTCGTCATCGACTTCGTCAGAGGGCTGGCCTAGCGTCACTCTCCGGCCTGCTTTATTCACCAAAGCAAGGATACAATCAGGGTGGCAGCTGGGCAATTAACTCTTGCTTGTCTCAAGAATATTCAAGGGCTCAGACTAGCCATACCAATTTACTTTAGACCGCTTCAGTATTAGCAGCGGTAGTTGGACTCTATTATACTTTTGAATATAAAGCCACCATGATTGTAGCATACACAATATTACATACACATTACATAAAAAATATTTTCATAAAAAATCTTATTGCACATTGAATTAAGACAGCGCATTCAATGAATCAGCATAACTATTATAACTAGTTTTAAATGAATTACATTATTATAAAAAATCATTTCTACAGAATCAATATTTAATTATTTTTAAGGAGATAGAGAGAGGCACAAAACTTTTCTCCCCTTCTTGTTTAAAATATATATATAAAAGAGAAAAACTCTTTACATAAAAAACAAAATATACATACAGAAGTTAGGACAAAATATGAAAAACATTAATGAACATACATATATGTACAAAAAAAGCAGCAACAATGTGCAAAAAAGCAGTATACAGGGTTCTCTTGATATTAATAGAGAAACATACACCAGGTTAATTCTTTTATAATTATTTCCTATAATCATACAAAACATCTCATCTCATAGTATGTTTATATGAACCACTTCAAACAACGAGAGGGAAGTAAAAAAGGGGGGAATGATTGGGACTGATTGTAAGAACCTGAGTGGAATAATGAAAGTAATAGAGAAGTTAGATGGAGCAATAATGGTCATTCATACATATATGGCAATGTTAGTCAAACAAAAAAAACACTTTAACCAATAAAGGCAGTAATTTCTAGTCCTTCATTTAATCCATCAGGACTTAGAGTGCCCAGATGGTACAGATGGGTCTGTTCCCATCTTGGCAGGGGATGGCGCTGGCGTCGCCAGCCGCCATCCCCCGCCAGCGCCATGGCGATCGTGAGAAGGGGACGCGCGCGCACGAGAGGCGCGCGCGTCCCCTTCCGACGGCGCTTCCATACGTTTCCCCGGGTCCCCGCCGCCTGCCCGCACCCCCCCTAACCCCCCCCTAACCCTGTCCGTCTCCCTGAGGCGGGGACGGACAGGGTTTTCGTCGCGCTAGCGACGGAGACTGAGACGCGCGTGCGCGTGAGACGCACGCGCGTCTCAGTCTCCTCGCTGGCGAGGCTGCTGGCGGGTCGCCAGCGCGTACATTCTGGCGACCCGCCAGCAAGGATAGGAATAGGCACATACTGTACATCCAAAAAGATTCTCTCTTCAATAACATTTTTTCTCTATTACCTCCTCTAATATCTGTGGTAACAGTTTCAATCCCCAAGAATTTCATTCCTTTAGGGTCACTATTTTGACAGTGGGCAAAGTGCCTAGGCACGCTGTGATTTAACACACGATTTTTAATATTCCTATAGTGCTCTAGGATTCTGATTTTTAGAGCCCGCTTAGTTTGACCCACATATCTGACACCACACGGACAGACAAGAAGGTAAACAACGTGCGTTGTGTTACAGTTAATGGCAGTTTTGATTTTCCATTTCTTACCCTCTTTCCCCACAACTTCTTTAGTTCCCTTTAAACAATGTGGACACATCTTACATTTCCCACAACAGAAAAAAACAGTGACTGGGGACATCAAAAAAGGCATACGTTCTGTACTATTACTATTCTTCAAAGGAAGCAGACTAGGTGCAAGTTTGGTTTTAAGAGTGCTAGCTCTTTTAAACCCTATATCTGGTCTTGGACCCACAATATCTTTCAACAATGGATCCATCTTCAAAATGGACCAATGTTTATTCAAACATTTACGTATTTGTACATTTTGGGAATTGAACTGAGTGACAAAAGGACAAAAATTAGAGGGGGTCTTTTCTTTTTCTTTGTACTGTAACAAGTCCCTCCTTTCCAAATTCCTCGACCTTTCCAATGCATTATCAATGGGAGTCTGAGGATATCCCTTCTCTTGGAATCTCGCAATATACACCAAAGCTTGCTGTTCAAAAATTTCTATATTGCTGCAATTTCGTCGCAGCCGCAGCAGCTGTGAATATGGAAGATTACTTTTCCATTTTTTATGGTGACAGCTGTCGTATTGTAAATAATTATTGCTATCAACCTTCTTAAAGAAGGTACAGGTTTCAACACTCATTGATTGTTCTTCTTTTGCCACAAGGGTGAGGTCCAGAAATTCTAGACTCCTGCTGTTGAAATTGTATGTGAACCCCAAATTATACTGGTTGTCATGTATAAATTCAACAAATTGAACAAACTCCTCCTGGGATCCACCCCAAATCAACAGCAGGTCATCTATATAGCGCCTGAATAGGACGATTTTGTCCAAAAAAGGGTTGTTATGAAAGATACATTCTTCCTCCCACTCACCCAGATATAAATTCGCGAACCCCGGGGCGCAAATCGTCCCCATAGCTGTACCACACAGCTGAATGAAGTAGCGCCCCAAAAAAGTAAAGTAATTTGACTTTAAGACAAAATTAAGGCATTTTATAATAAATACACGTTTGGTATCAGAAATGTCAGCATCTCTTGCTAAAACATTCTCTATACACATTACTCCCTTCTCATGTGGGATCGATGTGTACAAAGAGTTCACATCGATTGTTATATATATATATATATATATAGCAAGAAGAGACGAGCCGGCACTCTAGTTTCCGTGGTAGATGGTGCCCCGGGTGCCAACGAGAAAAGTTGGATATGTAGGAGAATGAACGTGTCACTCCAGGGGTCTGGTTCAAAGATTTATTAGCAAATAAGCAAAAGCTGGTTACATGTTCAAGTCAACGTTTCGGTACTCGCAGGTACCGTTGTCAAGACAGCATGAACCGGGCATAACAGTATAAGCCCGCACAGCGGCGGGACCACATATATATAGCAAGAGAAGTAACTTACTGATTCCATGTGTTTCAGCCCAGAAGCCGGGTGCAGCGCGCACACCCCCTGTCACTGAGGCAGGAGCGCGCACTGCTGACGTCACCCCTGCCCTCTGCATGGCAACGCAGCGGGGTTGGGGTGGCGTCCCCAGCAACCAGTCAGAAACCCCATAAGCCAGGACAGACTCATGACCAGTAAACGCTGCGTATACATAGCAACAGACCAGCGCTAGTGGACCAAAACAATGCTCGGGGATATCACGGCAGGCACATACACAAATACATGAAGAAAACTGCAGGAGGATAATACTGCATGCGCAAAAGTCAAGAGTATACAAAGGGGGATCGCAGGATGCAGCCGCGTAGTGGGTGCAATATACTCCAGATGGTGGGTGCAGTATGCACCAGATAGTCCGCAGGCAGAGTCACGAGGATGATAAAGGGGAACAAGGGAGGAAAAAGAGGGGGTCAACCAGGTAAAACAGAACAACATCCAAGTTCCAAATGTAGAGTGCGTGTCGACCGGAGTGTCGACAAACGAATGATGGTACTTTCAGCCAGCTAGAAAAACAGACTCCAGTTCATCCTGTCATTCAAGCCGTGTGGCTTAACAGTGTTCAGTTTATGTATCCATTTTGCCTCAAGCTTCAATAGGAGTCCATCCCTGTCACCCCCTCTAGTCAACACGGGTACATGATCAATTAAAATGAATTTGATATCCGCGACAGTGTGACCAGCTTCTAGGCAGTGGCGGGCCACCGGTTGATCAGCTCTGTTGGTGGAAATGGCATTGTTGATAGCCGAGCGGTGTAAAGCCATACGTTCACGTATGGTCCTTATGGTTTTACCGACATAGTATTGTCGGCATGGACAGAATAAAAGGTAGATCACATGGGTGGTAAGACAAGTAAGGACATGGTGGATACGAAAAGTCAAGTTCAAATGGGGATGCTGAAAGGTTTTGCATACAATGAGGTTACGGCAGGTTGTACATTTAAGACATCGGTAACAGCCAGGGGGTTTGTGTAGGAAATGAGTTTTGGTGGTCGTGGATTCAAATCCAGTGATGTCGGCATGCATGACTTTGTCTTTAATGTTCTTACCTCTGGTGTAGCAAGCCATTGGGCGTGTTCGGTGGAAACAAGGTAAGGAGCGATCTGATTTAACAATGGGCCACAAGGCCGTGGTGGCTCGTTGTACGACAGGGCTAGCAGTGGTGTATTGTTGTTTCCACGGCAAGGAGTTTTTATTGGTGCGTACAGTGGGCTGTAGAAGTTCGACACGGGGCATGTTGAGCACTTCTAATTGGGCTTTTTTGAGGTCATTCAAGTTATAGCCTCGCTGGACAAATTTAGCCACTACCGCATCTGTGCTGTGCCGCTTGGGGGGTACTGGATATCCTCGCCACCCGCATGAGCTGTGATCTTGGGAGACCACGTTTGAGACCTCGGGGGTGATGGCTAGATGATAGAAGTAATGTGTTGCGATCAGTCGGTTTAGTGAATACTTCTGTGACGATCCTGTTGGAGCAGAGGCTGACCTTTACGTCCAGAAAACTGATGGATTCAGATTGTACATTAATGGTATATTTAATAGGGGATGAACTGGAGTTGATGATGGAAATGTGATGGATGAGGGGCTCGACAGGACCTGTCCACATGAGGAACAGGTCATCAATATACCTGACATACATGAGGATGTGTGGACTGAGAATCGGGTTATTGAGGAACTTGTCGTTTTCTTCGGAAAACATAAAGATGTTTGCTAGGCTTGGCGCCACCGGGCTGCCCATAGCGCACCCGCTAGTTTGTTGATAAAAGGAGCCGTCAAAGTAGAAATAATTTCTCTCCAGAGTCAGAGTGAGGAGCTGGGTAAATAAGGACTGTTCTATGTCCATGATGTTGTTGGTCCTCAAAAAGGAGGTCACAGCAGCCACCCCTGCCTTCTGGGGAATGGACGTATAGAGGCTACTAACGTCCAGAGTGACTAGTACGGTATTGTCTGGAACAGTGTTGAACTGTTGTAAGCGTAAAAGAAAGGCAGTGGTGTCCTTGATGAATGAAGGTTGCGATTGGATGTGAGGTTGCAGGATAACGTCAAGGAGTTTGGAGATGGGTTGATAAAGTGAGTTATTGGCGGAGATGATGGGGCGTCCGGGGGGATTGGTAAGGTTCTTGTGGATTTTGGGTACGGTGTAGATAAGTGGAATGACTGGGTGCTGTTGTTGTAGCGACGTGCTAAGTTTCGGATCGATGGATTTATTGAGAACTGCTTGCCGCAAGATGGTATCCAACTCAAGCTTATAAGTGACTGTGGGATCTCCTGGCAATTTAACATAGGTGTTAGCATCCGCCAGTTGTGTGTATAGCTCAGATTTGTAATCAGACAGATTCTGTACCACAATGGCTCCCCCTTTGTCGGCTGGTCTTATGATGATGTGGCGATATGCGGCCAGTTGTTTGAGAGCCAGATGCTCAGCCTTAGCTAGATTGTAATGAGCTTTCGGTGCTGCAGCGTTGTATTTGATAACTGCCTCATCAACTAGGCGGGTGAAGGTGGGTACGGATTTGTTGGTAGATGGGGGATCGAAGGACGACTTGGTTCGAGAACGAATAAATTGTTGGACAGGATTGGGGTTGTAATTGGTATCATCTTGGTGTTGGAAGTGTTCCTTCAAACGTAGGTTGCGTGCGAAGCGGTGTTTGTCGATCTCCCATTGCAATTCACTATGTGTATTAGTGGGGATGAACGACAAGCCTCTGTTGAGTACAGATATTTCAGCAGAAGACAAAGAATGGTTTGATAAGTTATAAATCAGCTCCTCATGAGGGCCTTGAGCTCTCTGGATCCTCTGATTCTGGCCGGAGCGGCGGGTGGTAGTCCTCTGCCTCTTCGGGTTTGGGTGTTGGGTAGATCTAAAGGGACATCGCTGGCCGTATTGGGGTCGTCAGAGTCTCTGATGTGAAAGTCACTATCTGAGTTTGATGTGTGTACTTCACGGGTCTGGCGTTCACGTCGGCGGCGGTGTTGTTGCTGGCCGCCCCTGGTGTAGTTCGGAGCACGAGTGTCACCCCCCATTAGCCATCTGTAAACGCGATTGTCCTCATAGTCACGGGTTACTATTTCGTATTTGGTAGCTTTAAATTTCAAAAGGTCCCTTTTGTAGGTCTCAATCTTTGTGTTGAGCTGTTGTGCCCAATCAGGGTTCGATGTTCTCATGAGGGGGATGTTATGAGTCGTTTCCAGACTGCTTATTTTTTGGCGAACCAACTCAAGCTCCCTAGTGGACTCTTCGATGACCAAGAGCATAAGGTCATTGCTGCATTTATTTAAAACCCCGATCCATTTGACACAGAAATCGGGGTTGTAGCGCCCGATGGTGGGGGTGTTCCTCACTCTGAAGCCTCTGGGGATTAATTGCTGCCGAAAGTATTTGGACAAGGAGGATCCATGCAAGAAGTAGTCAGTTTCACGTTTCTTCAATTGGAGTAGTTGGTGGGCAATGTCGTCAGGTGATGAGTCGACCGTGGTGATGTCCTCGGATGCATCGAATAGAATCCGTTGCGCCTCGGTATCGTTAACGCTGTAGAGCACTCCCTTGGTGGAGGGCATAGTGCGACAGCCTTCAATAGAGCTGGTGGTCATGGTGTCCAGCGGGTAGGAGTCAGGAATAATTCTGACAGGTGCCTTGTTCCGGGTGGTCAAAAAGACCGATGAACAGCAAGAAGAGACGAGCCGGCACTCTAGTTTCCGTGGTAGATGTTGCCCCGGGTGCCAACGAGAAAAGTTGGATATGTAGGAGAATGAACGTGTCACTCCAGGGGTCTGGTTCAAAGATTTATTAGCAAATAAGCAAAAGCTGGTTACATGTTCAAGTCAACGTTTCGGTACTCGCAGGTACCGTTGTCAAGACAGCATGAACCGAGCATAACAGTATAAGCCCGCACAGCGGCGGGACCACATATATATAGCAAGAGAAGTAACTTACTGATTCCATGTGTTTCAGCCCAGAAGCCGGGTGCAGCGCGCACACCCCCTGTCACTGAGGCAGGAGCGCGCACTGCTGACGTCACCCCCGCCCTCTGCATGGCAACGCAGCGGGGTTGGGGTGGCGTCCCCAGCAACCAGTCAGAAACCCCATAAGCCAGGACAGACTCATGACCAGTAAACGCTGCGTATACATAGCAACAGACCAGCGCTAGTGGACCAAAACAATGCGCGGGGATATCACGGCAGGCACATACACAAATACATGAAGAAAACTGCAGGAGGATAATACTGCGTGCGCAAAAGTCAAGAGTATACAAAGGGGGATCGCAGGATGCAGCCGCGTAGTGGGTGCAATATACTCCAGATGGTGGGTGCAGTATGCACCAGATAGTCCGCAGGCAGAGTCACGAGGATGATAAAGGGGAACAAGGGAGGAAAAAGAGGGGGTCAACCAGGTAAAACAGAACAACATCCAAGTTCCAAATGTAGAGTGCGTGTCGACCGGAGTGTCGACAAACGAATGATGGTACTTTCAGCCAGCTAGAAAAACAGACTCCAGTTCATCCTGTCATTCAAGCCGTGTGGCTTAACAGTGTTCAGTTTATGTATCCATTTTGCCTCAAGCTTCAATAGGAGTCCATCCCTGTCACCCCCTCTAGTCAACACGGGTACATGATCAATTAAAATGAATTTGATATCCGCGACAGTGTGACCAGCTTCTAGGCAGTGGCGGGCCACCGGTTGATCAGCTCTGTTGGTGGAAATGGCATTGTTGATAGCCGAGCGGTGTAAAGCCATACGTTCACGTATGGTCCTTATGGTTTTACCGACATAGTATTGTCGGCATGGACAGAATAAAAGGTAGATCACATGGGTGGTAAGACAAGTAAGGACATGGTGGATACGAAAAGTCAATTATTCCTGACTCCTACCCGCTGGACACCATGACCACCAGCTCTATTGAAGGCTGTCGCACTATGCCCTCCACCAAGGGAGTGCTCTACAGCGTTAACGATACCGAGGCGCAACGGATTCTATTCGATGCATCCGAGGACATCACCACGGTCGACTCATCACCTGACGACATTGCCCACCAACTACTCCAATTGAAGAAACGTGAAACTGACTACTTCTTGCATGGATCCTCCTTGTCCAAATACTTTCGGCAGCAATTAATCCCCAGAGGCTTCAGAGTGAGGAACACCCCCACCATCGGGCGCTACAACCCCGATTTCTGTGTCAAATGGATCGGGGTTTTAAATAAATGCAGCAATGACCTTATGCTCTTGGTCATCGAAGAGTCCACTAGGGAGCTTGAGTTGGTTCGCCAAAAAATAAGCAGTCTGGAAACGACTCATAACATCCCCCTCATGAGAACATCGAACCCTGATTGGGCACAACAGCTCAACACAAAGATTGAGACCTACAAAAGGGACCTTTTGAAATTTAAAGCTACCAAATACGAAATAGTAACCCGTGACTATGAGGACAATCGCGTTTACAGATGGCTAATGGGGGGTGACACTCGTGCTCCGAACTACACCAGGGGCGGCCAGCAACAACACCGCCGCCGACGTGAACGCCAGACCCGTGAAGTACACACATCAAACTCAGATAGTGACTTTCACATCAGAGACTCTGACGACCCCAATACGGCCAGCGATGTCCCTTTAGATCTACCCAACACCCAAACCCGAAGAGGCAGAGGACTACCACCCGCCGCTCCGGCCAGAATCAGAGGATCCAGAGAGCTCAAGGCCCTCATGAGGAGCTGATTTATAACTTATCAAACCATTCTTTGTCTTCTGCTGAAATATCTGTACTCAACAGAGGCTTGTCGTTCATCCCCACTAATACACATAGTGAATTGCAATGGGAGATCGACAAACACCGCTTCGCACGCAACCTACGTTTGAAGGAACACTTCCAACACCAAGATGATACCAATTACAACCCCAATCCTGTCCAACAATTTATTCGTTCTCGAACCAAGTCGTCCTTCGATCCCCCATCTACCAACAAATCCGTACCCACCTTCACCCGCCTAGTTGATGAGGCAGTTATCAAATACAACGCTGCAGCACCGAAAGCTCATTACAATCTAGCTAAGGCTGAGCATCTGGCTCTCAAACAACTGGCCGCATATCGCCACATCATCATAAGACCAGCCGACAAAGGGGGAGCCATTGTGGTACAGAATCTGTCTGATTACAAATCTGAGCTATACACACAACTGGCGGATGCTAACACCTATGTTAAATTGCCAGGAGATCCCACAGTCACTTATAAGCTTGAGTTGGATACCATCTTGCGGCAAGCAGTTCTCAATAAATCCATCGATCCGAAACTTAGCACGTCGCTACAACAACAGCACCCAGTCATTCCACTTATCTACACCGTACCCAAAATCCACAAGAACCTTACCAATCCCCCCGGACGCCCCATCATCTCCGCCAATAACTCACTTTATCAACCCATCTCCAAACTCCTTGACGTTATCCTGCAACCTCACATCCAATCGCAACCTTCATTCATCAAGGACACCACTGCCTTTCTTTTACGCTTACAACAGTTCAACACTGTTCCAGACAATACCGTACTAGTCACTCTGGACGTTAGTAGCCTCTATACGTCCATTCCCCAGAAGGCAGGGGTGGCTGCTGTGACCTCCTTTTTGAGGACCAACAACATCATGGACATAGAACAGTCCTTATTTACCCAGCTCCTCACTCTGACTCTGGAGAGAAATAATTTCTACTTTGACGGCTCCTTTTATCAACAAACTAGCGGGTGCGCTATGGGCAGCCCGGTGGCGCCAAGCCTAGCAAACATCTTTATGTTTTCCGAAGAAAACGACAAGTTCCTCAATAACCCGATTCTCAGTCCACACATCCTCATGTATGTCAGGTATATTGATGACCTGTTCCTCATGTGGACAGGTCCTGTCGAGCCCCTCATCCATCACATTTCCATCATCAACTCCAGTTCATCCCCTATTAAATATACCATTAATGTACAATCTGAATCCATCAGTTTTCTGGACGTAAAGGTCAGCCTCTGCTCCAACAGGATCGTCACAGAAGTATTCACTAAACCGACTGATCGCAACACATTACTTCTATCATCTAGCCATCACCCCCGAGGTCTCAAACGTGGTCTCCCAAGATCACAGCTCATGCGGGTGGCGAGGATATCCAGTACTCCCCACGCGGCACAGCACAGCACAGATGCGGTAGTGGCTAAATTTGTCCAGCGAGGCTATAACTTGAATGACCTCAAAAAAGCCCAATTAGAAGTGCTCAACATGCCCCGTGTCGAACTTCTACAGCCCACTGTACGCACCAATAAAAACTCCTTGCCGTGGAAACAACAATACACCACTGCTAGCCCTGTCGTACAACGAGCCACCACGGCCTTGTGGCCCATTGTTAAATCAGATCGCTCCTTATATATATATATATATATCAATATCATTTGACAATCTGGAAAAAAATAATCGGTACTTGTTTCCTAGCACGGCCACAATCGCGGGTCATTTATAATGGTATGCGACGCGACCGACGCGATTTGCCATTGAAATGCATTGAAAAGGTAAAAATCGCGTCGGTCGCATCGCATGCGGCCAAAAAAAGCATGCGATGGTACCGACGCGATGCCCGCGATTTCCCATAGGGAACAATGTAAAATGCCTCAATTGACCCAAATAAACATAGGGAACAATGTTAAATGGGCAAGAAACCCCAAAAAACACCCCTGAAGTGTGAAATGGCCCCCCAATTGTTAACGCCACCCCACGATCAACGTGAACCCGAAGCGTGGCGAGCGTAGCGAGCCGCCGAGGGGCGGCGGTACGCGTCCTCCGACCTTTTCATACCCCCACTATCCACGTCGGCGTGGAGCTGAGAATAGAAAGTGTGTCGAGCGCAGCGAGCCACCGAGCCTGAAGCGTTGCGAGCGCAGCGAGCCCCGCGAGGGGACGCGGATACCTGTGAAGCCCGCGAGGGGACGCGGATACGTGTGAAGGTATCCGCGTGCGCTCGCCACGCTTCGGGCTCGCTGCGCTCGCGACACTTTCTATTCTCAACTCCACGCCGACGTGGATAGTGGGGGTATGAAAAGGTCGGAGGACGCGTACCGCCGCCGCTCGCCACGCTTCCAGTTCACGTTGATCGTGGGGTGGCGTTAACAATTGGGGGGCCATTTCACACTTATGGGGTGTTTTTTGGGGTTTCTGGCCCATTTAACATTGTTCCCTATGTTTATTTGGGTAAATTGAGGCATTTTACATTGTTCCCTATGGGAAATTGCGGGCATCGCGTCGGTCGCATCGCATGCGATTTTTTTGCACGCATGCGATGCGACCGACGCAATTTTTTTACCTGCGATGCCCGAGATCCTAATCGTTGTGGCCGTGCTAGGAAACAAGTACCAAAAAATCAATTGTTGGGGTGCCTTACTGGAAACAAACTTATATAGACAAGTATTCTGCAAGCAGAAGAAGAGTTGGCACTCCACAGGATAATACAACAGGTGTATTCAAATAAGGGAAGTATACATTACATACAACACAGCGTCATCAACTTTTCATGGCCCCCAGGATGTAGAGCTGTACAGTATGTGAATAAAGTGCAACATTTCTGCACTTGCGTACGAGCGGTGCGCCGTTTCTATGGTGACCCAACGTAGAAACGCAGACGTCATGGAGGAATGTGCTGACATCCCTGACGCACAAATCTGGGAATGGTGGAACCGGAGGGCTGAGCTGATTCACTGGTAAATTATATATTTGCTGTTTTTGCTTTGTGATATTACACCCTGACAAAAAATTTGAAAGAATACAATTGAAACATTAGTAAACTTGTGCGTCCAGCCTTGTCATTTATCCCTTTGGAGTGCTGCCATATCTCTCTCTCTATCTATCTACATACATACATACCTATCTATTTATCTAGCTGTCTATCTGTATATCTATATCTATCTAGATAGATAGATATACATATAGACTGGATATAGTCCACAGACTGGAAAAGCGCTAAAAATAAGAAATACACTAACATGCGACACAAAATATGTTGTATACCACATAGTTTGTCCTTGCGGATTTAGCTATATTGGAAAGACAGAACGGTATTTGAAAGAGCGAATATCAGCGAATCGCTCAGCAATTAAGGCGGCGCTGGTTTCGGGCAGTAGCCAACAGCCAGTAGCAGCTGCTGGACACTCTTTGACTAAGTATCAATTAGAGGTGGGGACAGAGGTAGAGCACTGCTTCAGTGTGAAGCAATGTGGATTATGCGTCTAGATACAATAGCCCCACGAGGGTTGACTGAAACATTAGGACTGGGAGCATTTAATTAATGGTGATCTAATTAAATTAAAATGAACTTTATTAAATATGCAGTGTTCAAGTCCTCAATAATATAATCATTTCGTGTATATTAATAATATTGAAAATGTAATAACTATTATATTTATATGTATAATAATGATTGACGTAGTAACAGCAATTTTTCTGATACATGTATATATGCGGCATCCTGGATTATGATATAGATATTCTTTGTATGTTAATGTTAGTACGTATTATTATTATCATTGTGTGGTGGGGAAAGAGGTGGGTTGCCTAGGCAACCTAATAAAGGGATTTTTGTAAGAACTTACCGTTCGAATCCCTTTCTCTGATATGGTCCTGGTGACACAGCTCAACATTGGGATGTAGGAGGGTCCGTAGGAGCCAGGCACCTATACTAAAGATTTGGAGGGTAGGCTCCTCCTTCTGCATCCCAGACTCCTCAGTTCAATCTTTCAAAGCCACTGGAATACATTAACCCAGTACAAACGCCTGCACATATTATATGCACAATTTCAAAAAATAACTTTTCAACCACATATAACATGAAACATCATGAACACTGGCATACTTACTGAGCGTAAGGGAGGGATCGCTATGTCACCAGGACCATATCAGAGAAAGGGATTCGAATGGTAAGTTCTTACAAAAATCCCTTTTTCTCTTTCAATGGTCCTGGTGACACAGCTCAACATTGGGACGTTCCAGAGCCGGTCCTTTGGGTGGGTACGCTCAGGTCTGCAGCTCTCTTAACTGCTCGCCCGAATGATGCGTCCTCCGACGCGAACTCATGGAACCTATAGAATTTGGCAAAAGTGTGAACAGATGACCAAGTGGCGGCCCTGCAAACCTGCTCAGCTGTGGCCCCATGTCGAACCGCCCAAGAGGTGGCGACCGACCTGGTGGTATGCGCATTAATCCTGGCCGGCACAGGCCTACCAACCTTAGTATATGCAAAGGCAATAACGGAACGTAACCACCTAGCAATGGTCTGCTTAGAGGCAGGCCAACCAATCTTGTGCACATCATACAAGACTAGCAAAGTGTCAGTCTTCCTGACACCCTTCACCCTGTCCACATAAATGTGCAAGGCACGCACAACATCGAAATTTCTCAATTTGTCCCTTTTTCTTGAACCCTCTGGGGGTTGAAACACAGGCAGAACTATCTCCTGATTTAGATGAAAAGCAGAGACTACTTTTGGCAAAAATTGGGCTACTGTTCAAAGAACAGCCCTGTCATCATGAAAAATAAGAAAAGGAGACTTGCATGACAACGCTCCCAACTCTGATACTCTCTTTGCTGCCGCAACAGCCAACAAAAATACAAGCTTCCTTGTAAGAAACTTAAGGTCAGCCGACCTCAGTGGCTCAAAAGGCGCCTTTTGAAGACACTCCAGTACCAGCGATAAATCCCATGGAGCCACTGGTTGCTTGTAGGGGGGTTTCAATCGTGAAACCCCTTGCAGGAAAGTTTGCACCTCCGGTAGCAAGGCTATCCTTTTCTGGAAATAAATCGACAAGGCCGATATCTGTACCTTGAGTGACTGAAGGCTTAACCCAGACGAGAAGCCATCCTGCAAAAACTCCAGCAATTTAGAAAGTCGAAATCGCGATGTGTGCGACTTCTGCCTTTCACACCACCTAATATAGGTCTTCCAGACCCTATAATAGTTAGCCGAAGACACTGACACTCCACTCAAGGGACCGGGATCACCACACCCTGACACTGACACTTATCTCTGCCTCAATAGCCAAGCCGTCAAATTTAGCCGAGCTGAATCCAGGTGTAAGAACGGCCCTTGGCTTAACAGGTCTGACCTCAGAGGTAGATGCCACAAGTCCACAGACAATCTCTGAAGCCTCGAGTACCAGAACCTCCTTGGCCAATCTGGGGCCACTAGAATCACCGGAATTCCTTGGGACTGGACTCTTAAATACCCTCGCCAGCATTGGAAATGGCGGGAAAACATAAAGATTCCCCTCCCAGGGGAAAGTCATTGCATCCACTGCTTTGGCTCGTGGATCTCTCTTCCTGGCATAGAACCTGGGCACCTGATGATTGAACCTTAATGCCATCAGGTCCACATCCGGAGTTCCCCACTTCAATGTAAGTTGAAGAAATATCTGTGGGTTCAGGCTCCATTCCCCTTCCAGCAGCTCCTCCCTGCTCAGGAAATCGGCCTCGATATTCTCCACTCCTGGGATGAATATTGCTGACAACGCTGGAACATTCAGCTCCGCCCACAAGAAAATGCAGGAAACCTCCCACATGGCCAGCTTGCTGCGTGTGCCTCCCTGGTGATTCAGGTATGCCACAGCCGTGGCGTTGTCAGTCTGAATCCTCAAAGGAAGGCCCTGTAATCTTTCTCCTGCCAGAGATATCACTTTCCACACAGACCAGAGTTCCAGGATGTTGATCGGCAAGGCAGACTCCTCCAAAGTCCATAAGCCCTGAAGGAGTAGGTCCAAAACCACCGCCCCCCAGCCCCTGAGACTGGCGTCGGTAGTCATTACCAGCCAGTCCCAGGACTGTAGAGACCGACCCCACTGAAGGGAATCCACCTCTATCCACCAATGCAGGGAAGACCGTGTTTCTGGAGACAACACTATGTGCTCTGACTTCATGGTCTGAGTATTCCCTGACCAAGATGTCAGGATGTTCCACTGGAACACTCGAGAGTGGAACCTGGCGAACTGTAGCGTCTCGAAAGTCGCCACCATTTTCCCCAACAGTTTGAGACCCCTCCAAACCGATGGGTTCTGAGACCCCAGGATCTCCCGCACCAAGGAGGTCAGGTCCCTGGCCTTTGTCTCTGGTAGGAATACCCGATGTAGATGGGTATCCAGGACAACTCCAAGGAACTGGAGTCTCGGTGACGGCACCAACAGACTTTTGTAAATTTAAAAGCCAACCGTGAGCCTGCAAGAACATGATGGCTTCTGCTAAGTGACTCTGCAACTTCTCCGCCGACTCTGCTTTGAACAGCAGGTCGTCTAAATACGGAATCACTGTGATCCCTTTCAGGTGGAGAACAGCCGCCATTACAGACATAATTTTGGTGAATACCCTTGGCGCAGTGGCCAGACCGAAGGGCAACGCCTGAAATTGCAAATGCAGGTCTCCTATCGCAAACCTCACGAGAGCCTGATGCTCCGGATGGATAGGGAAGTGAAGATATGCGTCCTGGACATACATGGATGCCAAAAATTGTCCCTGGTCCAAGCTTAGCAGCACAGACCGTAGAGATTCCATCTTGAAATGGTCTACCCACAGATGGAGATTCAAAGACTTTAAATTTAAGATTGGTCTGAAAGACCCGTCTGGCTTGGGCACCAAAAACAGTGTGGAATAAAAGCCTTTCTTCCACTCCGCTCGAGGGACCAGGATCACCACACCCTTCTCTAAGAGAGATTGAGCCGCTCCCAAAAGAGCAGCCCGGAGCCGAGACTCCTTTGGCAGTGGTGTAGGAATGAATCTTCTCGGAGGAAGACCCTTGAAGGGAATTCTGTAACCATGGGATATAATGTCTAACACCCAAGGATCCCGGCCCAACAATGCCCAAGCGTCCCTGAACCATCTCAGACGCCCCCCAACTTTGACCACCGTCGGGATAATTCCCCGGTAGTCATGCTGAGGGCTTGTCCTCACCTTTGGTGCTTGGTTTCTTATTAAAGGAACCAAATTTTGACTTAGGGGCCTTGCCCCTGGAGGACTGAAACTTTCCCCTAAAGGACTGTCCACGAAAGGACGCACCCCCTCTAGGTGAGGGCCGAAAGGACGGCCTAAAAGCAGAAAACCTTGAGGCCTGTTTAGATGCAGGAGCCGGCAGGAAAGTACTTTTGTCTCCCGTGGCCTGCTTAATAATCTCTTCCAGCTCTGAACCAAACAACAGCTTTCCCTTAAAAGCTAAAGCCTCCAAGGCATTTTTTGATTCATTATCTGCTTCCCAAGCTTTAAGCCAAAGCACTCTCCTGGCATTGACGGACACTGTGGAAACTCTGGAAGCCATTTTGAGAGCTTCCTCCTCAGCCTCAAGCACATACTCTGCAGCTGCTTTGAGCTTCTCCGCAAGCAATAACACACATGGATCAGCATGTAAAATTGTACATAAGTCATTGGCCCACACAATCATAGCCTTAGAGACCCAGGCTGATGCTATAAGCGGGCGTACAGTGAAGCCGACCCCCTTAAATATTGCCTTGAGGTTACCTTCCAGCTTTTTGTCTAAGGGGTCCTTAAAAGCTGACCCCCCCCCCCCCGGACAGGCAGCCCCGTGGCTTTAGAAAGCCGAGCCACAGAAGCATCTACCACCGGAACTTTTTCCCAGAGGTCTGCATGAGCCTCAGGCATGGGGTATAGACTTAAAAATCTCTTAGGCATCTGCAGCCTTTTATCGGGCGTTTCCTAAGCCCCTTCCAATAGATCCTGTAAACCTTCATCCGCAGGGAAGGTAACAGTCTCCTTACGCTGCCGTTTAAAAACACCCTTTGCAGGAGTTTTATCCTCCACAGACAAATTCAAAGCCTGCTTAACAGCAGTAATCAAGTCCTCCACCCCTGAGGCTGAGGACTCTTCAGAATCATCACCCTGATCCCAGGGGATGTCTGTGTACTCTCCCTCCTCTTCAGCAACAAGCAATGGCACTGAATAAGACCTTTTAGGGGTCCCCACAGTATCACCATCAAATTTGTCTAACAAATCATTAAACCTGCTGATCCCTTTTGCAGTATCCTGCATGACCTGTAAGAAGCTAGGATCTGCCTGGGTCAGAGGCAAGGAGCCAGAGGACTGCTGAGATGAACTAGGTCTCGGGGAAGCTACCAACACATCACTCTGCCTGTCCAGCAATTGCACTAAGGCATTCACAGACCTGCCCAGGGCACTGGCCCACGCAGGCTCCGATTGCTCTACCCTCTGGGGTTCACTCCCCATGGGTCTCACAGCAGCGCAAGTAATACACAAGCCCCCCTTGGCCATCTGCTCAGGGACAAATTTCAGTGTACAAACACTGCAAGCGCTCAATGCATTAAGGGCTCCCTCCCCCAAAGCCACAGACTGTTGCTCAGACATGATGTTCTACAAATAACACAGTCACAGCGGACACTGTACAGGCGTTTTATACAGAGCCAATGTACTCAGTCACTTATCTGTCTGAAGGCTTCAGAAGTGGGGAAACGATGCCCAGGAAATCCAATCTCTCTGCCAGGATCTGTCAGCCAGCTCAGCTCCGCTACAAGCGTTCCGAATGGCGCCAAAACAGAGTGAGGGAAGAGACCAAGTCCCTGCTGCTGCGGGGTCCGTGGCTTTTGGCGCCAACCACCTCCCATTGCAGGATCTCCAAGTTCCAGTGTCTCCCCCTCAGCTGGGGACCACTTGGAACTTGCTTGTAACACACTGCTGTCCTCTCATATAGGAGGTCAGTGTGTAAGCTCTGCAGAAAATGGCCGCTGCCATCACGGAGCGCCTGTCCCCCATGATCCCCACCTAGCGTGAAACCGGTTTCAGAGCGCTCCGGAGCCCAGGCAGCTTCTTAATAGAAGCTGTAAGCACTGCACAGAGAGACCAGACAGCGTCTCCCCTGTGCACAGCGAGCTCACAGGACGCGCTTCTGTCAGCTCCTTCTGTGCTGTCAGTGTGAGGATTCAGTGAGAATCCTCACACTGTGCCTACCTAGCTAGTGTAAAAGATAATAAAATAAAAAACTCCTAACTAACTCTAATCCTTTGGCTGCTCCAGCAGCCCTTTAGAATAGCACCCACTCCAGTGGGCACCTAACACGAACTGAGGAGTCTGGGATGCAGAAGAGAGGAGCCTACCCTCCAAAAGCTTTAGGATAGGTGTCTGGGCTCCTACGGACCCTCCTACATCCCAATGTTGAGCTGTGTCACCAGGACCATTGAAAGAGAAAAACTATCACTATGTTGAGACGTCACTATTGGGCACTTATGGCACCAGGCGTGCACGCCGCGGGAGACCTGACACTGATTGTTGTGCTTTAAAAGGTCAGTTTGTATGCACTTTAGCTTGAAAATACAGTTTGTTGTATTGAAACGTTGCTGAATAAATCGATCACTATTTAAAAGGTTGGAGTGCTGCAGTTCCTGTTATCTATATTGCAAGTGAACACGCCGGACCTGAGATTAAGTGGCTGTGCCGGACCACTCTGTTTCATACGTATATTATATATCTATCTATATCTATCTATATCATATATATCTATATATCTATCTCATATATATCTATATATCTATCTCATATATATCTATATATCTATATAGTGCAGGGTAAACAGCTGGCACTCACTCGGTCTTAGCAAAATAAATCAGCCTCACACAGGTTGTGGTCCACAGGTTAGGATCCTCTGTTAGACAGGACCCAAGCAAAAGAAATGGAAAGAAACTCTGACCGAACTGACCAAACTAGCAGAGTTGTACATGCATCTGTGATTGGGGTATCACAAATATAAAAGTGGTGAACAATCACAGATGCATGTACAACTCTGCTAGGTTGGTCAGTTCAGGAGTAACCTACCAGAGTTGTACATGCATCTGTGATTGTTCACCACTTTTATATTTGTGATACCCCAGTGTGGGCTTTTATGCGATTGTACATTTTATTAAATATCAATTGTCAATTTAAAATTGGTTTATTTCCTTGAGCGCCCTCTGAAACCCCCATTTCTTTATATAGATATACACACACACACAAAAGATTTAGAGGAGCGCTCGTTTTTTTGACCCACCGATTTGTTAATTGCAACACCTGCTTATAATAGTATCACCAGCGTCCGTGTGTACTTCAACACTGTCCAATTTAAGAAGCACTAGATCTGGTCACAGTTTTTTAAGACCGCAGCTTCTACTCCGTAGGAATCCCGGGATCCAATCAGGATTAAGATAAAAATAAAGATGGAGGTAGCGCTTCATAGTGCAGTATTATTTTATTAAAATACGTTTTTGTGTACTTGTGTATTATCACGGCGCCCACGATTAAAAGGGGATTTTTGTAAGAACTTAGAGAAAGGGGTTCGAACTGTAAGTCCAGTCCGGTGACACAGCTTACGATGGGATGTAGGAGGCTCCTCCCTACTGCATCCCATAATGCTTCAGTTAAACTTCAACAGCACACTAGGATACATAACTCAGTACAATGCCTGAACATCATATATGCAACTTATAACACATAACATGGCAACCATGAACGGTACAACTTACTGAGCGTTAGGGAGGGATCGCTGTGTCACCGGACTGGACTCAGAGAAAGGGGTTCGAATGGTAAGTTCTTACAAAAATCCCCTTTTCTCGTTCGTCCAGTCCGGTGACACAGCTTACGATGGGACGTTCATGAGCCGGTCGTTTTGGAGGGTACGCTCAGACTGCCAGTTCTCATCACTGCCCGTCCAAATGAAGTGTCCTCTGACGCGAACTCATGAAACCTGTAGAATTTTGTAAAAGTGTGAACAGCGGACCACTAAGGGGGCTTTTTCCCATAATTTGGTATGCTCTGCTGGCATAGGGTACATATTTGCATACCTTTTTGCCATCAACAATCTCTTATCAGGAGTCTTTCCTGCCTCATTTAAAAGAGATGACATTCCCTCCTCAGATGGAAAACACACAGGGTCCCTGCGACTCTTTTTAAACACACAAGAGACAGGAGTATTTTCCTCCTCTGCAAGGTTCAAAGTCTGCTTAACAACCACAATCAAATCCTCAATGCCTGAAGTTAACGCCTCAGCTTCATCACTCATGTCCCAACTCCAGTTCTCATCACACCCACCATCATCATCCAAATCCTGAATAATTGGTGGTGTAGACACAGGGTGCCTAAGCACACATCAGAATATTTTGTAAACTGCTCCATCAGGGCAGTCATTTTATGAACTCCCTGGGCAGTATCCTGCATAGCCTGCAGCAAAATGGGGTGCCCCTGAGCCGGGGTAAGTGACCCCACAGACACCTGAGACAAGGTAAAGTGGCCAGGAGACCCTATCAAGGAATCCTTCTTCCTATTCAACGCCTCAGTAAGAGCATTCATAGATCTGCCCAACGCCAAAGCCCAGGCAGGCTCAGCTATTTCCGTTCTGGGGGCGCGTGACCCACTGTGAACAGCCTCACAGGACGGGCATAAATCCCCCCGATTCTCATGTTCACATGTAAATTTAGCATCACACTTTTTACAGTAAATAAACATGTCCAGCGCTCCCTCCTCCACAGCAGCAGAAGTAAAACCCTCAGCCATGTATTTAACACAATGCAAATGAACAGGCACCGCACAGAGCAATGTAACAGTGTACTTATCTGAGCTGGTAATCCTGTCAGCGATCAGCGAGGGAAGCGCTTCTGTGAAGAGACTGGGGTCTGTGAAAAATCACCCTGTCAGCTCCGCAGCACGGTGAAAATGGCGCCAAACACAGAGCAGGAAGAGACCAAGTCTCTGCTTCAGCGGGGAGACCAGCCCATTTTGTGCTTTCTCCCCCTTCAGCCGCTTCCGCAGATGTCTCTCTCACCTCCTTGTACCTCCCTCAGTGGAACCACAATTGAGTTGTTCAGCAGCGTCGGACTCCTGTAAGGGACCTCACTTCCCTGGTGGGATTTCCGTCCATAAACCCTTCAAGATGGCGGGCGACATCGCGGGGGGTCCGGCCCCCAAGATCCCCTTCTGCAAGGAGCCGGTTAGGACACCCCCGGGGCCCAGGAAAGCCTCTAGCCTAAAGAGACTAAGCGCTGTGCAAGGGAATAAAAAGGTGTCCCGCTGCACACAGAGAGCTGACAGGACGCGCTTCTGTCAGCCTCTGCTGCACTCTCAGTGTGTATGCACTTCTGTGAGAAGTGACACACTGGCAAACCTGCTTTAGCTAGTGCATTAATAAAATAATAAAAAGCCTAACTATTCTGAAAAAATCCAAAGAAAAAACGCAGCTGCAGTGCAGCTGCACGGCATAGCACCCACTCCTGTGGGCACCTAAAACTAACTGAAGCATTATGGGATGCAGTAAGGAGGAGCCTGCTCCCAAAGAATTAGAAGCATAGGTGCCTGGCTCCTGGCGGACCCTCCTACATCCCATCGTAAGCTGTGTCACCGGACTGGACGAAAGAGAAATGCCCCGACACCGATCCAATTTTTGATTGTACACCCACCCTGATGGATAATGACTATGTTAAATGACCCCCTTCATTGGTAATGCCACCCCACTATCAACGTCAACCCGAAGCTTGGCGAGCGCATGAGGGGCGGCTGTACACGTCCTCCGACCTTTTCATACCCCCACTATCCACGTCGGCATGCAGTCGATTGTATATAGTGTGGCGAACACAGCGAGCCCGAAGCGTGGCGGGCCCCGCGTGGGGAACGCGGAATACATGTTAAGTAATCCGCATCCCCTCGCCACGCTTCGGGCTCGGTGGCTCGCTACACTATATAAAATCAACTCCTCGCCGACGTGGATAGTGGGGGTATGAAAAGGTCGGAGGACGCGTTCCACCGCCCCTCGTGGGCTCGCCACGCTCCCAGGTTGGCGTTGATAGTGGGGTGGTGTTAACAATGGGGGGGCATTTAACATACTCATTAACCATCAGGGTGGGGATACAATTAAAAATCGGCTCTGGGGGGGGCATTTAACATGGGAATAAGCCCAAATCGGGCATGATTGCGTCGCATCGCATGCCATTATAATGGCATGCGATGCGATATTAAAAATGTATACGGAGCACAAGTAATAGATAATACACAAGTACCTTTTTTCTCTTTTAAAAATAAGCACAGTCAAGCAAATACTCGTACCTTGCTTTTCAGCAGTGTGGGCTAGAATACCAATATCAATATAATATAGTACCGCAATCACTATCACCACGATCACCATCTAGGGCTGTGTTGTTCGGGACACGCTGCCGTGTCAAGAAGCAAGCGGTTACACTCAGGACTTTTTTCAGCATCCTCAGCTCGTGTGATCGGTGTCGGAGCAGTGATAGCAGTGATAGCGTCAGTTGTACACGCCCAAAAGCGTTTCTTTGTTGGACTTCGTCAGTGGGCTGTCCTACCTGCCGCTTAGTCCACGTATTTCTAGCAATGGTCATTTAATTAAACCAATACAGCTGTTACATACAACTCCACTCATTGAAAGCACTGAAAAATGCTATTTGCCTTATGTGTTTACTAAAAAATTGACATACATACAAAATTTGGACACAATACACTTAACAGATAAAACTGTATCTGTATTTTTTCATTCCGATATAACCAATCCCCATTATCAGGGCATACATCTATAGATAGAGCACTCATTTCTCATTATCTCTCAATTAGCGGCGTTTTAGAAACCAAATATCAATAAGTACATTTGTAACAGAACCAGTACCAGCAATATTAGATCCATATCATATATCAATATTTAACCAGAATCATGCAGTATATCACTCGATGGTTTAATTCACTAAGAGTTTTCAATAAATGGCGTGATTTCAAAGTTTTCATTAAGCCCATTAGGAATCACGGTGTCATGATCCAATGGGTTTCTCTACGTATCAGTCGCTTTTCCCTATCCCCACCTCTCGCGTGAGGCAATACAAGTTCAATACCTTTAAATTTTAGACCACTTGCATCCCCATCGTGGCATTGGACAAAATGCCTGGGCACACTATGGTTAGTGATCTTATTTTTAATATTTCTTGTATGCTCAAGAACTCTGTTTTTTAGAACATGCTTTGTCTTTCCTATATAAATATATCCACAAGGACATGTTAGCATGTAAATGCCAAATCTTGAATTACAGTTTATGAAATTTTGGTACTTGCGTAATATCTGGGCACCAGATTTTTTGATTGTATGCCTTAACATAAGGCATACAATCAGATGCGATGGACCCGATTTTTTCGGAAAAATCGTGTCGATCGCATACGATGCAATCGATCCCAATTTTTACATTCGATCCAATGTTAAATGGTCCCTGAGACCCGATTTTACATTGGGTCCAATGTTAAATGCCTCCAGACCCCATTTTTTTATTGTATACCCATCCTGTTCATACCCCCACTATCCAAGTGGGCATTGGATCCTATGTAAAAATTGGGTCGATCGCATCACAACTCATGCGATTTTATCGCATGCGATGGACCCGTTTTTTCCGACACGATAAAAAAATCGGGCGCCCAGATAAAACACAAGTACTGAAATTTTTTATACTGTACTTATTAACTATTTTATAAGTAAATTGTTTGGTGCCCTTCTCCCCCAGTTAGCTCACCTTACAGCTACCACAGGTATAAAAACCTGTGATACCTCCCAGTTTTTTATTTGATCACTTTTTATCGGATCAAGGCAACTTTTTGAGATCATGGATTTAACATTTCTGGCTTTTTTGAAGATTAAGTCAAGCTTATCTGGTAATTAATTTTTTCTATATCAATATTCAATATAAGTATATGCCAGTTTTTTTTCTACATTTCTGATTTGCTTTTCCACATTATTATACTCTGTCACAAAGGGACAATGCATAATGTTCTTTTTTCTCCCCTTTTTTTATTTTTGGATTTATAATTTACATTTTTAAAGTTTTTTTCTCTTTATACACCAATAGATTATATATATATATATATATATATATATATATTATATATATCTCCACAGAAAGTCCACGCCTTTTGCCACTTTAGCCGTCACTGTGGTGCCCACTTTAATGGAATAAATCCAATACACAACTGAAGAAAGGAAGAGGGCACTCACCATTGAGATGAAAAAATCTTAGAGTTTAATGAGTTATAAAGGCATGTTAACGTTTCGATCCCCACCTGGATCTTTGTCAAAACATCAGCACAAGGTACAAAGTGATCCTTTCACTACAGCCACGATATAATATATATACACACACCCACGCTAATTTATATCTATCTATCTATCTATCTATCTATCTATCTATCTATAGATAGATAGAGGTATATGAAATGAGCACTCACCAAGGTCTTAAATTCAGCAGAATGATTTTATTGAAGAAAAGAGAATACATCCGACGTGACGTTTCGATCTGGTATAGATCGTCATCAGGAATACAAACAGCAAAAGTAACTGGTATCATGTCCAACAACAGGCAACCTGGTATCCATCCATAGAGGAGATCCTCTATGGATGGATACCAGGTTGCCTGTTGTTGGACATGATACCAGTTACTTTTGCTGTTTGTATTCCTGATGACGATCTATACCAGATCGAAACGTCACGTCACGCCGGATGTATTCTCTTTTCTTCAATAAAATCATTCTGCTGAATTTAAGACCTTGGTGAGTGCCCATTTCATATACCTCTATATTCATTTGATGTTCATTCATCTGTTGGAGCACCCCCTATGACAACAATTGACCTTGAGTGCGGACCCTTTCCAAATATATATATATATAATAGGAGAAGACTGTGTCACTTGGGACTGGGTTCAGCAACAAACAACTCATAGCCAGACAATGGTTAAGTTGACACTTTAGCCATCAGGCTTTTATCAAAACAGCTTACATAAGTTAGACAGTGTGTGCTTACCTCATTAAATAGTGCTGCACCATTAGTCTGTGAGGTGGGACAGAGGTCACATGGTGATGCTGGGGGCGCTCATGCAGTGACATCATTACCAGTGGGACTGTTGCCTCAGCAACTCGTCTGTGTTGTATGTGAACAATAAAGTTTTGTTGAAAACCGAGAAAAAAAAGTGTGAGGAGGCTTCATTTATACCTGCTATCTGTTTTCAACAAAACTTTATTGTATAAACAATGGGTCATTTATTAGGGATTTTTTCTCCCACCAAAGTCATTCACTTTGCACTAGGACAAGCTCGTACTCTCTTTTACTATGCTAAAGTATATTAATGAACCACTCTAAGACATCCGGACATAATTATAACTAGATCGGAGCATCTTCATAGTTTTCGTCATTTTCACCAAAAAAGTGAAACTTTAGGCCTCTTGCCAGAACAGAAGATGTTGACTCAGATCAAAAAGCTTTTGCACGTTTCTTATTCAAGTCAAGTCACAACTTTTCCACACTAGCCGATTTTGAATTTCTCAATTTCAGTTTTTTCACTCCGCCCTAATATATATATATATATATATATATATATATATATATATATATATATATATATATATATATACATATATACATATATATATATATATATACACATATATATATATATATATACATATATATATATATATATATATACATATATATATATATATATATATATATATATATATATATATATATATATATATATATATATATATATATATATACACATACACACACACATACATTTGTAGTACTACAAGTAGGCGGCACTCACACAGGCTTTGATAAAATAAGTCCTTTAATGGTCTGACAGTTTCGGGGTTCCCCCCTTCATCAGGGACAGCAGCACACCAGTGCTCTTACAAACAGACATTTAAATACCCACCACAAATACCCCCGCCCCCATAGCACATTAATTATGCACACAGGACTCACCTGTCGAAGCGCCATGTCACACCACGACGTTGCCGGAAGTCCTCCGAGCTCCGCGTCCGACTGTGTGTATAGGCGTCAGTCAGGTTTGCTACAACTTCCGCTAGCCGGGCATGTGCACTCCGCCAACCAAAGGTGGAAGTGGTCATACGCCGGCCGGGGAGCTGCACACTGAGACCTGGGTTGCGCTGCTTGGCAACCACATATAAACAAAAACAAAAAAGGGATAAAAAAACAGCAGCAGTTGTAATCGAACAGGGTTATAGCGTGTGCCGATAAGTGATGGCTTACTTAGCAGATCTCTTTATATATCACAATAAGGGAATTGAACACCTTATGCCTTAATGAATATTTAAACGGCACCGCTGGATTTACCCGGTTTGATACACTGTAGTAAAGCTTACAATATCATAATGCCAAAAAATCAACATAATATATGCAAGACATTACTGCTTGTAAAAGAATCATCGGGTAAGACCAATTTTTTGCACAGAAGCACAAAAATACAAAAAAACATGAAAAACAAACATAACATACGACATATGTAGACGATTTTTAGAGAAAGACAAAAAGTACAAATAAATTATCTCTTAGTGCATGACACTGATGGAAAACTACCAGACATGCGCATACCTCATATGAAACCAAATAGATCTGAATCTCGAAGAGTGTATCAATATTCAGAAAATAGATAGAGCCATAAAAGCAGGCTCAGTCTACCAAGGAGGAACAAAGGATACTAATTTAATGTATGATTTAATTTATAAGTAACAATGGAGGCCAAGTGTTTCGTTAAGGCCGCCTGGGGACAGTGTGTTTAAGTGATATATCCGGTGAGACTCTCGCTGCCTAAGGATTTTGTTCCTGTTTCTCCCACGTAGAGAGGGGGGTACGTGGTCAATGATCATAGACTTTATTGTGCCACACTGTGATTATTCAATAGGCAGTGTCTGGCCATGGGCTGGTCACTATGTCCCTTGGTGAATGCTTGTGTGATGGCTGTCCTATGCAGGGCCATGCGTTCCTTGAATTGACGCTGGGTCTTCCCCACATAGGACAGCCCACAGGGACATGTGAGAAGGTATATAACTTAGGTGGAAGAACAAGTTAATGGAAAATTAATTGAAAAAACTTTTCCAACTGAGGATGTTTAAATTTGTCACCGATGATCATTGTTCTGCACGTTGTGCAGCCCAAACAGTGGTGACAACCATTTTTCTTAGTCAAAAAGTGGGCAGGTTTTTGGCTATTCCACCCAGTGATGTCCAACTTCACTAGGGTGTCTTTGCTATTACTCGAACTAGTATAACTAGGAAGCAATCTAGCATTGTGTAAAAGAGGTAAGTCTCCATCAGTGGATACTATTGGCCACCACTGTTTGACCTTATTGGTCATGTATTTACTCTCAGGGCTAAATTTGTTTACCCATGGAACTAAAGGTTTAACACCTAGGGATTTGGGCTTAGGTTCCAGGGTTTGATCCCTTGACATATTCAAGACCTTAAGTTTAGAATCATTGACCAGTGCACGTGGGTACCACCGTTCTATAAATTTGCCTGCCATTTTATTTAGGGCAGGCTTCACCTGTAATGGTAGCGAAAAAGAAAAGGATTGTCTCTTTTGCTGGCGCACTGAAGAGTTTTGATTGTATTAAAAATTAACTTTTATTAATGTCAAGTTAAGAAAGGAACCGTTAAGGTGAAATATATGTTACATACAAGACATACACAAAATACAATGAACAATTATTTAAAATTATGCACGCGTTGCGTGTGTGTGTGCTGTGTGCGATCTGAATTGATCGTAGGTGTCCTCCGGGAGGGTTGATTTTTAGTAGATTTATTGTGTGGTACTAGGTATATATCCCCTTGTCACTACTGGGTACTATTGGAAAGGGTCGTGTGGGTAACCAGCCACTATGCTGTGATTGGTTCCTCTATGTTACGGCTCTGTCGGTGTATACAGGATTCTCTATTAGTCTATGTGTCACCCGACTTCACAGATTTGCGTATTAAACGCACAGATTTTTGTCCGCCAGTCTTGTATACGGACGGTTACTGATTCTTTCTGTGCGGTGACTGCTAATGCATTGAGGGTTAGATGTTGGTGCACAAACAAATTCATGCGAGTCGTGTTTGGTACTCCAATCCTGGTCGTCTCTATTATCCCTTTATTTGATAGCTCTAATGTGTGCACAGGTATACTTATTATGCACAGTAGAATTTGTGCATTCGTGGTTGTAACCCGTTTATTCGGAGAGAAGTGGGTGTCCGTATCTAGCAACGGCAGAGTATAATTTCTGTTTATTGCACAATGAAATTTGTGCTTATGTTTGTGCGCTAGATAAGGATAGTTCTACCTGTGCATATTATGCGCAAATATACATTGGTAAGCGCCAGTGGGTTATGTTGTGATCTTAAATATCCAGCGATAGCAGAGTATAATTTCTGTTTAATTGCACAATAGAATTTGTGCTTATATTGGTGCGCTGGGTATGGATAGTTCTACTTATGCATTATTGTGCGCAAATATACATTGGTAAGCGCCAATAAATTATGATGTGAGCTTGGATTGGAAAGTAGGGATTGGACAAGCTGACGTATGGTTGGAAGTAGGTAAAAAGGGAAGAGAGGGGATTGGTTAGAGAAATTGCATGGGAAATCTGATGGTGTGTGCGCTATCAGATCCCTCTATTAGATCGCAATTTATTCTTCCTCCGACTCAAATGTGGTGCCACATTGTGTACATAGTGTCCATAACATTTAGGGGGATCACAGGATTATTTTAAGGGTACCCAGGTGAAGGTTGTATGGGCAGTCTAATGGTGTGTATCCAATCAGAGCACTGTGTCTAATCGGTTTCACCACACTTTAATAATTTATATGGTGTGCACTTTATTTCTGCTGCCGTGTCTGTAATTCACCCCATGTATCGGTGTGCGTGCGTGTATTCGCCCCGCAAGTGGTTGTAGATGATCTGTCTGGTTACAGACCTCTTTTTTAATCAAAACACCTGTCAGATGAATTACGTGTTTTTGGGCACCAGGGTCGACACTATGCGGTATTTATTGCCGCGTGGAGGTGCCGATATATGGTCCCAGGCACATAATGAAAGTATACACACATAAATTTGTTATAAGGGTGCCGTAAAGGGGATTGTATGAATGATCTTACAGTGTGTGTGTTGCAAGGTCATTCTATTGGCACCAATTAGTTGCGATTAGTTGCGATTTGCCGCAATCATGGTTGTTATCGGTGCTGTGTTATATCCTTAGTATTGGAATATACAGTAATGTGGAGTCTCCCGGGGAATAGGTCTATGACATTGTCTCCATAATTTTAAAACATTACTTGATTTAGACAGTAGTGTACAGTCTGCTTGGTATCGGACTGAATTAATCGCTGGGATCTCTTGGATTTAGGTTACAGCCTGTTTTTTGTTAAATGCTGTTATTTTATCTCAAAAACAGTTCAGCCTTTAGCAGAAAAATTTGTCATATGTTGACCCCGTAAGTGACGTTAAGCGGTCTGTCTGGTTACAGACCTCTCTCATTCAGTCACTCTGCGGGTATTTTATAGGCTGAGTGTAGCGGTCAAATGAACCCCGCTATGCGGTGTTGGTTGCCGCGTGGCGACACTACTGTCCTGGAGTTGCTCAGTTCATTTAAGCTAACAAGTCATAAACAATTTAAACACACATAATTTAGGCACACACATATACAGCGCGTGCATACGGCCAACGCGCGTTTCACTGAACGGCTTTTTCAAGGCTGGACCCGAACGGCATTGCCGGTGGGTATAAATCAGATGGCTGGCCAATCAGATACATCTGACATGTTTTACGTCATGCAGAGGATATTCCTCTTGTTGTTACTGGCGGAGGTTGCGTAGCAACTATATGTTGCATGGTATGTCAGCGTCTAGGTTGAAAAGGAGGTTCTAGCACTGGGTACAGACTGCGTACTCTTGATGTTATTTGTACGGGACATGAGACTTATAAAGATTATGATTCCAAACGAGTTTATGTTTATTCGCATTGATTCATACTAACTTACTTATATTATTTTTAATTTAGGTTTTTATTTCTATTTTTATTTTCAATATGATCCATGTTCATGGTGATTCCCAGTTGTTCTGGAAATGTGAAGTGAGTAAGTGAAATGTTGTGTAGTGATTATATTTAATTTTGCAGGTGTCGTGTGGGGGAAGGATGGTGATAATACTGTAAGTGACCACAATAAACGAAAGAAAGGAGGACAACATAGGTGAGTAACAAAAACGTGCATGGGGTGAGTGAGTACAAGAATAGGTAATAAGTGGATCGGGTAAATGTATTTAAATATACGTGGTGTAGTTTACGCCTTTGAAGGCAGTGTGTTGGTGAGTACCAAAAAAGTCAGGAACGAGAAGGGGATGAGCACTTCTGTGATTAAATATAAAGGCAAACAAGATAAGAGGATGATAGAGAAGGCGGGGATAATTCCGACTTCATATCTCCTAACCGTGAATAGTTGAACATAAATACATGAGTGAGAGTTGTCTCAGTGGTTGCGGGGATCTGTTGGGTGTATGTCCTCAGTGGTTGTTTCTTCATAAATATGATGAGAAACTGTTGGTTTCATTAAGTCCCGTTGGTTGCAAGCTGTTCATCAAAAATATCATTTTGGTTTCATACTGGAGTAGGGCTTTATCAATGTCCCCCCCACGTATGTTCATTAGGATATGTTTCATACCAAAAGCTTTTAAAAGTTTGGGGTCGCTGTCGTGGACTTGTAGGAAGTGGCTGGCTATAGGTGTTAGTGTTTTGAATTTGAGTTTATCCTGTTTGGCATTCCTGATACTGCCGACGTGCTCAAGAATCCTCACTTTCAACTGCCTTTTTGTTTTGCCGATGTATATTTTCTTACAGGGGCAGGTCAATTGGTAAACCACTCCTACAGTGGTGCAGTCTATGTAGGTCTCGATTGTCCATTTTTTGTTGTATTTGTCTATGAAAGAGGTGGTGGGTACCATGTACTGACATGCTTTGCATAGTCTGCACCTATATGAGCCCTTCTTGGTATGTAAGATTTTTTTGGGGGTTGCAAGGTGGCTTTGGACCACTCTATCCTTCAGGTTTGGTGAACGCCTCCAGCTTGTTTCAACCTTCGCTGGTAATATTTCTTTCAAGTCTGGGTCTGTTTGTAAAATTTTCCAATGTTTTTGGAGGATCGAGGTAACCTCACGCCATTTATTATTAAAGGTGCCTATATATCTGATTGGTTCTTCTTGGTTTTTCTTGGTTTTTGGGACTAGGAGGGATTCCCTCGGGTATCTCTTGACTTCATTCTTTGCTGATTTTATTATTTTATTACTATATCCCCTCTGTTTGAGTCGGTTACACAGTTCTGCCTCTCTTATTTGGAAATCTGAAGGTTGTGAGCAGTTCCGTTTAGTTCTTAGCAGTTCTCCTTTGGGGATGCCCTTTATGGTGGATGGTAGGTGTGAACTTGATGCATGTAGGATATTGTTTGTGGCAGTTTTTTTGCGGTACATGTCTGTTGTTATTTGTCCATCTTCCTCGATTTTTATTGTTAGGTCCAGAAAGGTTACTTCATTCTGGCTTTCTTCACCAGTAAGTTTTAAGTTCAGATTGTTTTGGTTGAGAATGGAGATGAAACTTCTTAAGTCTTCTTGCTGGCCGTCCCACAGAATTAGTACATCATCTATATATCTTAAATATAGGAGCATGTTTTTCGTGTATATCTCATATTGTTCAGAAAAGACTACCTCCTTTTCCCACCATCCCAGGTAGAGGCCCGCGTAGGTAGGCGCACACGCTGTACCCATCGCGGTGCCTCTCACCTGCAGGTAGTACCTGTCATTACACAGAAAGAAGTTTTTGGTTAGGATGAATTCAAGAAGTTTAAGTAAGAAGGCATTCAGATCTTGATGTTTGCCCATCCCCAAGAAATATTCTATCGCCCTTATTCCATTCCTGTGGTCAATGCTCGTGTACAAGCTCTCCACATCGTATGTGGCTATCCATGTACCCGGATTCACAGTGATGTTTTGTAATTTGGTAAGGACATCCATGGTGTCCCTCACATACGATGGGAGAGACAACAGGTGTGAGCGCAGGTATTGGTCCACAAAAATGCTTGCCTTCTCCGTTAGACAGCCCATCCCCGAAACGATGGGCCTGCCTGGAGGGGCAGTCTCACTCTTGTGGATTTTGGGGAGTAGATAAAGTGTAGGTGTAACAGGTTTATCTACTTTTAGGAAATCCAGGTCCTTGCGTGTAATGATTCCATTATTGAAGGCTTCATTGATTATGTTAGTGTATATTCTCTGGTAGTCTGAGGTGGGATTAAATGTCAGTGGTTTGTAGCAAGTATGGTCCCTCAATTGTTTGTTGAGTTCTTTGATGTAAAGGTCTTTGGACCATAGGACGACATTATTGCCCTTGTCTGAGGGCTTGATGATCACATTATCCCACTTAGAGATCTGATGGAGAGCATCTCTTTCTCCTTGTGTGAGATTGTCATGTACCATGGATGGAGTATTTTGTTTGCATAACTCGTCCAATTCTGTGGAAACTAGGTCTAAAAAGACCTTGACTGGTGGGCAAATTTTGTAGTCGGGGAAGAAGGTGGATTTTTTCTTTAATTTCCTTGCATCATGTGGGTATAAATTTAGTTGTTCATCTTCTTGTTCAGACTGTAGGTCTTCGAGGATTTGAATCATTTGCAGATCTTCTTCATTCAGAGTGTTAGATGTTTCGGACAGGGAGTATTGTTGTCTCAATTTAGATTGATTACAAAAGAATTTCTTTAATAGGATTTTACGAGTGAAGAGGTGTAGATCTTTTTCACACTCAAAACGGTTGGGTTGTGTCACGGGTGAGAAGGATAGCCCTTTTGAGAGTAAGGCTGTTTGTTCGCTAGTAGGTGTTATGTCTGATAAGTTTATTATTTTCATGGTGTCTGAACTTATCTCCTGTATCTTCTGTTTTCCCTGACATCTTCTCTCCAGTCTCTCTTCTCTCTCTTTTTTCTTTCTACCCTTTCCCCTCCGGATCTTGTGCTTTCTGTAAAGGGACGGTTCCCTCTCCCCCCTGCATCTAAAAAATTCCTCCCTCGACCTGGATTGAACATGCTTATAGAGCTTTCGCCCTCTGAGGATTCTACATCTGATGTTGTGTAGTTCATTGCATTGTCATCTCTATATTTTTGGTTGTAGGACTTCCATCTATAAACATTGTTTTGGGCAAAGTCATTTTTGTCCCTCTGGAGTTTTCTGCGTTTTCTATCTATGATAGTCTGCTCAAATTCTTCTAGTTCTTTCTGATGTTTTTTATAGGTAGTTTGAAATTTTTCTATTGTTTCAAATTTTTTGAGGCGTTCACCTAGTACGGTGATCTCTGATGAGTATTGATTAAGGAGTATTTCGTCATGTTTGATCAGTATTTTTATTAGGTCATTCGAACACTGAGTTAGTGTGGTTTCCCATTCTCTTCTGAGCTCTGTGTTGGCCAATTCAAACGTTGGGAATATTCTGGGTCTTAGACCTCGGGGTGTGATATTATTTTTGAGATAATTATCAAACGCGTTCCTGTTCCACCAGGTTTTCGTTTGTTTTATCTGTGTTTGTTTTAGTAAGTATAGGTCCTCAGACCAGTCCCTATTTGTTGAGTCGTTGGTATCCATGTCCCCACCGGACATGATGTCCAGGCTATTCTTCAATTTCTCTCGTCTGTCATCTAAGTCTCTAGTGAGACTGAAGGTAGCCATTTTGGATATCAATAGTTTTGTCAATTAATTGACAAAACTATTGATATCCAAAATGGCTACCTTCAGTCTCACTAGAGACTTAGATGACAGACGAGAGAAATTGAAGAATAGCCTGGACATCATGTCCGGTGGGGACATGGATACCAACGACTCAACAAATAGGGACTGGTCTGAGGACCTATACTTACTAAAACAAACACAGATAAAACAAACGAAAACCTGGTGGAACAGGAACGCGTTTGATAATTATCTCAAAAATAATATCACACCCCGAGGTCTAAGACCCAGAATATTCCCAACGTTTGAATTGGCCAACACAGAGCTCAGAAGAGAATGGGAAACCACACTAACTCAGTGTTCGAATGACCTAATAAAAATACTGATCAAACATGACGAAATACTCCTTAATCAATACTCATCAGAGATCACCGTACTAGGTGAACGCCTCAAAAAATTTGAAACAATAGAAAAATTTCAAACTACCTATAAAAAACATCAGAAAGAACTAGAAGAATTTGAGCAGACTATCATAGATAGAAAACGCAGAAAACTCCAGAGGGACAAAAATGACTTTGCCCAAAACAATGTTTATAGATGGAAGTCCTACAACCAAAAATATAGAGATGACAATGCAATGAACTACACAACATCAGATGTAGAATCCTCAGAGGGCGAAAGCTCTATAAGCATGTTCAATCCAGGTCGAGGGAGGAATTTTTTAGATGCAGGGGGGAGAGGGAACCGTCCCTTTACAGAAAGCACAAGATCCGGAGGGGAAAGGGTAGAAAGAAAAAAGAGAGAGAAGAGAGACTGGAGAGAAGATGTCAGGGAAAACAGAAGATACAGGAGATAAGTTCAGACACCATGAAAATAATAAACTTATCAGACATAACACCTACTAGCGAACAAACAGCCTTACTCTCAAAAGGGCTATCCTTCTCACCCGTGACACAACCCAACCGTTTTGAGTGTGAAAAAGATCTACACCTCTTCACTCGTAAAATCCTATTAAAGAAATTCTTTTGTAATCAATCTAAATTGAGACAACAATACTCCCTGTCCGAAACATCTAACACTCTGAATGAAGAAGATCTGCAAATGATTCAAATCCTCGAAGACCTACAGTCTGAACAAGAAGATGAACAACTAAATTTATACCCACATGATGCAAGGAAATTAAAGAAAAAATCCACCTTCTTCCCCGACTACAAAATTTGCCCACCAGTCAAGGTCTTTTTAGACCTAGTTTCCACAGAATTGGACGAGTTATGCAAACAAAATACTCCATCCATGGTACATGACAATCTCACACAAGGAGAAAGAGATGCTCTCCATCAGATCTCTAAGTGGGATAATGTGATCATCAAGCCCTCAGACAAGGGCAATAATGTCGTCCTATGGTCCAAAGACCTTTACATCAAAGAACTCAACAAACAATTGAGGGACCATACTTGCTACAAACCACTGACATTTAATCCCACCTCAGACTACCAGAGAATATACACTAACATAATCAATGAAGCCTTCAATAATGGAATCATTACACGCAAGGACCTGGATTTCCTAAAAGTAGATAAACCTGTTACACCTACACTTTATCTACTCCCCAAAATCCACAAGAGTGAGACTGCCCCTCCAGGCAGGCCCATCGTTTCGGGGATGGGCTGTCTAACGGAGAAGGCAAGCATTTTTGTGGACCAATACCTGCGCTCACACCTGTTGTCTCTCCCATCGTATGTGAGGGACACCATGGATGTCCTTACCAAATTACAAAACATCACTGTGAATCCGGGTACATGGATAGCCACATACGATGTGGAGAGCTTGTACACGAGCATTGACCACAGGAATGGAATAAGGGCGATAGAATATTTCTTGGGGATGGGCAAACATCAAGATCTGAATGCCTTCTTACTTAAACTTCTTGAATTCATCCTAACCAAAAACTTCTTTCTGTGTAATGACAGGTACTACCTGCAGGTGAGAGGCACCGCGATGGGTACAGCGTGTGCGCCTACCTACGCGGGCCTCTACCTGGGATGGTGGGAAAAGGAGGTAGTCTTTTCTGAACAATATGAGATATACACGAAAAACATGCTCCTATATTTAAGATATATAGATGATGTACTAATTCTGTGGGACGGCCAGCAAGAAGACTTAAGAAGTTTCATCTCCATTCTCAACCAAAACAATCTGAACTTAAAACTTACTGGTGAAGAAAGCCAGAATGAAGTAACCTTTCTGGACCTAACAATAAAAATCGAGGAAGATGGACAAATAACAACAGACATGTACCGCAAAAAAACTGCCACAAACAATATCCTACATGCATCAAGTTCACACCTACCATCCACCAGAAAGGGCATCCCCAAAGGAGAACTGCTAAGAACTAAACGGAACTGCTCACAACCTTCAGATTTCCAAATAAGAGAGGCAGAACTGTGTAACCGACTCAAACAGAGGGGATATAGTAATAAAATAATAAAATCAGCAAAGAATGAAGTCAAGAGATACCCGAGGGAATCCCTCCTAGTCCCAAAAACCAAGAAAAACCAAGAAGAACCAATCAGATATATAGGCACCTTTAATAATAAATGGCGTGAGGTTACCTCGATCCTCCAAAAACATTGGAAAATTTTACAAACAGACCCAGACTTGAAAGAAATATTACCAGCGAAGGTTGAAACAAGCTGGAGGCGTTCACCAAACCTGAAGGATAGAGTGGTCCAAAGCCACCTTGCAACCCCCAAAAAAATCTTACATACCAAGAAGGGCTCATATAGGTGCAGACTATGCAAAGCATGTCAGTACATGGTACCCACCACCTCTTTCATAGACAAATACAACAAAAAATGGACAATCGAGACCTACATAGACTGCACCACTGTAGGAGTGGTTTACCAATTGACCTGCCCCTGTAAGAAAATATACATCGGCAAAACAAAAAGGCAGTTGAAAGTGAGGATTCTTGAGCACGTCGGCAGTATCAGGAATGCCAAACAGGATAAACTCAAATTCAAAACACTAACACCTATAGCCAGCCACTTCCTACAAGTCCACGACAGCGACCCCAAACTTTTAAAAGCTTTTGGTATGAAACATATCCTAATGAACATACGTGGGGGGGACATTGATAAAGCCCTACTCCAGTATGAAACCAAAATGATATTTTTGATGAACAGCTTGCAACCAACGGGACTTAATGAAACCAACAGTTTCTCATCATATTTATGAAGAAACAACCACTGAGGACATACACCCAACAGATCCCCGCAACCACTGAGACAACTCTCACTCATGTATTTATGTTCAACTATTCACGGTTAGGAGATATGAAGTCGGAATTATCCCCGCCTTCTCTATCATCCTCTTATCTTGTTTGCCTTTATATTTAATCACAGAAGTGCTCATCCCCTTCTCGTTCCTGACTTTTTTGGTACTCACCAACACACTGCCTTCAAAGGCGTAAACTACACCACGTATATTTAAATACATTTACCCGATCCACTTATTACCTATTCTTGTACTCACTCACCCCATGCACGTTTTTGTTACTCACCTATGTTGTCCTCCTTTCTTTCGTTTATTGTGGTCACTTACAGTATTATCACCATCCTTCCCCCACACGACACCTGCAAAATTAAATATAATCACTACACAACATTTCACTTACTCACTTCACATTTCCAGAACAACTGGGAATCACCATGAACATGGATCATATTGAAAATAAAAATAGAAATAAAAACCTAAATTAAAAATAATATAAGTAAGTTAGTATGAATCAATGCGAATAAACATAAACTCGTTTGGAATCATAATCTTTATAAGTCTCATGTCCCGTACAAATAACATCAAGAGTACGCAGTCTGTACCCAGTGCTAGAACCTCCTTTTCAACCTAGACGCTGACATACCATGCAACATATAGTTGCTACGCAACCTCCGCCAGTAACAACAAGAGGAATATCCTCTGCATGACGTAAAACATGTCAGATGTATCTGATTGGCCAGCCATCTGATTTATACCCACCGGCAATGCCGTTCGGGTCCAGCCTTGAAAAAGCCGTTCAGTGAAACGCGCGTTGGCCGTATGCACGCGCTGTATATGTGTGTGCCTAAATTATGTGTGTTTAAATTGTTTATGACTTGTTAGCTTAAATGAACTGAGCAACTCCAGGACAGTAGTGTCGCCACGCGGCAACCAACACCGCATAGCGGGGTTCATTTGACCGCTACACTCAGCCTATAAAATACCCGCAGAGTGACTGAATGAGAGAGGTCTGTAACCAGACAGACCGCTTAACGTCACTTACGGGGTCAACATATGACAAATTTTTCTGCTAAAGGCTGAACTGTTTTTGAGATAAAATAACAGCATTTAACAAAAAACAGGCTGTAACCTAAATCCAAGAGATCCCAGCGATTAATTCAGTCCGATACCAAGCAGACTGTACACTACTGTCTAAATCAAGTAATGTTTTAAAATTATGGAGACAATGTCATAGACCTATTCCCCGGGAGACTCCACATTACTGTATATTCCAATACTAAGGATATAACACAGCACCGATAACAACCATGATTGCGGCAAATCGCAACTAATCGCAACTAATTGGTGCCAATAGAATGACCTTGCAACACACACACTGTAAGATCATTCATACAATCCCCTTTACGGCACCCTTATAACAAATTTATGTGTGTATACTTTCATTATGTGCCTGGGACCATATATCGGCACCTCCACGCGGCAATAAATACCGCATAGTGTCGACCCTGGTGCCCAAAAACACGTAATTCATCTGACAGGTGTTTTGATTAAAAAAGAGGTCTGTAACCAGACAGATCATCTACAACCACTTGCGGGGCGAATACACGCACGCACACCGATACATGGGGTGAATTACAGACACGGCAGCAGAAATAAAGTGCACACCATATAAATTATTAAAGTGTGGTGAAACCGATTAGACACAGTGCTCTGATTGGATACACACCATTAGACTGCCCATACAACCTTCACCTGGGTACCCTTAAAATAATCCTGTGATCCCCCTAAATGTTATGGACACTATGTACACAATGTGGCACCACATTTGAGTCGGAGGAAGAATAAATTGCGATCTAATAGAGGGATCTGATAGCGCACACACCATCAGATTTCCCATGCAATTTCTCTAACCAATCCCCTCTCTTCCCTTTTTACCTACTTCCAACCATACGTCAGCTTGTCCAATCCCTACTTTCCAATCCAAGCTCACATCATAATTTATTGGCGCTTACCAATGTATATTTGCGCACAATAATGCATAAGTAGAACTATCCATACCCAGCGCACCAATATAAGCACAAATTCTATTGTGCAATTAAACAGAAATTATACTCTGCTATCGCTGGATATTTAAGATCACAACATAACCCACTGGCGCTTACCAATGTATATTTGCGCATAATATGCACAGGTAGAACTATCCTTATCTAGCGCACAAACATAAGCACAAATTTCATTGTGCAATAAACAGAAATTATACTCTGCCGTTGCTAGATACGGACACCCACTTCTCTCCGAATAAACGGGTTACAACCACGAATGCACAAATTCTACTGTGCATAATAAGTATACCTGTGCACACATTAGAGCTATCAAATAAAGGGATAATAGAGACGACCAGGATTGGAGTACCAAACACGACTCGCATGAATTTGTTTGTGCACCAACATCTAACCCTCAATGCATTAGCAGTCACCGCACAGAAAGAATCAGTAACCGTCCGTATACAAGACTGGCGGACAAAAATCTGTGCGTTTAATACGCAAATCTGTGAAGTCGGGTGACACATAGACTAATAGAGAATCCTGTATACACCGACAGAGCCGTAACATAGAGGAACCAATCACAGCATAGTGGCTGGTTACCCACACGACCCTTTCCAATAGTACCCAGTAGTGACAAGGGGATATATACCTAGTACCACACAATAAATCTACTAAAAATCAACCCTCCCGGAGGACACCTACGATCAATTCAGATCGCACACAGCACACACACACGCAACGCGTGCATAATTTTAAATAATTGTTCATTGTATTTTGTGTATGTCTTGTATGTAACATATATTTCACCTTAACGGTTCCTTTCTTAACTTGACATTAATAAAAGTTAATTTTTAATACAATCAAAACTCTTCAGTGCGCCAGCAAAAGAGACAATCCTTTTCTTTTTCGCTACTGTATCATATCCTTGTCTCTGGCAGCACCCCCAATAAATGTATTTGTAATTACAACAAAACACTTAATATTTGGGGCTAACACTAAAATTTCTACTATATTCTTGTGCAGAACTACTTCCCACTCCCCTCTCCCTTGTTCGAGTTTTCACCTGTAATGGATCAGATGTAATACGTCTAGCTCGCAAGAGCTGGGAATAGGGCAAGCCTTTACGCAGGGGTAATGGATGTGCACGGTCATGTCTTAAAAGGGTGTTTCTATTGGTCTTTTTGGTATATACAGCAGTTGTAATACTCCCATTGGCTAGAGTAATATCCGCATCAAGAAATTGAACATTCTTGGAGTCTATTGAAAAAGTCAGTTTGATGACATGGTCGAGCTGACCATGTGTGTCGACAGCAATTCTGTTAAAGATGTTTCTGTACCTGACCAGAAAATTAGTAAGTCATCTATATTACGATAATATAAACAGACCTGCTCCTTGAGATGGCCCTGATGGAAAAAGAGATTTTGCTCTACTTCATACATAAAAGTATAGGCATATGCCGGGGTCACTGCGGACCGAATAGCCACGCCTGATTGCTGCAAAAAGAAAACACCGTCATGTAGAAAATTATTACGAGTAAGGACCAACACAAGTAACTTAATGAAAAAATCTACTGGTGGACCACAATACTTCGGATTATTCGTAAGCAGGCGCATGCATCATGTGGGATACAGGTGTAGAGGCTGGAGACGTCCACCATACACAAAATAATTTAAGTTTTGAAGAACGTCAAGCCCTGAAATCCCTTTCATCCCGTAGGGATATATTAGTGAGAGGGGAATACAAGGACGGGGCGGTGGTGGTACAAAGTCTACAAGACTATCGCAATGAATGCAACCGCCAATTGGAAGACGTCACCACATATGGACGTTTGCAAAAAGACCCTACTGGGTCCTACAAAGCGGAACTGGATTCGGTATTGGGGGATGCTGTTAGGAATGGCACCATTTCAGCTGAATTGAGGTCTGCCCTGACAGTTGACTTCCCAAATGTGCCACTCTACTACACTATCCCTAAAATCCATAAGTGTCTTAAGGATCCCCCTGGTCGACCAATCATTTCGGCCAGGGGCTCCTTATATCAACCTGTCTCCATCTTTCTGGAGACTTCTGAACCCATGTGTCCAAGCATTACCATCCTACTTGAAGGACACAACATCCCTATTAAATTTGTTTAGGGATTTTGAAGAGACCAGTGATATGTCAAAAGTTACCTTTTTGTGTACGGCGGATGTCTCCAGCCTCTACACCTGTATCCCACATGATGCAGGTGTGGAGGCTGTAAGGCGTCGGCTTACAAATAATCCTAAGTATTGTGGTCCACCAGTAGATTTTTTCATTAAGTTACTTGTGTTAGTCCTTACTCGTAATTATTTTCTACATGACGGGGTTTTCTTTTTGCAGCAATCTGGTGTGGCTATGGGGTCCGCAGTGGCCCCGGCGTATGCCAATACTTTTATGTATGAAGTAGAGCAAAATCTCTTTTTCCATCAGGGCCATCTCAAGGATCAGGTCTGTTTATATTATCATTATATAGACGACTTACTAATTTTCTGGTCAGGTACAGAAACATCTTTAACAGAATTGCTGTCGACACATAACAGAGCCGACCATGTCGTCAAACTGACCTTTTCAATAGACTCCAAGAATGTTAAATTTCTTGATGTGGATATTACTCTTGCCAATGGGCGTATTACTACTGCTGTATATACCAAAAAGATAGAAACACCCTTTTAAGACATGACAGTGCACATCCATTACCCCTACGTAAAGGCTTGCCCTATTCCCATCTCTTGCGCGCTAGACGTATTACATCTGATCCGTTACAGGTGGAGCCTGCCCTAAATAAAATGGCAGGCAAATTTATAGAACGGGGGTACCCACGTGCACTGGTCAATGATTCTAAACTTAAGGTCTTGAATATGTCAAGGGATCAAACCCTGGAACCTAAGCCCAAATCCCTAGGTGTTAAATCTTTAGTTCCATGGGTAAACAAATTTAGCCCTGAGGGTAAATACACGACCAATAAGGTCAAACAGTGGTGGCCAATAGTATCCACTGATGGAGACTTACCTCTTTTACACAACGCCAGATTGCTTCCTAGTTATACTAGATTGAGTAATATCAATGACACTGTAGTGTAGTTATACATCACTGGGTGGAATAGCCAAAAATCTGCCCACTTTTTGACTAAGAAAAATGGTTGTCACCGCTGTTTGGGCTGCACAACGTGCAGAACAATGATCATCGGTGACAAATTTAAACATCCTCAGTTGGAAAAGTTTTTTTCAATTAATTTTCCATTAACTTGTTCTTCCACCTATGTTATATACCTTCTCACATGTCCCTGTGGGCTGTCCTATGTGTGGAAGACCCAGCGTCAATTCAAGGAACGCATGGCCCTGCATAGGACAGCCATCACACAAGCATTCACCAAGGGACATAGTGACCAGCCCATGTCCAGACACTGCCTATTGAATAATCACAGTGTGGCACAAATAAAGTCTATGATCATTGACCACGTACCCACCTCTCTACGTGGGGGAAACAGGAAAAAATCCTTATGCAGCGAGAGTCTCGCCGGATATATCACTTAAACACGCTGTCCCCAGGCGGCCTTAACGAAACACTTGGCCTCCATTGTTACTTATAAATTAAATCATACATTAAATTAGTATCCTTTGTTCCTCCTTGGTAGACTGAGCCTGCTTTTATGGCTCTATCTATTTTCTGAATATTGATACACTCGAGATTCAGATCTATTTGGGTTCACATGAGGTATGCGCATGTCTGGTGGTTTTCCATCAGTGCCATGCACTGTATTTGTTATCTTTCTCTAAACATTGTCTATATGTCGTATGTTAGGTTTGTTTTTCATGTTTTTTTGTATTTTTGTGCTCCTGTGCAAAAAATTGGTCTTAAATTGATGATTCTTTTGCAAGCGGTAAGGTCTTGCATATATTATGTTGATTTTTTGGCATTATGATATTGTAAACTTTACTACAGTGTATCAAACCGGGTAAATCCAGCGGTGCCGTTTAAATATTCATTAAGGCATAAGGAGTTCAATTCCCTTATTGTGATATATAAAGAGATCTGCTAAGTAAGCCATTTATCGGCACATGATGAGTCCTGTGTGCGTAATTAATGTGCTATGGGGGTGGGGGTATTTGTGGTGGGTATTTAAATGTCTGTTTGTAAGAGCACTGGTGTGCTGCTGTCCCTGACGAAGAGGGGAACCCCGAAACTGTAGGACCATTAAAGGACTTATTTTAACAAAGCCTGTGTGAGTGCCGCCTACTTGGAGTACTGTGAAGTCGGATCTGGGATCTAACAAGGAAGGCACCTCCAGCAAGTATACTTTCATTTATTATTGCCTCACTGTGTGCATTGCAGTGATCAGGAGTGCCGGGTCATCCATTTTGCTATATATACATACATAATATATATATATATATATATATATATATATATATATATATATATATATATATATATATATATATATATACATACATATACACACACATACATAATATATATATTATAGGAGAAGACTGCGTCACTCGGGACTGGTTCAGTAACAAACAACTCATAGCCAGACAATGGTTAAGTTGACGTTTCAGCCCTCAGGCTTTTATCAAAACAGCTTACATAAGTTAGACAGTGTGTGCTTACCTCATTAAATAGTGCTGCACCATTAGTCTGTGAGGTGGGTCACATGGTGATGCTGGGGGCGCTCATGCAGTGACATCATTACCAGTGGGACTGTTGCCTCAGCAACTCGTCTGTGTTGTATGTGAACAATAAAGTTTTGTTGAAAACAGAGAAAAAAAGTGTGAGGAGGCTTCATTTAAACCTGCTATATGTGAACAATAAAGTTTTGTTGAAAACAGAGAAAAAAAAGTGTTAGGAGGCTTCATTTAAACCTGCTATATCATTCTATGTGCCGCTGTCTCTTGTCACAAACCACTGGTGCAACACAAAAACAAACTGATAACTGTGCATAAACTTAACAAAAGTGCATTAACTGACAGCGGATTTGATAGTTATAAGTGTCATACATTTGTAGATCGTGGCAATGTAATACATATAATATTAAAGAACATGAAAATAAATACGATTATTGTCACTCAGACTCAGCTGCCTGTACAATATTCTACTCTTATTGTCGACATACCTGTAAGCTTATTACTAATGTCTTCCTAAAGTATTATTCACTGCTTATTAAGGAGATTTTTTTTGCAAAACTCTAACATGCTGTTTCAAAAAACATTTTGCCCTGTATTGGCTCTATCTTATTATACACTCTACTAAACAAAACACTGAATGCATTCTTTACCAATGTATTTTTTTATGGCTGCTCTTTGTTATATAGCACTCTTATTGCTAGCTGTCATGTTAATTAGCTATCTGATGACACAAGCACCATGGTTTCAAAGAAACCAATGGAGTCCCAACTGCTCGTTGAGACCTTTGGGCGCCAGGGTCCCCATCTTGAAGATCCATTTGGTCTCCAGCTGTAGGAGCCTGCGGCCTCTATCTCCTCCTCTCACCAGTGGGGGCACATGGTCTAAAATCATGTATTTAACTGTCGACAAAGGGTGTCGGGCTATCGCGTAGTGTCTGGCAAGTGGTTGGTCACTAGTACCTTTATTGATGGCTGCGCGGTGCTGCGCCATGCGCTCCTTAAATTGCCTCTCGGTTTTGCTGATGTAGGCCAGAGAACAGGGACAAAAAATAATGTAAATGACAAATTTTGTTGTACATGTCAAAAAATGATTGATTGGGAATCTTTTACCAGAATACGGATTTGATATTGAGGAACCCGTTTGCATAAAGCTGCACGATGTGCAGTTGGGGCAGCGGAAGCATCCCTTTCTGGTTTTACCCAGAAAGGTGCTTCCCGTTGTTTTGCCCATGTGCGTGATGTCAGTTTTGACAAGATGATCTCGGAGGTTTTTAACCCTCCTATATGCTGGCATCAGGGCTTTGTTACCCAGGTTCAAGTCTGGATCCGTTTTGACCAATGGCCAGAGTTTTTTGATCTTTTGAATTTTCTTATGTGACTCGTTAGTAAAAAGATTTACCCAAATGAATTTGTCAGATTTTCTCTCTAGATTTTTTTCTGCATTGAGCAGTTCAGCTCTTGTTTTTGCAAGAGCCTTCTGCTGCTGCTTGAGTAGGTCGGCACGTTTGTACCCCCTCTCAATGAATTTTTCTGTCATTGTGGATAGCTCTTTCAGCGCTTCCTCTTGCTGGCTTACTATCCTTAAGACCCGCAAGTATTGGCTATAAGGCAATGAATTTGTACTGTGGGTAGGATGTGCGCTGCTGGCCAAGACAAAATTGTTGCAGTCCGTGGGCTTCCTGTATAAACTGGTCTTAATACCTGACTGATCCCTTGAGATTTGGACGTCCAAAAAATGTATTGTGTTCTGGTCTATAGTATACGTGAATTTGACCGGACTGTCCGTGTCACTATGTGTGTCAATCACGTGTCGGAATTCAGAATCGGTACCCTGCCAGAGCACTAGTACATCTATATAGCGAAAGTATTTGATGATCTTACTGGCTATATTAGTGTCCCTAAAGAAAACATCTCTCTACCTCATACATGAAGGCGTTGGCTAGCGATGGGGCCACATTGGACCCCATCGCCACGCCCCTTGTCTGTAGGTAATGAGCTCCGTCACAGAAAAAATAATTTTGACTAAGGACCAGTTCCAACAATTCCATAAAGAAATCGAGGTCTGGTCCCTTGTATTTCACGTTGTTAGTAAGTAATCTCCGCACCGCCTGTAATCCGGCCTGGTGCGGGATGCATGTATAGAGATTACAAACATCGATTGTTATCAACAGGCAGTCAGGAGGTAACTGTCCCATATCCGTGAGAGCTCTTAACAAGGTTGTTGTGTCCTTCAAGAAGGTGGACATTGCTTGGATGACAGGTTGTAAAAATCCATCCGGTAGACCGATATCGGCTGGAATAATGATCCCCTTGCCGATATTATCGGTCTACCTGGTGGTTTAGTCGCGTGCTTGTGCACCTTTGGGATGGTGTATAGAATGGGTTTAATAGGATATACCACTGTTAAATATTCTTTGCATGTCTCTGTGATATGTCCTTCACCAACTCCCATAGAAAGAATCTTGTCCACTTGCTTCTTGTATGCTTGGGTAGGGTCAGACTGCAGTTTGGCATAGGTATCTGAATCCGATAGCTGGCGTTGTATCTCAGATAAGTAATCAGTGAGATTCTGTACGACGATTGATCCACCCTTGTCGGATTGTCGAATAATAATATCCTCATATGATGACAGTTGTTTTAGTGCTGCTCGTTCAGCTTTGGTCATGTTCCATTGGATGGGAGTCTTATTTGGTAGATTCGCTTGTGAATCAGTTTCTATGAGCCGTGAGAATGTCTTTAGAGAGGGATTTATGCTGGGAGGGTCAAAAAGAGATTTAGGCTTAAATTTTGTTAGGTGAGGCGGGATACTTGGAGTGTGGGCTTGCAAAAATGTTTTTTGAAACAGCATGTTAGAGTTTTGCAAAAAAATCTCCTTAATAAGCAGTGAATAATACTTTAGGAAGACATTAGTAATAAGCTTACAGGTATGTCGACAATAAGAGTAGAATATAGTACAGGCAGCTGAGTCTGAGTGACAATAATCGTATTTATTTTCATGTTCTTTAATATTATATGTATTACATTGCCACGATCTACAAATGTATATGACACTTAAAACTATCAAATCCGCTGTCAGTTAATGCACTTTTGTTAAGTTTATGCACAGTTATCAGTTTGTTTTTGTGTTGCACCACTGGTTTGTGACAAGAGACAGTGGCACATAGAATGATATAGCAGGTTTAAATGAAGTCTCCTAAAACTTTTTTTTCTCTGTTTTCAACAAAACTTTATTGTTCACATATAGCAGGTTTAAATGAAGCCTCCTCACACTTTTTTCTGTTTTCAACAAAACTTTATTGTTCACATACAACACAGACGAGTTGCTGAGGCAACAGTCCCACTGGTAATGATGTCACTGCATGAGCGCCCCCAGCATCACCATGTGACCTCTGTCCCACCTCACAGACTAATGGTGCAGCACTATTTAATGAGGTAAGCACACACTGTCTAACTTATGTAAGCTGTTTTGATAAAAGCCTGAGGGCTGAAACGTCAACTTAACCATTGTCTGGCTATGAGTTGTTTGTTACTGAACCAGTCCCGAGTGACGCAGTCTTCTCCTATCATCTACATGGGACAGCATTGCCTGTACTTATACTGCTGAAGGCACCGGGCAAAAAGTTTCCTTCTGGAGTTGAGTGCCAGCGTTTTTGCACAAATATATATATATATATATATATATATATATATATATATATATATATATATATATATATATATATATATATATATATATATATATACTTCTGTGGGGTAATGACGCGGCACTCCAAACTTGTAAATTTCCAATTTCTTTATTGAGACAAACAGCAACGTTTCAATGCAGGTGCATTTTCATCAGGCTCAATATACACTTCACATCTACCCCATTAAATACCCCCTGTGTAACTTACGTGGGAGGGCGTTCACATAGACCACTCCCCCCATGTAGCAGTGTGATGCTGCCAGTTCACTAATCAGAACCACCTGGAGATCCAGGTGTACTGAGAGTGGACTGGGTTTAACCCTTGGCGTACACTTGTGCTATGTGCAAAAAACATGATAATAAACAGAATACTCAAAAAACACACATAAATATGAAGAAAAAATAACAATAATCAGTATAACATAACATACATGTATGGGTGCAGGCTACCCCATGGCTATGGGTGTCTGCTCTCCTTAGTGATAATATAGTGAATATATATCAGGATAATGCAAATGGACTGATAACCAATATATTTAAAAGGTAATAGCATATATCATTAATCATAACAGAACATTTATCCCCGTATGTTCGTTGAGGCCGTTAGGTGAAACGGTGCCCAACTTGGCAATCCACCGGGCTTCACATTTCAATAACTGTAGACCCTTATTCCCCCCTCGAATGGAGGGGGGAATGTGGTCTATCATCCTATATTTTAAGGAAGCTAAATTGTGTTTAGCCGACACAAAGTGTCTAGACACCGGTTGATCACCCATGCCTTTAAGCAGGGCTTTGCGAATAGCCGACCTGTGGGCTGTCATCCTTTCTTTAAAGGGTCGCTCAGTTTTCCCAATATATGACAGCCCACAGGGGCAAATTATTTGGTAAACAGTGAAGGGGGTATTACATGTTAGTAAATACCTAATTTGTATGGGCCGTCCCGTTTGGGGATGATTGAAGGTGGACCCGGGTATCAAAAAACTACATGTTGTGCAGAGACATCTTACACAACCTGTTCTGTTGGTGCTTTTTCTTGGTATATAAGGTGATGCATCAGATTTAACCAAAATATCTCTTATGCTTTTGGACCTTTTATAACATGGCATAATGGTGGTTTGCTTAAGTCCCAATTGTGGGTCTGCCTGTATCAATGGCCAGTGCTGGCGTACTATTTTGGTGGACATGGGGCTATGTTGATTGTATGTCGACACCCAAGGTAGACGGTTTTGCATTTGCTCCTTGCCTGGGTTGGCTAAAAGCAAAGTGTCACGGTCCAGGGCCATCACCTTTTGTTTGGAAGACTCCAATAAATCAGCTGGGTACCCCCGCTGCTTAAACTTAGTCATCATTTCATTCATCTGCCTTTCCGCTAAAACAGGGTCTGATACTATTCTCTTCACCCTCAATAATTGAGAATAGGGGAGGCTGCGTATAGTAGATTTAGGGTGACAACTCTGAAAATTAAGCAAGTTATTTCTATCGGTGGGGTTGGAGTACAAGCAAGTTGAAATGTTGCCCTCTGAAATTTTAATCAGTACATCCAAGTAATGGATTTCCTGATCACTATAGGTGTATGTGAGTTTAATAGGATGATCACTCTGATTTTGTACATTGATTAACTCTATAAGGTCATCAGGTGGCCCCCGCCAGAAAATAAGCACGTCATCAATAAAGCGATTGTAGTGTATTATTCTATCTGCAACTGATGGGGTGTCAAAAAATAGAGACTGTTCTAATTCGAACATAAATATGTTAGCATAGGACGGCGCTACGGCCGCCCCCATCGCCACTCCCATCAGCTGCAGATAGAATTTATCACCGTACACAAAGAAATTCCTGGTAAGAATTAAAGTCATAAACTCCAAAATAAGATCTATCGATGGTCCCTGATACAGGGCATCCTGGGTCAAAAATCTCCTAAGTGCTGCCAATCCCATAGTATGGGGAATTGAAGTGTATAACGCACTTACATCAATAGTGAAAAGATACATTTTTTTCTAAAGGAATGGTAACATTATTCAATTGTCTCAATAAATCCGTTGTATCTAAAAGATATCTGGGATGCGCCTTAATCCCAGGTTGCATCAGACTATCTAAATAGATAGACAAAGGTTGCATGAGTGATCCTCTGGCCGCCACAATTGGACGGGCCGGAGGATCCACAATTGACTTGTGGACCTTCGGTACACAGTAGAACTGTGGGACCAGAGGATATGCAGGTAATAATGCATTTTTTAACGTGTCAGAAATTGTACCATTGTTTACCGCATCAGTTAGTAATGTGCAGAGTTCCTGTTGGAAAACAACAGTGGGATCCTTGTCAAGGTTACGATATACAGTCCCGTCTTCCAGGTGTGTCATAATCTGTTTGTGGTACTGGCTGAGGTCCATGATCACTAGTGCCCCGCCCTTATCTGCTGGGCGGAACACCAGTGACCTGTCCTCAGACAGTGATTTTAATGCCATACGTTCTTTGCGGCTGATGTTGCTACGGGCAACCTCCAGTTCTTTAGCTGCCGCCCGTACCTCAAAGTCTGTGACTTTAGAAAATGTTTTTATAGAGTCATTATAAGACACCGGGTCAAAGGATGATTTACACATAATTTTACGCAATTGTGTAGGCAATACAGTCCTGTTAGGATTAGAATTACTCACAGTCTCTGTGTCTTCTTGCTGTGGTCTGTTATAATATTCTTTAAGACGTAAGGACCTGGATAATCTATGATGTTCCACTGTTCATTGTAAATCCTGATGATAGGTGGACGGGAGAAATGTAAAGCCTTTTGACAAAATGCTTTGTTCAGTGTCTGTCAGTTGATATAAGGACAAATTTAAGATGTTGCTTTCTTTCCTTTCGTTGTTCTTTTGCCTCCTCTCCCGATGCCTCTGGCCGCCCCTCCGGGTGACTCTGCGTGTTCTTCTATATGCTGTCTCGTTGTTACTCCTAAAGGGATAGCTTTTCAACTCCTCAAGCAGTGACAACAGCTCCAAAACAGGGAAAGGCTACAAAAAAGCTATCCCTTTAGGAGTAACAACGAGACAGCATATAGAAGAACACGCAGAGTCACCCGGAGGGGCGGCCAGAGGCATCGGGAGAGGAGGCAAAAGAACAACGAAAGGAAAGAAAGCAACATCTTAAATTTGTCCTCATATCAACTGACAGACACTGAACAAAGCATTTTGTCAAAAGGCTTTACATTTGTCCCGTCCACCTATCATCAGGATTTACAATGAACAGTGGAACATCATAGATTATCCAGGTCCTTACGTCTTAAAGAATATTATAACAGACCACAGCAAGAAGACACAGAGACTGTGAGTAATTCTAATCCTAACAGGACTGTATTGCCTACACAATTGCGTAAAATTATGTGTAAATCATCCTTTGACCCGGTGTCTTATAATGACTCTATAAAAACATTTTCTAAAGTCACAGACTTTGAGGTACGGGCGGCAGCTAAAGAACTGGAGGTTGCCCGTAGCAACATCAGCCGCAAAGAACGTATGGCATTAAAATCACTGTCTGAGGACAGGTCACTGGTGTTCCGCCCAGCAGATAAGGGCGGGGCACTAGTGATCATGGACCTCAGCCAGTACCACAAACAGATTATGACACACCTGGAAGACGGGACTGTATATCGTAACCTTGACAAGGATCCCACTGTTGTTTTCCAACAGGAACTCTGCACATTACTAACTGATGCGGTAAACAATGGTACAATTTCTGACACGTTAAAAAATGCATTATTACCTGCATATCCTCTGGTCCCACAGTTCTACTGTGTACCGAAGGTCCACAAGTCAATTGTGGATCCTCCGGCCCGTCCAATTGTGGCGGCCAGAGGATCACTCATGCAACCTTTGTCTATCTATTTAGATAGTCTGATGCAACCTGGGATTAAGGCGCATCCCAGATATCTTTTAGATACAACGGATTTATTGAGACAATTGAATAATGTTACCATTCCTTTAGAAAAAAATGTATCTTTTCACTATTGATGTAAGTGCGTTATACACTTCAATTCCTCATACTATGGGATTGGCAGCACTTAGGAGATTTTTGACCCAGGATGCCCTGTATCAGGGACCATCGATAGATCTTATTTTGGAGTTTATGACTTTAATTCTTACCAGGAATTTCTTTGTGTACGGTGATAAATTCTATCTGCAGCTGATGGGAGTGGCGATGGGGGCGGCCGTAGCGCCGTCCTATGCTAACATATTTATGTTCGAATTAGAACAGTCTCTATTTTTTGACACCCCATCAGTTGCAGATAGAATAATACACTACAATCGCTTTATTGATGACGTGCTTATTTTCTGGCGGGGGCCACCTGATGACCTTATAGAGTTAATCAATGTACAAAATCAGAGTGATCATCCTATTAAACTCACATACACCTATAGTGATCAGGAAATCCATTACTTGGATGTACTGATTAAAATTTCAGAGGGCAACATTTCAACTTGCTTGTACTCCAAGCCCACCGATAGAAATAACTTGCTTAATTTTCAGAGTTGTCACCCTAAATCTACTATACGCAGCCTCCCCTATTCTCAATTATTGAGGGTGAAGAGAATAGTATCAGACCCTGTTTTAGCGGAAAGGCAGATGAATGAAATGATGACTAATTTTAAGCAGCGGGGGTACCCAGCTGATTTATTGGAGTCTTCCAAACAAAAGGTGATGGCCCTGGACCGTGACACTTTGCTTTTAGCCAACCCAGGCAAGGAGCAAATGCAAAACCGTCTACCTTGGGTGTCGACATACAATCAACATAGCCCCATGTCCACCAAAATAGTACGCCAGCACTGGCCATTGATACAGGCAGACCCACAATTGGGACTTAAGCAAACCACCATTATGCCATGTTATAAAAGGTCCAAAAGCATAAGAGATATTTTGGTTAAATCTGATGCATCACCTTATATACCAAGAAAAAGCACCAACAGAACAGGTTGTGTAAGATGTCTCTGCACAACATGTAGTTTTTTGATACCCGGGTCCACCTTCAATCATCCCCAAACGGGACGGCCCATACAAATTAGGTATTTACTAACATGTAATACCCCCTTCACTGTTTACCAAATAATTTGCCCCTGTGGGCTGTCATATATTGGGAAAACTGAGCGACCCTTTAAAGAAAGGATGACAGCCCACAGGTCGGCTATTCGCAAAGCCCTGCTTAAAGGCATGGGTGATCAACCGGTGTCTAGACACTTTGTGTCGGCTAAACACAATTTAGCTTCCTTAAAATATAGGATGATAGACCACATTCCCCCCTCCATTCGAGGGGGGAATAGGGGTCTACAGTTATTGAAATGTGAAGCCCGGTGGATTGCCAAGTTGGGCACCGTTTCACCTAACGGCCTCAACGAACATACGGGGATAAATGTTCTGTTATGATTAATGATATATGCTATTACCTTTTAAATATATTGGTTATCAGTCCATTTGCATTATCCTGATATATATTCACTATATTATCACTAAGGAGAGCAGACACCCATAGCCATGGGGTAGCCTGCACCCATACATGTATGTTATGTTATACTGATTATTGTTATTTTTTCTTCATATTTATGTGTGTTTTTTGAGTATTCTGTTTATTATCATGTTTTTTGCACATAGCACAAGTGTACGCCAAGGGTTAAACCCAGTCCACTCTCAGTACACCTGGATCTCCAGGTGGTTCTGATTAGTGAACTGGCAGCATCACACTGCTACATGGGGGGAGTGGTCTATGTGAACGCCCTCCCACGTAAGTTACACAGGGGGTATTTAATGGGGTAGATGTGAAGTGTATATTGAGCCTGATGAAAATGCACCTGCATTGAAACGTTGCTGTTTGTCTCAATAAAGAAATTGGAAATTTACAAGTTTGGAGTCCCGCGTCATTACCCCACAGAAGTCTACATTAAAAGGACGAAGGCAACCAACCAGCAGTTTATTTGGAGGTCGTGGAAGAAATTTTCCCAGTGCGCCCTACGTAAGAATGTCCTCCACCAGACCAAATAATAGAATACAGTAATGATTCTGTAACAGGAATATTTAATACAAATGATTTAAAAATTATAATAAAACATCATTTTCATCTGTATATTCATTTCAGTCAGTAAAAGAGAAACCCAACGCGTTTCGTCGCCCCAGCGACTTCCTCAGGGGTTACTTAATCTGAGTGGTGGAGAAAAATCATATTATACACTACTCGGGTATTAGATGGTATAAGTCTAATAGATTTGGACTATACATACCCAAAAATGGCTCAGGATTGTATAAAGAGCTTTCAGGATTCTGACTTCATATATAACGGATGAGTCCTTATAAGGACTTAGATCCTATATAGTGTAGTGTGGTTTTTCTAAAACATAAAATATGTTACCGTTTAAATGAATGAAAAAAGATCCGGAGGAGAGCAAGTGTTTTTAGAGTTACAAAATTGGAGGAATCAGTACGTACCAATTTCCAGATGGTGCCTTTTTTATGTAAAAAGGATAGGGGAAAGGATTCAAGATGAATCAAATGAATCCACTGGTTCCTACAAATATTTATATATATATTTAAAATATATATTTCATAGTAATAAATATCATAGATTATTTATAGTGGAATAATATAATGGTGAATGGTTTAAATTTCACCTTAATTAATTTTAAACTATGATTTCATTGGCCCATCATTATAAAGTAGTCCCCAATTGAGGTTTAGCTAGTCTGTGTTTATCATTAACATAACAGTGGTTCCAGCAGAAAAATAAATAAAAATAAAAAATATAATAAATTTAACCTCTATACCATGGTGCAAATAATCAGTCCAGGGATAATTCCACAGAGCAATTAGGCATACAGCAGAAAGATATTCCATATCCATTAAGTATGAGCAAATGTTATAACATTCATAATTAGCCACAGTTGTAAACAGATTCAATATGTAAAGTCTAAACGTTATTAATTACAGTTCATAATACAATATGAAAAGGGAAGCCAGCTACCACATACCTTACAAGAGTATTCACACCACCAAGCACTGGACCAAACTGCAGGTAATGATCACTGTGCTGGCATCGGGTATATATAGGGATAACACCCTGACGTAACATCCGGTGTGTGTCGGAGAGTAACTCCGTTTAATCTCACAATGTGGCAAAATGAGCCCCATATGAACTTCTCAGCAATGTGTGTATAATGAGCCTGAATAGGGGGTATATTACCCAACGTGTATGCTAGCGCTAGCGGTGAATAAGAAACTTATCACCGCTATGCGTGTCAATATGCGTTCCGGAACGTCATATCCGGTATCTGATTTCCTGTAGTAGCGGTGGAACGCATACAGCGTTCCACAATGATATAGATAGTACTGCGATATGGCCGGAATGACACTTCCGGTATCCGCATCGTCCCCTGTTATAGCAGTGGAACGCATAGAGCGTTCCAGAGTGATTAGACCTAATATGTTAGGGTATGGAGGCTTTAGAGGACCAACATATACGGCCAGAATGAATGGAGGTGATGGTAGTGGATCTCCGTGCATAATATTATGGGGAATGACCTATAATATTAACTAACGATAAAAATTAAAAAAATTTAAATATAAATGTAAATATAAATAATAATAATTGAAAACGTCATTTTTCAGCACTGCTAGTAGTGGAAGATACATTATTATGTGAATAATTCAAGGGTATGTGTAACTGGATTGCCTTTGCATTCACAATTCATTATAACATCCTAGTTAAAAATTAAATACATGTATTACTAAGTAATAGCATAATACACATGAGATAGATATGTAACCAGTTCGCCTCTTCATTAATAATTCATTAGGCATCATAGATAGAATTGATTTGCCAATAAAGACTTAATACAATTAACATAATGGTGACAAAATGTAGATCTATAAATAGACCTCATAATATGATACATATGAAAATTAACTATCAATCATAATCCAAAATGAATGACAGTTTGTACCAAGACCTGTAGGCATAATGTAAATATAATTCATAGCTATTGTTACATATGTCAGAGTGCATAACACCATATTTACCAAAGATAGTGGCAATCTATACGTGAATTTGCATATTGTGTGAAAAACAGTGGTATATTCAAGTGTCACATGGAACATATAATTTGTGCAAATGTGCTTTTAGACAAAGGTTTTTAGATTCCCAATACTAAAATAGTACTGATAGTAGATGTGAAGAAAAGGAATTATTACAGTACAAAACTGTGCAAGAATAGTGTAATCATCCCAAGAAAGAGACAATATCAACATTTTCATTAAGGCCAAAGGGGTGTAAAGAATTGAGTGAATAGATCCAAAAGGTTTCCCTTTTGGATAGGGTAAGATCCCTATCGCCTCCTCTGGGGTTTTCCAGGATTTGTTCCAGAACGGTAAAAGAGAAATTGTGCGTGTTAACTGTAGAATTATGATTTTCTAAAAAGTGGCGAGGAAGACTATGCGTAAGAATTTTATGTTTGATATTCCGGATATGTTCCTGGATACGGATTTTTAATTGACGTTTTGTTTTTCCCACATATGTCTTTCCGCAATCGCATGTGATTCTATATACAACATATGTGGAGTTGCATGTGGTGGCCGAGTTTGCAGTAAATTCTCTTGAATCAATAGTGCACTTGAATGACTTCTTCTCTACAAATTTACAACAAATGCACTTATTACAGGGATTGCATCTTTTGTTTTTTTCTAGGAAGGTCACTTTCTCTTTTGCTCTGACGGTTTTTAATTTGCTCGGTGCAAGGATGCTCTTCAAGTTGTTAACTCGTCAAAAAACTATGTCGGGTTTTGGTGGAAGATGAGGTCCTAGGATTTGATCCTTGAGTAAGATATCCCAATGTTTTGTCAGAATTTTCTTTATGGTGTTGTTTTCTTTGGTATATTGGGTAATAAAAGGTCTTTTGGGCTGTATTGAGGTCTTATCATTAGTTCTAGAAGGTTTGTTCAAGATCTCCTCTCTTCTTCTGGCCCCTGCTCGTTGGCGTGCATCTTCAATTTTTATTGGATCATACCCTTTTTCTACAAAACGTCCTGATAAAGTCAATGATTGTTCATTGAAATCTTCCAGTTTGCTGCAATTTCGTCTTAGACGAGTGAATTGAGAGAATGGTACATCATCCTTCCACCGGGGGTGATGGCAGCTGCTATATGGGATGAAACTGTTTGTGTCGACTTTTTTGAAGAAAGTTTTTGTGCTGATGTTCTCTCCATTTGTTCCCATCAATACTAGATCAAGATATTCTATGCTTGTGTAGTTAGTCTGATATGTGAACTTCAAATTGTAGTCGTTCTGTTGCAGATATTCCATGAATTTTTCAATGCTGTTCAGGTCACCGCACCACACGAAAATCAAATCATCTATGTATCGTTGATAGAGTTTGATATGGTGTTCAAACTCCGAGCCATAGATAAATTGCTCCTCCCATCAGGAGGTTGGCGTACGATGGGGCAAATTTAGTCCCCATCGCCGTTCCCGTTGTCTGCAGATGGTATTTGCCGTCAAATTCAAAGAAATTGTGCGTGAGGATGTACTTTATGCTATCAAGCACAAATTTGATTTCTTCTTTAGTGTGTTCCGTATATTTGGACATAATATCCGACACCGCTTTAATTCCCTTTTCGTGAGGTATGGAGGAGTACAATGCTTGTACATCTACAGTGAGCCAGATGTTATTGGCTTGCCAAGTATAGTTTGTTAGCTTGTTGAGCAGTGAGGTGGAATCTTTAAGGTGAGATTTATTTTTGAGTACGTATGGTTGGAGCAGCAGATCTATAAAATGCGAGAGGTTGCTACTCAACGATTGTATTCCCGCTACTATAGGTCGACCTGGTGGTAGCTTATCATTCTTATGAATTTTGGGAATGTGGTAGAAAATAGGTACTAGTGGATGCTTGACGTAAAGATAATCGAATTCTTCACTGCTTATCAGGGCCTTAGTTTTTGCCTCCATCAACAGGTTGAACAGGTCTTCCTTAAATTCATTGGTAGGATTGTCTGGAAGTTCTACGTAGGTATGTCCATCATATAACAACTTGGTGGCTTCTTTAAGATATGATGATCTAGATTGCACAACAACAGCTCCTCCCTTGTCTGCATTCCTAATAATTAAGCTGTCATCTTTTTTCAGGGTCTCCAGTGCTTTTCTTTCCCGTGAATTAAGGTTCGTCTTATGTTTAGTACTAGTTGACTTCATTTTTTTGAATTCATCATTAACCAAACTTTGAAAGATGTCGAGGTTGCTCCCTTTTGACTCAATGGGATAAAACTTTGAATGATTTGATACTCTAGGTTTGATTTTATCACCAGAATTAGTGGGGGGATTTTTTAAGAAGTGTCTTTGCAGTGTAAGATTTCGTATATATTTATTTAAATCAATAAATAAATTGAACTTGTCAGTTCTGTTGTCTGGAGCAAACTTCAGACCTTTTCTTAGTACTGCGATCTTAGTGGGGGAAAGGGTCTTCTCAGAGAGGTTAACAACCCCTGTCTCTGGTTCCCTTGTAGATTTGGGGCTTTCCTTCTTGGGCTTTTTCGGCCTCCTCTACTTCCTCTTCTCCTCCATTGAACCCCCGTTTGATCCCTTGGGGTGAATCTAATCTGTTGTACAGAATATCCTCTTTCTGTAAATAGGAGTTTTTTCTGTCCCCTAAAAAACGTGCAGATGTTTTTTCTTGGGAGGGTGTTCTGTATCTATGCGCTCTTTCCTTATAAGATGGTATCCGTTTATTGTCTCGTCGATTATATTCATAGTCGTGTTGTTTTCTATTTGGATACGAATCCATCCTATATCTCTGATGTTTGTTGTATTCAGTTCTTTCTCTTCTGTGTACGGATGGTTCCCATCGTGGATGGTCATAGTGACGTTCAGGTTCATGCTGTTGTTGATCATATCTCCTCAGTTGTCTATGTTGGTATCGAGGTCTATTTTGATAATTTCTAAAGTTCTTAGGTTTGGCGTTTACGTTGTTGGACCAATTGTGGATTTGGCCATTTAAATAATCATTTCTGTCTCGAATAAACTTTTTTTGTTTTCTTTGTATAATTTCGTTTTCCAGCTTATCTAATTTTTGTTGGAGGTCCAATACGTCCCTTTTGAACTCTTCACTGTCTGAATGCTTTTCTACAAGTTTATCGATTTTATTGATCTCGGTTTCGATTCTTGTTAATTCCTTTTTTCTTTCATTAATTAGGAGTATGATTAATTTATTGGAGCATTCTTCCAAGATACTGTTCCATGAAGCAAGGAAATCTTCGTTGCTGTTGCCAAAAGTTGGTGTTTTATTTATCCTTAAGCCTCTTGGTATACGTTTGACCTCCAGGTATTTTTCCAATGTTGTAACATCATACCAGCTTTTGAGTTCTTTTATGGCCAATTTTTCCACATTATTTAAGTGATTGAAGTAGTCTTCATCTTCTGATATAAACACTTGCTCGTCCTCTAGAAACATATTCTTAGCTCTTGCTGACCTTTTGGATCGGTCATTGAATAATGGCATTTTTATCTTATTTAGCAGCAAATCACAGGGTGTCTAACAGTAAAACAGGTGAACAAGAAAAGTACCCCTTCAATGCGCTATAGATTTAAAGATTGGAATGGGCAGCAACTAGGGAAGTCCCCTCTGTTAGTAGGGGATAAGGACAGATAGAACAAAGAAATTTTCCCAGTGCGCCCTACGTAAGAATGTCCTCCACCAGACCAAATAATAGAATACAGTAATGATTCTGTAACAGGAATATTTAATACAAATGATTTAAAAATTATAATAAAACATCATTTTCATCTGTATATTCATTTCAGTCAGTAAAAGAGAAACCCAACGCGTTTCGTTGCCCCAGCGACTTCCTCAGGGGTTACTTAATCTGAGTGGTGGAGAAAAATCATATTATACACTACTCGGGTATTAGATGGTATAAGTCTAATAGATTTGGACTATACATACCCAAAAATGGCTCAGGATTGTATAAAGAGCTTTCAGGATTCTGACTTCATATATAACGGATGAGTCCTTATAAGGACTTAGATCCTATATAGTGTAGTGTGGTTTTTCTAAAACATAAAATATGTCACCGTTTAAATGAATGAAAAAAGATCCGGAGGAGAGCAAGTGTTTTTAGAGTTACAAAATTGGAGGAATCAGTACGTACCAATTTCCAGATGGTGCCTTTTTTATGTAAAAAGGATAGGGGAAAGGATTCAAGATTAATCAAATGAATCCACTGGTTCCTACAAATATTTATATATATATTTAAAATATATATTTCATAGTAATAAATATCATAGATTATTTATAGTGGAATAATATAATGGTGAATGGTTTAAATTTCACCTTAATTAATTTTAAACTATGATTTCATTGGCCCATCATTATAAAGTAGTCCCCAATTGAGGTTTAGCTAGTCTGTGTTTATCATTAACATAACAGTGGTTCCAGCAGAAAAATAAATAAAAATAAAAAATATAATAAATTTAACCTCTATACCATGGTGCAAATAATCAGTCCAGGGATAATTCCACAGAGCAATTAGGCATACAGCAGAAAGATATTCCATATCCATTAAGTATGAGCAAATGTTATAACATTCATAATTAGCCACAGTTGTAAACAGATTCAATATGTAAAGTCTAAACGTTATTAATTACAGTTCATAATACAATATGAAAAGGGAAGCCAGCTACCACATACCTTACAAGAGTATTCACACCACCAAGCACTGGACCAAACTGCAGGTAATGATCACTGTGCTGGCATCGGGTATATATAGGGATAACACCCTGACGTAACATCCGGTGTGTGTGGGAGAGTAACTCCGTTTAATCTCACAATGTGGCAAAATGAGCCCCATATGAACTTCTCAGCAATGTGTGTATAATGAGCCTGAATAGGGGGTATATTACCCAACGTGTATGCTAGCAGTGGGCTGGTTACCACATGATGTTAATATAACAAGCCAGGCAAGCCTCCTACCACCATCCGGGGCAACTGCAGCACGACACGGAACCTCACCGAACACTCTGCGAGGGAAGCGGTGCACCGTAAGGCTGGACAGTTTCAGAGGAGGCAGGGGAATCCCAACAAACATGGAGCTCGCCTTCACCAAGGCCCGCTCTAACGCGTCTCGTAATCCACTTGGTCAGAGGGCGTGCCTTGGTGATGGCGAGCTCCGTGTTTGTTGGGATTCCCCTGCCTCATCTGATCCTGTCCAGCCTTACGGTGCACCGCTTCCCTCGCAGAGTGTTCGGTGAGGTTCCGTGTCGTGCTGCAGTTGCCCCAGATGGTGGTAGGAGGCTTGCCTGGCTTGTTATATTAACATCATGTGGTAACCAGCCCACTGCTGCATTTAAAACGGTACGAGTACTGATTGGCTGTACCGTGGATATTTTATATCTATTAAATCACATTGGTTTTACACTATGGAGCGCTCCTCCTGTGTTTCTTTTTGTACAGATTGTCGTTTGTTCCTGTGAGTCCCAGGAATTACTTTGGAGGAAGCTGCAGTTCGAACTTGGAACTTTTAGTGTTTCTAAAAAAGGGTGCTCCTATCCTTTTTTCGTTTGACTGGTGCTAGCTGACCACTTAATTACCGCTGATTGGATCCACCTATACCCCACCTTTCCACATTATATATATATATTAGTGGTGGGCAGATTAACGCGTTATTATCGCGTTAACGCAAAAATATGTTAACGCCGATAATTTCATTAACGCGTTAACTCGTATGTCACGTGATCCGGCTGATCTCAGACCCGGAAGCCGGAAGAACAGCGCATTTTCGCGCCGACACAGCAGCCGAGGTCCGCGCGCATGTGCATCGGCACTAGGAGGACGCCAGATTTTCGCGCCAAGACACAGCAGCCGAGGTCTGCGCGCGTGAGCATCGGCACTTGGAGGATGCCAGGACGTGTCTGCCGTGGTCCCCGCGAGTGTGCTGCAGCATTTAGAAGATGCCAGGATACCACTGCTGACATCCCCTAGCATTTGCTGCCGCACTTGGAAGACGCCAGGATACCGGTGCAGAGGTCCACATGCATGTGCTGCTGCTGCACTTGGAAGACGCCAGGATAACACTGCAGAGGTCCCCGTGCATGTAACAGCAGAGGGGCTGCCAGATAGGAGGAGGGAGAAGATCCCCAGGTGCATAAGGAAAGACGCTGAATATCCAAAAGGGCTACATCATCATACCACCGTGAGTTTGCCTCAAGAGAAGGCTGTAATTACATGACTAGTATAAAGGGGGTCATTATGAATGTGAGCAAGGATGCTGTGTAGTCTACATGAGGGGAGGATGCTACTGCAGCCACATAACAGAGGGGTAACATGAGGGGTGGATGCCATACCAGAGGGGTACATCAGGGGAGGATGTTACTGCAGCCCCATAACAGAGGGGTGGATGCCATACCAGAGGGGTACATCAGGGGAAGATGTTACTGCAGCCCCATAACAGTGGGGTGGATGCCATACCAGAGGGGTACATCAGGAGAGGATGCTACTGCAGACCAATAACAGAGGGGTGGATGCCATACCAGAGGGGTACATCAGGGGAGGATGTTACTGCAGACCAATAACAGAGGGGTGGATGCCATACCAGAGGGGTACATCAGGGGAGGATGCTACGGCAGCCCCATAACAGAGGGGTGGATGCCATACCAGAGGGGTACATCAGGGGAGGATGCTACTGCAGCCCCATAACAGAGGGGTGGATACCATACCAGAGGGGTACATCAGGGGAGGATGCTACGGCAGCCCCATAACAGAGGGGTGGATGCCATACCAGAGGGGTACATCAGGGGAGAATGCTACTGCAGCCTCATAACAGAGGGGTACAAGCCACTAGGGCTGGGGTAATAGGGTGGGTACTGTATTTCACAGGGGATGGGGTGAGTACACAATTCTAAACAGGTCTATAAGTTGGCATGTCAGTGTCTAATCCCTACCTTAACATTCCAGCAAACTTGGGTAGAATGATAAAGTGGCAGTACTAAAGAACGGACAGAGTGACATCACCGCAGGCTGTCCGGCAAGACGGGCAATTAACTAACTACTGACCAGCAGCAACGGGAGCATCGTGCAAGACTACAAGAGATCGTCTGAGGTTGAGGTATGGAAAGGGGGTAATGAAAGTTGTAGCCTGCGGCAGCTTACTTAAGGGGCCTTAATTTATTAACAGTTCATTATATAGCACAGCATATTCCATTGTGCTTTACGATGAAGATAGTGATAGAGCAAACTTAGTATTTACAGACAGTCAAACGTTAGGAGGGCCCTGCTCGCTAGACATTAATCATTAATCAGTGTCACTGCAAAACTGGGGTATAAAGTCTACTTTTTTTTTTCTATATGATACAGTAACAGTGCTCTTATGTCCCTTTTTATCATCTGAGGTTAGTGTATGGAAAGGGGGTAATGAAAGTTGTAGCCTGCAGCAGCTTACTAAGAGCCCTTTATTTATTAACAGTTTATATTATATAGCACAGCATATTCCTTTGTGCTTTACAATGAAGATAGTGATAGAACAAACTGGGTATTTACAGACAGTTAAACATTAGGAAGGCCCTGCTCGCAAGACATTAATCAATAATCAGTGGCACATCAAAACTGGGGTGTAAAGTCTACTTTTTTTTTTCTATATGATACAGTGGTCTTATCTTACTTTTTTTTCTGTCTCCCCTCACAGAAATGACTAAATGGAGAAAGGAACAGAAATATTACATGGACATTTTCATTTTAAATCTCTTCCAGACGGCAGAGTTGATAAAACCAAAGTTGTTTGTAAACACTGCAACGTTGAATTGTCTTATCACCGGAGTACTTCGAGTTTAAAGTATCATTTAAATGCAATACACAGCGTTGATTCCAGAAAATCACCCAACGAAACAAACAGTGCAGTGAGGCTTCGGCAGACTATGTTGGATACAACATATGGGAGAAGTATAGATAAACAAAAGCAAGAAAAGCTAACAAATAACTTAGCGAAGTGGATAGCTACAAGCTGCAGGCCGATTAGTATTGTGGAAGATGTCGGTCTCAAGAACATTCTTAGGATCGCAACGAATGACAGCACATATGAGCGTCCCTCAAGACGCACCATCACAAGAAGAATACATGACTTGTATGAAAAGGAGAGGACTACAAAAGCGACAGCGTTACAACAGCTGGAGCCCTGCAGGTATATTTTACATACATCATATATTTCATTTTGTCACTGTACTGTCTGTAAAAGATGTAGCATGAATGGGATGTAGTTACGATGCTGGCTCTCGGTATCCCATCGGTGAAGATCCTGCAGGGAGGGTTAAGGGTAGGACGGTTTAGTATATTTACTGGGGACTGTCTGAGTACTGGGATGCCACTGTTGGTATCCGCGAGAATTGTCAGTGCCATTCTCCCATACCCAACAAAATGGTTTTGAATTTTTGTTTTACTGTTGCAGGTATGTGACGGAACTTCTGGGAGGAGAAAAGTATGTTTCGTGCTCTGTGGTTTTACCTGCTTTTTGCCATCTCTCTCGGGTCATGGCGAGCTCAGATGATGACCCTGCCTACGTGGTCAAATTTAAATCTACATTCATAACAGACCTGGAGACACGCAAGGGAAATGCCAATCTTGCATATCTGAAGATTGCTAGTGCATTGGATCCAAGATTCAAAGACCTCAAGTGTATACCCAGACCTGAGAGGGTTGAGGTGTGGGCCTCAGTCACCAACTTACTCAAGGAACAGAGGTTTGCTGCAGAGAAACTGGTGGAAGCAACAACAGAGCCACCAAATAAAAAGTTAGCCCTATTGGCTGCTTCATCAGAGTCTGATTCTGAACAAGAGGAAGATTCAGTTGAGAACAGTGTGCGTCGATACAGAGCGGAGCCCACCATCAGTGTAGAGTACTGTCCGTTAGAGTGGTGGTCCAAACATGCAGGCTCACACAGCAGGCTGGCCTCTATTGCACAGAAGTACTTGGCCACACCTGCAACATCAGTACCCTGTGAAAGGTTGTTTTCTCTTGCTGGTCATATTGTGCAGAAGAAGAGAGTTTGTTTATCATCTGAAAATGTAAATAACCTGGTGTGTCTTAGCAACTGGCTTGGTGCTGAGGGCTAAATAGGTTACACATCTAAAAGATATCTGTCCAATCTGTCTGGTGGGAATAAAATCTGGTAATGTATGAGGGCATATAACAATCAACCTTTTCCTCCCAAACACTGGAAAACAGACAGTGGTCATTCATCATTCATTACTTCTGTTGTATTGATATAACAAATTTCTCGAAACAATTGGTTTTGTCTGTTTTCCAATGTTTGGGAGCAAATAGTTGATTGATGATTGTTCTTTGCTCTCATATCTTACAAATATTTGTTCCCAACAGATAGATTCGACAGATATCTTTTAGGTATGTACTCTAGTTGGAGGAATGGACAGTAAATGCCATCTGTGTATTCTTTTTTGGTGTGCTCGACCACTTCACTCTAACAGGGACACTTGCTACTATACATAGGAGCAGATGTACTAAGTGTGAAGAAGGGATAAAGAAGTGATAAAGCAGTGAAAAGTGCAGGGTGATAAGGTACCAGACAGTCAGCTCCTGACAAATCCATAATTATTGACCAGTGCATTATCACCTTGCACTTTTCACTGCTTTATCACTTCTTAATCCATACCTCCCAACATGACCCATTCCAGGAGGGATAGAATGCTCTGTTTCTGGACTTCCCTCTTATTTTATGATTGCCATCACCTGTTTTCAACAGGTTAATAATGGATAAGAAAGGTGTTCCACAACAGATGATGGCAATCATTAATCAAGAGGAAAGTCCACGAATAGAGCATTCTCTTTCTCCTGGAGAGGGCCATGTTGGGAGGTATGCTTTATCCCCTTCTCCAGGCTTAATACATCTGCCCCATACACTGTTTATACTGCTACGTTATGATTGTGGACTTTGGACTCTGAGGGTAACGTTTCTCTAAAAAGCTAGCAAACAGCTCGCAAATAGCTTTGATTTTATATTTAAAATTTACCATTTATTTTACATTAATGCTAAAGAAATATTACATGCTAATGTGGATGTTAAAGCATACCTTCCAATATGACCCTTTCCTCTAGGGGCAGAATGCTCTATTCCTGGTCTTTCCTCTTAATTTATGATTACTATCATCTGTGGTGAAGCACCTGTCTTAGGGCCTTATTCTAGTTAACTCTTTCTGACAAATTCCTTCTTAGATGGACAAAACCATGTGCACTGCACATTTTACATCTGCCCCCCTGCAGTGCACATGGTTTTGTCCATTTAAGAAGGATTTTGTCAGAGAGAGTGAACTAGTGAACTAGATCTAACCTGTTAAAAAACAGGTAATGGCAATCATAAATTAAGAGGAAAGTCCAGGAGTAGAGTAGTTTGTCCCTCCAGGCATGGGTCATGTTGGGAGGAAATATTAGAATTATTTTAATTTATTTTATTCATTTCTTTTAAATGCTACATTATGAGTAAATACTGCTGTGAAAAAGCACATTTTACTAAGTGTTTGCAAGCCAAATGTTATTGCACTGTTGTTCCTATACTGTAGCAGTTCTTAATAAAAGTGCGCAATACACTACTTTTTGAATACGTTCTTGAACTTTTGCATATAAATGCGATTAATCGCAGTTAATCGCAAAAATTTACTGAGATTCATCGCGATTAAAAATTTTAATCGTTGCCCACCACTAATATAAATATATATATATATATATATATATATATATATATATATATATATATACTCAGAGTTCTGTTGGCGGCACTCGCTTCAAAAAGAATCACACTGACAACCAAATGTTCAGTGGTATGACATGTTTCGGTTTATTCAACCGTCCTCAGATACGGTTGAATAAACCGAAACATGTCATACCACTGAACATTTGGTTGTCAGTGTGATTCTTTTTGAAGCGAGTGCCGCCAACAGAACTCTGAGTATATCTTCACCCGAGGAAGGCACCGCGCTAATTGATTTGATTGTTACCTGGGAGTGCCGGCTATCCCCCCTGTACTATATATATATATATATATATATATATATATATATATATATATATATATATATATATATATATATATATATATATATATATATATATACAGGGTGCGCTAAGGTAAATCATACAACTGGTAACGATTCAAAAGTACAAATATTTAATGCAAACAATGGCTAAAAATAAATATCATACAAAGTTACACTATATCATCATTAGTTTTACAATCTGAGAAAAAGGGCCCAACGCGTTTCGTCACCAGCGTGACTTCATCAGGGGCGTTTTGATGTCTTGATTGAAAACTTATGCGGAAAGCACTAAAAAAATAATAATAAACATACAATAAAAATACTAATTTTGTACTAAATCTAAGAAGAAGAGGGAGTTGGAGGAGGAGAGAAGGACAATGGAGAGAACAAACAATTGATAAGACATAGTTTGCATCAATATGCAGCCCAAACTAATATTTAAATCATTAAAAATATTATTAAAAAACATCATAATTAATAAAAAGAAAAAACAACAACAATAACATATCTGTTATCATAAAGAATTATCTAGGACTTTAAAATTGGTACCTTCTTGGAGCGATAAATGTTAGAGTATCCCCAACAAGCGATATTTGTCAGAACGTCACAAATAAGAATTGTACAGATGCATATCTGAGTGGTAAAAAAATGTACATACAATGGGAATATTAGGGTTTACACAAAACCCACTAATTTGAACCATCACCATCACCCTTGAAAGTATAAATTCAAGAACTTACATATCGCAAAAACATTCAAAAAATGTTGATGGAAATAGATACACAATAGTAAGTCTCCAGAAATTCTGTATCTCCACACCAAGTGAAGTGGTGTTAACATCAAGGGTCAACCAAACAACTTTGAAAATAAATCAAAGTAATTCTATTCAGTATATATACAAACATAATCAATTATGAGACAGCAATCAACCAAAAAGGAGCAATAGTAGCTTCCATGAGAAAGTCCAAAGCAAAGTACTTACATAGTCCCAAATAGCCAAGGTGCTCACTCTAGTGTGTCCAAATGCTGAATGACAGCCATAGAGAACTCAAGGCTATATATAGCACTGCTCAGAAAATATATTGATAAAGGGTTTTCATCCAATAAAATTCAAACAGGAAGTGACGTTTTTCTGAGCAGTGCTATATATAGCCTTGAGTTCTCTATGGCTGTCATTCAGCATTTGGACACACTAGAGTGAGCACCTTGGCTATTTGGGACTATGTAAGTACTTTGCTTTGGACTTTCTCATGGAAGCTACTATTGCTCCTTTTTGGTTGATTGCTGTCTCATAATTGATTATGTTTGTATATATACTGAATAGAATTACTTTGATTTATTTTCAAAGTTGTTTGGTTGACCCTTGATGTTAACACCACTTCACTTGGTGTGGAGATACAGAATTTCTGGAGACTTACTATTGTGTATCTATTTCCATCAACATTTTTTTGAATGTTTTTGCGATATGTAAGTTCTTGAATTTATACTTTCAAGGGTGATGGTGATGGTTCAAATTAGTGGGTTTTGTGTAAACCCTAATATTCCCATTGTATGTACATTTTTTTACCACTCAGATATGCATCTGTACAATTCTTATTTGTGACGTTCTGACAAATATCGCTTGTTGGGGATACTCTAACATTTATCGCTCCAAGAAGGTACCAATTTTAAAGTCCTAGATAATTCTTTATGATAACAGATATGTTATTGTTGTTGTT